>NW_024704754.1:8607874-8725761 GCF_018977255.1 Callorhinchus milii
AAATGTCCACAAAGAAGATTTAGTATTAAAATATTACTGAATACAATAAGCAAATATGTTGATTCACATTCTTTGCCTATCTGGATAAAAAATTCAAAGGAGAGTTCTTGTTGTTTGATAAGTTTCAAACACAGAATCGGGGATCTCAATGTAGGTGAAGTCACTGTTTGTTTCTGCATATGATAAAGGAGCATGGGCAAGAATTAATGCTCTTAGAGACCAAATACTTCAAATGTAAAGTTTGACAGATCAGACAGTTTAAATGAAGGAATAATAATAATAATCCTTGCATTTGATATAGTGGAGGTGAGACATTTCAAAGCACTTCACAGGATATAAACTGTAATAACTGTATTTTAGAAGTGAAACACGGCAGCCAGTTGCGCATAGCAGTGTCTCACAAACAGCCATGGAGTGACCAATTTGTTTTTGGGGGTGGGGGGAGGACACTGGGATAAACTCCCTTCTCTTTTTGAATAGTACCAAAGGATCTTGGATCTTTAACATCCATCTGAATAGGCAGATGGGACCTCGTTTTAACATCTCATCCAAAGGATGGAAACTCAGAAAGAAAAAGGAAATCAAAGTAGGATAGATAGAACAGTTTAAAAACAAAGCAAAAAGATAAAGGGGACGGGATACAAGAATGGAGAGTGGAGTATATTCTTATGGGATATCAGAATTGTGTCAGTTTGCCACTGATATGTGGTGCTGGCAGACAATGTCTTCAAAAGTTACCATTGCAATCGGGAGATGCAGTATGAAAGGGAAGAGAATGAAAAGGGAACAAGGGCATGAACAGAGACAAAGTACTACATAATCTAACAATTACAAGCACTTGCTCTTTTCTACTCGTCCTACAAAACAATCCTGAACAGCTACTGCATATGACAACAGTTCTGCTTCTTTCCTTCTTTGTCTAAAAATTAAAAGTACACTTCTATAATAATAATAATCCTTTGCATTTGGCACAACATGTATGAATTAGAAAATCTCAAAACCCTTCACGGGTAATTTGCCTAGTGTAGCAACATCTGCTTACAAATACAGGATACAGATTTACACATTGGATTCCAAGCCCAGCTATGAAAAGTAATATCATTTTATATCAAAGTAATATCATTTTGCCCATAAATATACAGTCAATTCACTTTACAGTCTATTCAGTGAAGCACTTTGAGACGTCCAGAAGACGTGAAAAGCCTATATCAAATGCAAGGATCATTATTATTATTATCCTCCAATGCCAGTAATGAATTTTCTGCTCAAACATGTTCATCAGTGGTATTAATATAATGAATGGAAAGTTAAGGACTTAAAGGACTCCAGCTGTGAACTCACAACCACGGAGGGATTTTATTGATGTAACCAAAGGAATGTTTGAAGGCATTATTGTGAAAGGGGCTTGTTTTTCTCATTATTCATGATCAACAATGGTTTACTGCAATCTTGTATTTATTAATCTGCAAAATACAATGTTTGCATGGAAAATAACAAGTGTTCGGATTAAACAGCAGGCGATTAGAAATTCTTTTTTTAATATATAGAAACAAATGAAAACCTTATGGAAGAAATATTATAATTACAAAGTAAATAAATTCACTTTAAGTTATAGTTAACACTTTAATCGCTCAAAATTAACTGTGCAGCCGTGATTTCCCTTTACTTTATCTCTGGGTGTGGATAAGGTGAGTGTGGATTTGCTTCTTGTTCTTTTAAATATCAGGTCTGTAATTTTACTGTCTAACCTGGTCTCTTCGGTTTACCTTAGTTATGTAATACATCTATGTGACTATGCATCATAGAATGCTATGGTCAGAAATATGGAGGTGCATGAGTGTCTCTAATAATAATAGTAATATTAATCCTTGATAATTTGATATACTGCCTTATCACGTTGTTGCGATGTCTCAAAGCGCTTCACAGAATTATACTGTAAAGTGAATTGACTGTGGGCGAATATTTTGTGAGTGAAAGTATACATTCCATGGATCCAGCACCTCTAATGCCTTTCCAGTTAACACAAACTTCCTCATTACAGACTGGAAATTAGACATTTTAATAAAAAAAATTAACAAGAATGTTATTCCTTTTTTTAAAAAGAAATATAATTCAGGTGCGCACTTTCTAAAAAGTCAACCAAAGCAGTTTTTCTGCATTTCATTTCCCATTACTAATGTGATTGATTAACGTCTGTAACTCTTACTAACCAGGATAGATAGCAGCAGAAGATTATACCATTACAACGGGAGGACGTCCCAAGGCGCTGGACAAGTCAGTGTTTTGGACCCAAGCTGGGGATCGTGATTGGGGAGGGTGGAGGGCATGGGGGATAGAAGGTGAACGAAAGCATGGTCGAAGAGGAGGATCGTGAGATGGGTCTTGAAGGAGGTAAGGGAGGGGGCAAGGCGGAGGGTCTGCGGATGGTTCCAGAGGGTGGAGCAGAGTGGCTGAAGGCCCACCCACCAATGGTGGGGCGGGGGAGGCGGGGGACGTGAAGCAGGCCGGAGCTCACTGAGTGGAGGGAGTGGGCAGGTGGTAGGGGTTTAGGAGGTCGCTGAGATAGGGCGGAGTGAGCCATAGAGGGTTTTGAAGGTGAGGAGCAGGTGAGTGAACTGTATACACTGTGTGATGGGAAGCTAGTGGAGTCGGGCGAGGATGGGGGTGATAGGGTCACGGAGCCTGGTGGAGGAGAGGACACGAGCTGCAGAGTTCTGGATGATCTCTTTAATTTGAAAAATTAAAAGATTGTTATGAAGAAAGATTACCTGCAAGAGAACGAAGGTGCAATCTTTTCAAAGTGGCCATACTGCTCCTTTTAACGGCTCATAGAGAAATTAGAGACTAAGAAAAAGGAACTGAAGATGGGGAGGATCCAGGGAGGAAAATGTGACCATAAAGTGAGGATTGAGGGAAGTCCACAATTAAAGGAAGTTCACAAATGTGTGTTCAACGTGGTCCTGGCGTAACTAACCATAAAGTTAACAAATTTAAGTTTAATGGCTGGTTACTCCAGGACCACATTGACACCCTTACTCCATTTTCTAATCTTGTTCGGGATCCCATTCTGTCTCTGTGTAATAATAATAATAATAATCCTTCCATTTGATATAGCGCCTTATCAGGTATTTGAGACATCCTAAAGCGTATCACAGAATATATTGTAAAGTCTAGTATCTATATTTTGTGGATGAAATGCGATAGCCAATTGCGCACAGCAGTATCGCACAAATAGTTGTGGATTCAGTGACTAAATTATTATTATTTTATTTTGAAGGGATTATTATCCCCAGAAAGCGATCCGCCAATCAACTAACAACCAGATTCCTACTTACTGGTAGGTAATCAGAGGCGTGTTGAGTAAGGAAACTTGCCTAAGGTTTCACCTTGTCTGGGAATCAAACCCAGGTCATCTTACTTGCGAGGCGAGCGCGCTAACCACTATGCTATGGGACTCCACAAGTGACAGCCAGCATAGTATAGAGAGAGCGTCAGCCATCTGTCTACTCCAATACAAGGCAAAGGAGTTGAAATGTCTTCAGGAGAGAAGAGAAAATTGGCTACACAAAAAATAACATGCCAATACTCTCCAATATAGTTCATATATGGAGTGAGTCGTTACTGATCAGCTAACCTCAAGCAGCGCTCCAGCTCCTATATTTGTAATGCTTTGAGAGATTTGTCAACATGAAGGGTGCTATAGAACAACAACAACAAAATTACATTTGTAAAGCGTGTTTCACGTTGGGAGGACATCCCAAGGTGCTGAACAGTCAGGGATCAGGACCCGATCGTGGGGGGCAGGGTTGGTATGAGGGAGGGCAGAGGTTTTAGGTGGGCAGCTGAAGGCACGGTCAAAAAGGGGGGTCTTGAGTCGTGGCTTGAAGGAGGCAAAGAAGAGAGCAAGCAAAGGGATTGTGGGATGGAGTTCCAAAGAGTGGGGGCAGAGAGGCTGAAACCCCGGCTGCCGATGGTCGGGAGGGAGACCTGGAGCAGCCTGAAGCCTGCTGAGTGGAGGAAGCGGACAGATTGATAGGGGTTTAGCAGGTCAGAGAGGTAGGAGGGGACAAGGCCATGGAGAGTCTTGAAATTGAATTGGTGGGGGGGAGCCATGCTGAAAATTCGAAATGTAATTAAATAGAATTTTCCAGTATTATTAATTAATCTGGTAGGTTGCCTATATCTTGCCTTTCCTCTTTGAATCAAAGACAAGTTTCAAAAGAAGCCACAGTTTGAATTCTTCCATTAGTTCCACTTTGCTCAAAACGGTGCACTTAAAAGAGGCATTAGACAGGCAACACTCTGCAGCTGCAAATCATACAGTCATTTGCTCTCATGTGCACGCTCTCATTTCAAATTGTTTCCAAGCTGTTGAGCTGTTTTGAAATTAAAATGAGAAAGGTTCTGAAATCTATTTCAGGGCGCACCATTTATTGTCTCAACGTGTTTAATCTCCGAACTCTTAGTATTATGCATGCTGAATATAAAATATTGCAATAGCAAAGGTTTAAAGAAAAGGCTATCATGGAATCAGTACATTTAGGGTTTGAACAAAAGATCTTAAAAGTAATTGCAATCCTCAACGCCGTAACTGAACTATAATAAGTTCAAGACTATGTATTCAAACAGAGAGTTTACTCAATAACAGTACATCTTAGTGGACTATAGAGGAGGAAATGCAATTGATTACTGTTTAGTTAGTATTCTCTGAATGGCAATAGAGAGAGCATCTCCCTGTTCAAAGAACAATTTCTCTGGATCACTGTGTTTGTACTTTTGCTCTTTTATTATCTTTTGCCACAGTAATGTCAAATTTGAAAAGCTTGTTATTGAACACTGTATATAGCACAATAGATAGAAAAGTCAAATGGAATTGGCATGTGCTCTGTAGTTTGACTTTTAAGAATACTCATTCCTGTGAATGTGCTGTTTTTGTTTTTCCATTAACTGAACCATCTTCCTACCATGTCCTTTGAGATATTCTAGAGCAAGGATTTTTACAGGATTATTTGTAAACTGAACAGAATGTTTCTCTATACAAACCAATGAAATATGAGAATGCAACCATTTTCATATGGTCTGGCTCACACGTGGCCGTAAAAAATTTTTTTTTTGCCTTTCATAGCAAATTGGATTTATAACCTTAGGTGCTCAGCTAATTAAAGTACTGTAATAAGGACAATCGCAAACATAGGGCTCCCAGCTCTTGTGAGCTCTCTGTCATTTCTAAAAAACAACGAGCCATCAGCAGAAAGATACCAAGTGGGAATGTAATATTAAACCGGTGGGCTGTTCATTTCACCAGTGAACTGAATAATGAATTGAATAATTTATTTAAGCTTCGTACTGAAAAACAACCAAAAACTCAAGCATGGACTTGAGAGCAGTGGAGGTAAGGTTAACAATAGATTTAATTGCTTCAGACAGAGAGCGGTTGTATGTTGAATGTACTATCTGGGGAGGCGGTGGCAAGAGATTGTGTCAATAAATTCAAGAGAGAAATTGAATAATTATTGTGCAATCGAGTGGATTGAGGGATTTGAGTGTCGGGAGGGTAAACAATTTTTTTTTCCTATGGGACTTTTCTGATGGACAGAAATGGTCTTTCTTTCCTGTACATTTCTATGTTCCTAATTTCATTTTCCATCACTAGCTAAACAATTTTGCTGTATATTGTGCCTAATACAGTGGAGTGTTAAAGCAATAATTCCCTCTCAGGGTTCAGATGATGATTTGAAAGCACTCAAGCTTCACTGCCTGAATTATTTTGTCATCTGAACTTTGATAGAATTATTGAGGTTTAGTTTACTACCATCAGTCTATCTTATATGTAATTTCAGTGTTACTCCGCGTTGTCTATAATGTGATTTATTTAGTGTTGTTTATGGGTGCTTCATTTTATATTACGCCTTCTCTTTTTAATAATAATAATAATCCTTGCATTTGGTATAGAACGTTATCATATCTTGTAGACGTCTCAAAGCGCTTCATAGAATATACTGCAAAATGAATGGACTATATCTATGGGTGAAATGCGGCAGCTAATTGCACGCAGCAGTCATGGATTGAGTGACGAAATTATTATTATTATTTTTTTGAGGGATTATTATCCCCAGAAAAGTGATCCACCAATCGATTAACAACTGGGTTCCTACTTAATGCATGGTAAACAGGCCTGTGGAATAAGGAAACTTTCCCAACTTTTCACCCTGCTGGGAATCACCCAGGTCCTCTCGCTTGCAAGGCATGTGCTCTAACCACATTTTGTATAATTCACAAAGATCATTCTTCTTATTATTATTTTCATTATATAGAGGGTTTGTTGCGAAGCAAACAAAATGCTCTGTGTGTGTGATACTTAATTATATCACTGAAAGTCAATTTGTGTTACTATCTGAGATATCTGTACACAATACTATTTTAAATTGCTTAACAGCAAGCAGCATAGGTTCAAATGAGAAAGTCTAGCTAAACAAATAGGTTTACTTTGAAAGGTTCTGTACAGATCCTCTCCTGTGAAGATATAGCATTTAAACTTCAAGGTTTACTTAAGGAAGGATTTTCTACCACCAAGCCCACTGTAGCAAATAATAGCATGTTTTCAAAACATCTACTCACTTATGTAGAATTGTAATTGTAGAAATGATTTTTCTATTTGTATATTGATGAAACTATATACAGTACTGTGCTACATTACTATCTCTATTATCTCTAAAAACAAAGCAATGGCATCCAGCATTACAACAACAAAATTACATTTGTGTAGAGTCTTTTACGTTGGGAGGACGTCCCAAGGAGCTGGACAATCTCAGTGTTTTGGACCCGAGCTGGGGATCAGGATTGGGAGGAAGGAGGGGAAGGGGGGAAGGAGGGTGATCAAAGGCATGGTCGAAGAGGAAGACCTTGAAGGAGGCAAGGAAGTGGTTGAGATGGAGTCTCTGCAGGATGGAGTTCCAGAGGGTGGGGGCAGAGTGGCAGAAGGCCTGCCCGTCAATGGTGGGGTGAGCGAGATGGGGGACGTGAAGCAGGCCGGAACCCGCTGAGCGGAGGGAACAGGTAGGTTGGTAGGAGGTTAGAAGATCACAGAGGTACGGGGGAGCAAGGCCATGGAGGGCTATGAAGATG
The DNA here is from genome assembly GCF_018977255.1 of Callorhinchus milii. Taxonomy (NCBI): domain Eukaryota; kingdom Metazoa; phylum Chordata; class Chondrichthyes; order Chimaeriformes; family Callorhinchidae; genus Callorhinchus; species Callorhinchus milii. The sequence continues at coordinate 8,615,000 of NW_024704754.1, forward strand.
AGGACCAGGATCTTGAACTGTATCCTCTGTGTGATGGGAAGCCAGAGGAGTCGGGCGAGGATGGGGGTGATGGGGTTGCGGAGTCTGTTGCAGGAGAGAGAGTTCTGAATGATCTGCAGCCTATGGAGGGAAGAGTTGGGGCCTGATAAACAGGAAGTTTGCATAGCCGATCTTGGATGTTATCAATGTGTGTATGAGGGTCTCAGCGGCCTGCGGTGTGAGACAGTGGCGGAGCCGGGGCAAGTTGAGGAGGTGAGGGAAGGCAGAGTGGGACATGGCATAATAGAACATTTTGATAATGGCTCTAAATTTGCAATACAATAGAAACACAAAGGTTCTGCTTACTTTGGAAATAGCTGTCAAAATGTATAATCATTTAGTGTTTACTTTCATATGTTATGCCGTTTTGGTCCTTATAATTTTAAGAAAAAATATGAAAGCAAAATTCTGGACTGCAAGATTGTCTTGAAGCAAGCTCGTGAAAACAAAGACAATATTTCACCTTGGGTGCTGAGTAAACCCAGCAATAATCACTTCTAGCAGATCATGTTTATAAACCTATGAAAAGTTAATTAAGTCAAAGCTGTGGACTTAGACACCAACCTTTCAGTCTCCCCTTTTTATCTGTTTAAAGATAGACTTGTCAGCTGTTATTTTAGACAAGGGTGTTTCTAAAATGGTTCGTGTACTTGAACGTTTTCAAGTCCAACCTTTTTTAACCTCTATCATTTGAACCACAGCCTCTATAGCATATTCAAATACATTGTCCTTGTTTTTATGTAAAGTTGGTCTAGTGTAGTGACCCGTAGTTTGCGTGATAGTAATGCAAATTACAATGCCATTATCCCTGATTTTAAACACATTCTGGACTTGATAGCTGACTTTTGTCTGCTCGTATAAGTGCATTAGTTAAACAGACAGCTGTCTGAAGCCAGATGTTAAATATGTTTAGAAATGTAAAACAAATTGAACGACTGAAGAATTATTGGATAAATCACCCACGAAAACTGGTGATTAAACTTTAAGATGACTCCATGTTGGTATATAGGATATCAGTTTTCAGATTATCATTGCAGTGTTTCCAATTAAGTCCCCTACAGAGTCTGGAACTTAAGATATTTACCATAGCAGACAACCGGCCTGTAGAACTGTCTAGCTATTCTTCTGCGTTATGTTCATGATCAGATAACATATACATTTCTGTTGGGGGGGGAGTCCAGTTATCTTTTATTATTTTATTTATAACTTTGCTCCAGTTATTATTCTTTGTACATTTGCCAAGTACCCAAACTTGGGGAAAAGGACAGCCCAGGAGTGGAGGGGGATTCAAGAGGTGAGGAGATAGGGGCATGGAGGCCCCAGAATTATTTGTGCCATCTCTGTGTTGATCTACGCCCCAAAGTTTTCGAACTCTCACCCCCCAATCCCTCTGCCTTGTCCCCTCTTTCTCCTCTTTTAGATCATGACTGAAGATCTTCCTCTTCGATCATTCTTATGGTCACCTCCTCCCTCCCCCGGCTTGACGTCAGGCTCCACCACTGTTAAGCGCTGCGATAAACATGAAGGGTGCTGTATAAATGCAAGTTGGTCTGTGACCAGCTAATGAGAGGTGTGGGCCATTTTAATTTTTTCCTTTATAAAATGGATAAATTGGCCAAATGGCCTGTTTCTGAAATGGAAATATTATTCAGTGGTCTTTATCTCCTCTCACCAGCGTCAATTTCATGCATTGTTTCTTACTATTTTTTAAAACGCAGACCAAGAAAGAATCTTAAATAAATCTTTAGGATCTAAAGTAGGAATAGCAATTTTACCCACAGAATACAAACGTACCTTAAACCTACAATAAAATGTTACATTAAGAGAAAAGAAAAATGGGGGGTGGAATAGGGTCATTGAAGGTGGATCGGGTGAGGATATGACAAATGATGCTACACAAGCCGCTGAAGTATTCAATAAGATTTTTGCCTCAGTTTTTAGTAAAGAGGAGATGGGAAATTTATTGGATCTGGAAAGAGAACTCAGTAGTGTTGCAGAGGCAAGTTGTGACATGATACATATCACTACCAGCATGGTTACCGAGCAACTGTGCAAACTTAAGGTAAACAAATCCCAAGAGCCGGATAAATTGCATCCGATGGATCCTTAAGAGAGGAAATTGCAGGAACTCTGGCACAAATCTTTCAGAAATCACTGAATACGAGAGAGGAGCCAGGGGACTGAAGAAAGGCAGATGTTATTCCTATTTTTAAGAAAGGTAACCATAGTGACCCAGGAGACTACAGACCAGTAAGTTTGATGTCCATTGTGGGTAAAATTATGGGGACTCTTATTAAAAATAAGACCATGGAGCAGTAATAAAATGCTAAAAGATAGCCAATATGGGTTTATGAAGGGGAGATCCTACCAAACTAATTAACTGGTTTTCTTTTGACTGTGTGACAAACAAGCTTGATAAGAGTAAGGCAGTGGATGTTGTACATCTTGATTTCAGTAAGGACTTTAATACAGTTCCTCATGAAAGGCTGAAAATAAAGAAATCGGGAATCAGAGGAAGTATCTTGCAATGGATACGTAATTGGTTGACCGATAGAACCCAGAAGGTGGTGGTACAGGGAATGTCATCAGGCTGGGAGAATGTTACCAGTGGTGTTTCACGGGGATCTGTTATGGGATCTTTTTTATTTAACACCTTCATGAATAGGGTCATAGAATACAAAAGTCAGAAGTTATGATGAACCTTCATAAAACACTGATTAGGCCTCAGCTAGAGACTGTTCAGTTCTGGGCACCACACTTTAGGAAGGATGTCAAGGTATTGGAGAAGATGCAAAGGAGATTTACCAGGATGTTACTAGGAATGAGTGACTTCAGTTATCAGGAGAGGGTAGAGAAGCTCGGATTATTCTCTTTGGAGCAGAGAAGGTTAAGAGGAGACTTAGAAGTTTTCAAAATTATGTTCGATAATTCCTCTTCAACCGTGGTGATCTTACCCGTCCGCTGGCTCAGCATTGGGCTCTGTTAAGTGCTCCATGTGACATCAAGGGTGCAATATAAATGCAAGTTGTTCATTATAGAAATTAGGAATCAGTGAAACTATTATGCTAAGCTTTCATAATAGACATCAGTATTAGAAATTGATTGCATTTTTTTTAAAAGGGGGAAATAAAGTAAAGAGTATTTTTTTTATTGAGGATGAAGTCTCTCCCAAGGTGTGCGTGAGATCCAAATCAGCCCATGTAGACCTAGGACTACTGACTCTTGTAAGTAAATTGGATAATTTCCATGTGTATCTCCGGATAGAAATGCCATGCACATTGTGTTCTGGGCACTGTGCTCGCTCCATCTGCCGGACTGGAGCTGACATAACAGCTAACAAAACAACACTTAGGTTTAGGGAGAGGCAGTGGTGCCAAGATGGAGAATAATTTGGTTGCTCATTACTGGAAGGATTCTGTTCATAAATTAGCATGAAAATTCTATGATAATAAGAAAAGAAATGTTAACACCAAGGTTTCCTTCACTCCTTTTATTATTTTACAACTAGATGTTAGTAAACTAGGTGTTACTCAAACGTAATGCCATGTAAATCTGGCATTCTAAAATGACAAGCAAGTAATAATGGTTAAATTGTCTTATTTCCTAATGCAGATTTTTTTCCCACCTGTTGTAAATGATGATTGCAGGTTCATGTGGAACTATGAACTTATAGTCTAAACCAGTTGGTCCGAGCTTTTGGCTGCCACAGGCCGGATTCCCTATTTGAGAATAGCGAGCCACATAAATATTTTTGTGTTTCCCTTCCAGAAACATAATAACATTTACACAGAGCCTTTTTCATGTCGGAAAAACGTCTCAAAGCACTCAACACTGCCAACTGGGCAACTGAGTTGGGGGTGGGAGCCGAGGGAGGTGGAATGGGGAGGGAAAAGATGCCTGAAAGCGTAGTCAGAGTAAGTTCTTATGGACTCGAAAGGGGAGGGAGCGAGTGAGTCAGAGATACTCCAGGAATAGAGCTCCCGAGAGCAGGGGCAAAATGGCGATGGTGGAGCAGATGGGGTTGGGAGACATGAAGCAAGCTGGTGTTTGCTGGGCAAAGAGAACGGCCGGGTTCGGAGGTAGTGCGGGGTCTGGGTGGGGGGAATAATGTACAAAGTGTAGTTTCTCACTAGAGAGACAGGGAGCTTTCAGTGAGGAAACTGCACGTCACCCCACGATCTGACTTGGTCCCCCCCAAGGTGGTGAAGGGAATCTCCGCTCACCTGTCCTGACAGTGAACCATGAAATACTGCCCTCAATTCCCTCTCTCTCTGCTTTCACTCACTCCCTCTGTTTCTCTCTCCCCCATGCTCTCTCTGAATCACTCTCTTTCCTCTTTCTCTCGCACACACTCTCCCTCTTTCACACTCCCCGCTCACATGTTGTCTCTGCCCCTCTCAAACATTCTCCACCCTCACACTCTCTCCCTCTCTCAATTACTCTCACTACTCACTCCCACACACAACCTCTCTCTCCCCTCTCACACTCTATCAATCACTCTCTTCCCCTCTTTCACACACACTCTCAATCACTTTTTCTCACCCCTCTCACACTCCCCTCAATCACAATCCACCTCTTCCACACACTATCTCCCAATTATTCTCTCTAGCTATCCCTCTTCCACACGCACCCTCTCACACTCAATCACACTCTCTGCTTTCTCCCTCTCTGTTTATTTCTCACCCACTCTGCCTCACATGCTCTCTGCCAATCACATTCTCTACCCACTCAATCTCTCTCTCTTCCCTCTCTCAACCACTCTCCCCTTCTTCTCTCTCCCCCTTCTCTCTGCCTCCCCCTTTCTTGCCCCCTCTCCTCCCCTCTCTCAACCACTCACTCCCCCCCCCCCCCCCCCCTCAATCCCTCCTCTCTTCCCCTCCCTCCTCTCTTAACCATTTTTTCTCCCCATCTCTTTCAATCAGCTGCGTGGATCACGATCTGCAATGGCAGGAGCTGGTGGTTGCTAAAAATGCAGTGGATAAGGAGAGACCGCAGCCCCCAGGCCCTCACCCCAGGCTCCCCCCCCACCCACCATCCGGCCACCTCACACCCCAGCCACCCCTATCCCGGCAACACACCCCACCCCTCCCACCGCCTTCTCACCCCAGTCACCCACTCACTCCGGCTCCCTCCCCTCACCCTGGCCCCTGCCCCTCCCCTCACATTGAAGATATCATGAACAAAAAACTAATTCGGAAGCCTCATTAGTAACTTGTTTGATATTTTATTGTGAATTTCTTAATAAATGCATCTTTTCCAGTAATATTTTTGTTTTTAATTTTATTGTGATTTTTTTTAGTGGCGCAGAGATATGTCTTGTGCTCACACTGTGGGATACCTTAGCAAAATGTTAGCTTTCACTGCTCTAAACTAATACTCCAATGCACGGCTGGAGGTATCAGAGGCGTTCAGAGGTGCAGTCCCATTGCCTCTTCATTTGGACATTAAAGATCGCTGGCAATATTCAAAAAGAGAAGTGGCCAACAATCCCTCATCATTGCTTATGGGACATTGTTATGCACAAATTGATTGCCACGTTTGCTTGCCAATCCAAAATCACTACATACTGAAATGCTTCGAGACATTTTGTCTTGGTCAAATGCAAGGTTTATTATAATTGCCGAACATGCTGGGTAACCTACTGATACAAACTTTTATCATTGCTGTTTATCTAAGGATCATAAAATGACTGGAGAATTGTCATTGAACATTAATGTCAAAGAGCCTCGATGGGACCAGAGCACTTTTATTGGGAGAGCAAAACACTTCTTCACAGTTACGGACCCCAGGAACATTCTTCTAACAAATTCACAGCTGGAACGTGCCAGGAGAATAATACATGATTATAGGTAAAGTTCAGCAGATATTGCAGGGATTTCACACTGCCCTGTGTGCTATTTCTGTAATGTTTTCCTAATGTTCCCATTGGTATTGCAAAGTTGGGCAAATCACCATACTAAAATTGCAGTTTTCTCACTTACGCAAGTTTCACATTTGTTTTTCTGTTAAAAGTGCCACTTTTGTCGACCAGTTTCCTTTGTTAATTTGGCAGGAAGAGTGTTAAATTTACTGTTAAATCCTTCTGTGGCTTGAACATATTTTTAAAATGAACTAACTAAAAACAGGGAAAAGAAATTGGAGAGTTGACGTAAACTTGATGGTGATGGGCTGAGTACCCGACTCTTGGTGCTATATTTGCTAACATGGCACATGTGTTTGTAGGCAACAGTAGTCCTTTGAAGAAAATTTGAGTAGCATTCAAAATTAAAGGTTTACAACATCCAGGAACTACCAGAGACTCACAGAACTGCACTTGTTTTCATTAGAAAAAGGAGACATGATCCTGANTTTTTAAAACCGGCTGCATTTGGATAGTAGATGCAAGCAGTTTATTAAACTGGACTGAGCCTAGACTGGAGGACACAAATGTGAGTTAATGAGCCTCAAATAACACACACAGTAGTGGGCATATGGAATAGACTCCCACTAACAACAGTTAATATGTACATCAAATGTTAATGGAAAATTATAGAGCTTCATTTGAGATTCTGAAACTCCCTTCTTACATTTTCAGGAGTCCCAACAGTAATTTCCACGGAGTAAGTCAAGAAATCACTATGTGAATTCCAACGAGTAACAAATGCAGATGTAGATGGATGTGAAATCTATTTAATGGATAACTTTTGCAGTGGACAGAATCTTTGCCCTCAATAACTTCATTAAGTTAAATAATTATTTTGTAAATGTATCTGGTAAACCAAGTTTAGAAAGTAACTCCAGTGGATGAAAACAAACTTAGCAAATCCACTAACTAGTACTTGTTTATTAATGTTAAATTGAAGGCTAAGGTCAAAGTATTGTGACTCCTCAGAGCAATAGTTAGATAATAGCTAAGATATGCAGAAAATCATTGAACAGCTGGACTACAGGGACTAATTGGGATTACAGTTAAAAAAAATTGAAAATAAAACTTGTCTTAATGGGGTGTTTGATAAGCACTTTGTATTGCTGTAGGAATGTTTTATAAGCCCAATCACCATCACACTATCAGCACCAAACAGCCAGGCTAATTTAGAGCCTTGCTACATCACTACATTATTAACGTGAATGTGGACACCTTTGTTTTACAGTTTATTTGTAAATCCAGATTAACTGTATAAACTCAGCTCACGAATTATAGCCACAGTTATCATTTTCTTTCTATAACTTTCTGTAGTGGAGTCCTGTAGCTTAATGGTTAGAGCACTCACCTCGCAAGCGAGAGGGCCCAGGTTCGATTCCCGGGTGGGGCAAAACTTTAAGTAAATTCCTTTACTCCACAGGGCTCAGTTTAGCTAGCAGTAAGTAGGAACCCGGTTGTTAGTCGATTGGCGGAACCATTCAAAAAAATAAAATAATAATTTGGTCACTCAATCCACACTGTTTGTGGGAGACTGCTGTGTGTAGTTGGCTGCCACCTTTTGCCCAACAAAATATACAGTCAATCCACTTTACAGTCTATTCTGTGAAGCACTTTGAGACGTCTCGAATACATTTAAGGCACTATATCAAATGTAAAGATTATATTATTACCTTTTTGTATAACGCTTGTACTTCTTAACTGCATTCTATTTTTCCCTGTGTTGTGTCTCAGGCAAGGTATTGTCATGCCCGAACTTACAGAAGATGAACTGTGGAGAGCAAAATATATCTATGATTCTGCATTTCACCCAGATACAGGAGAAAAGATGATTCTTATCGGTCGAATGTCAGCTCAGGTGCCAATGAACATGACAATTACTGGATGTATGATGACTTTCTATAAGTGAGTAAAGACGTCTTAAAATTCACACCAGCTACTTTGGAGGAAGCCATCATAAATACATCTTCAGAGTCAAATCATGGTTTTGTACAGTGGTTTGGCTTGCACCCAACAAAAACTCTGGCTGCTGATATTGCTGTCGTTGCCTGTTTTTCAGTGTCGCCTCATACGATTTAGCATCCTGACTCATCATATCACATGGAATCATAGAATTATACAGCACAGAAGGAGGCCGTTCGGTCCATCATCCCTGTGCTGGTTCTTTGAAAAAAGCTTCCAATTCAATCCCACTCCTCCGCTCTCTCCCCATAGCCCTGCAAACTTGTCCTCCCCAAATAATTATCTATTCTCTTAAAAGGTGTTATGGAATTGGCTTCCACCACCCTTTCAGGCAGTGCATTCCAGATCCAACCAACTCACTGTAAAAGAATTTCTCCTCACCTCCCTGTTTCTTTTAACAACTATTTTAAATTGGTGTCCTCGGATTACCGACCCACACACCAATGGAAATAGTTTCTCCTTGTTCACCCTATCAGATCCCCTCATAACTTTGAAAACTTCTATTAAGTCTCCTCTTAACCTTCTCTGCTCCAAGGAGAATAACCCTAGCTTCTCTAGCCTCTCCTGATAATTGAAGTCCCTCATTCCTGGTACCATCCTGGTATATCTCCTTTGCACCCTTGTCTCAACATCCTTCCTAAAAGGTGGTGCCCAGAACTGAACACAGTCTCTAGCTGAGACCTAACCAGTGTTTTATGAAGGTCCGTCATAACTTCCTGAGTTTTGTATTCTATGCCCCTATATATAAAGCCTAGTAACCTGTATGCTTTTTTAGCAGCTTTATCTATTTATTATTATCATTATTATTACCTGTCCTGCAATCTTCAAAAATTTACATATATGAACCCCCAGGTCTCTTTGTTCCTTCACCCCTTTAAGATTGTACCATCAGCTTATATTCATCTCCTCATTCTTCCTCCCAAAATGCATCACTTTGCATTTCTCCGGAACATCGCCAGACTACGGCACTACCTCACCCCTCACGCTGCTGAAACTCTGGTTCACGCCTTTATCACCTCAAGGCTGGACTATGGGAACTCTCTCCTCGCCGGCCTTCCCGCCACCTCCCTCCACACTGCAGGTCATTCAGAACTCTGCAGCTCGTGTACTGTCCCGCACCAGACACCGCAACCACATCACTCCCACCATCGCTCGCCTCCACTGGCTCCCCATCCCCCAGAGGATTGATTTCAAGATCCTCATCCTCACCTACAAGGCCATTCACGGCCTCGCTCCCTCCTACCTCTCCGACCTACCATCCCCCTACCTACCTGCCCGTACCCTCCGTTCCTCTGGCTCCGGTCTGCTCCACGTCCCCCGCCCCAACCGCCCTACCATCGGTGGTCGGGCCTTCAGCCTCTCAGCCCCGAGGCTCTGGAACTCCATCCCCCAGTGCCTTCGCCTTGCTTCCTCCCTTTCCTCCTTCAAGGCCGGTCTCAAAACCTTTCTCTTTGACCGAGCCTTCAGCTCCCCTCTCGACTCTCTTCCCCTCCTCGCTCCCTCCCTTCCCTCCCCTCACCCTGACCATTTCCCCCCTCCTCGCTCCCTCCCTTCCCTCCCCTCACCCTGACCATTTCCCCCCTGCTCGGGTCATGACCCAACTGTGCAGCGCCTTGGGACGTCCTCCTGACGTGAAAGGCGCTTTATAAATGGAATCTTGTTGTTGTTGTTGTTGTTCTCCACATTGAACTTCATCTGCCCCATGTTGGCCCATTTTACCAGTTTGTCTATGTCCATTTGCAGTCTGATTCTATCCTCCTCACTGTTTACTACTTTTCCTAGCTTAGTATCATCTACAAACTTGGAAATTGTACTCCCTATATGCAAGTCCAAGTCATTTATATAAATCAAAAACAGCAGTGGTCCCAATACCGATCCCTGGGGGACACTACTGCTCACTCCCCTCCAGTCAGAAAAACAACCGTTCGCCCCTACTCTCTGCTTTCCATCTCCCAGTCAGTTCTCTATCCATGCTGCCACTGTCCCTTTAATACCGTGGGCTTCTGTTTTGCTTACAAGTCTCTAATGTGGCACTTAATGAAACGCCTTTTGAAAATCCATATAAACTGCATCAACTGCACTACCTTCATCCACCCTCTCCATTACTTCATCAAAAAATTTCTTATCAGGTTTGTTAGACATGATTTGCCTTTAACAAATTTGTGTTGGCTGTCCTTTATTAACCCATCTTTTTCAAAGTGAAACTTTATTTTGTCCTGGATTATAATCTCTAGAAGTTTCCCCATTACTGATGTTAGGCTGACTGGCCTGTAGTTCCCGGGTTTATCCTTCTGCCCCTTTTTGTACAGTGGAGTAACATTTGCAACCCTCCAGCCCTCTGGAACCACCCCGGTGTCCAAGGAGGATTGAAAGATTGTAGCCAGAACCTTCATTATTTCCACCTTTACTTCCCTCAGTAACGTAGGATGCATCCCATCCGGACCGGGTGACTTATCTACCTTGAGCACTGACAACCTTTTGAGTGTCTCCTCTCGATTTATTCTTATCCTATCCAATGTTTCTACCCTCTCCTCCAATACTGTCGCATTGGCTACATCCTCTTGTGAAGACAGATGCAAAGTACGCCAGCCATGCCCTCTGTCTCCACCAGAAGATTTCCTCTTTGGTCTCTAATTGGACCCACCCTACCTTTGACTAACCTTTTATTCTTTAGATACTTATAAAATACCTTAGGGTTCCCTTTTATGTTACCCGCTAATCTTTTCGCATACAATCTCTTTGCCCCTCTTATTTACTTTTTTAGTTCTCCTCTGTGTTTTCTATGTTCTTATTTAATTATCTTCTGTATTTTGGACCTGACGATTATCATAAACGTCTTTTTTCTTTAAATCCCAATATCCTTATTCATCCAGAGAGATTTGAATGCCCTACCTTTCCCCTTTGTGGGAATGTATTTATCCTGTCCCCAAACTATCTTCTCCTTGAAGGCTTCCCATTGCTCATTAGCTGTTTTACCTGCCAATCTTTCTTTCCAGTTCACCTTGGCTAGGTCCCCTTTTAACTAGCCCTCTTCCAGTTGAGTATCTTCACCTTTGACTGCTCCTTGTCCCTTTCCATAAGTACTCTAAACCTAATGATGTAGTGATGCTCTCCTACTGAACCTGCTCCACTTGTCCCACTTCATTCCCCAGAACTAGATCTAGCACTGCTTCCTTCCTCGTTGGGCTGGAAACATACTGATCCAGAAAGTTATCCTGCACACATTTTAGGAATCCTTCTCCTTCCTTGCCCTTTACACTGTTATTTTGCCAGTCTATCTTATGATAATTGAAGTCCTCCATTATCACTACTCTATTGGTTTTGCATCTTTCTGAAATCTGCTTGCAGATTTGCTCGTCTATCTCCTTCCCACTATTTGGTGGTCTATGGTATACACTAAACAGAGTAACAGCTCCTTTTCTGCTCTTTAACTCAAACCAAATAAATTCTGTTTTTGGACCCCTAGCACATTGTCCCTTTCCAGGGCCGAAACTGTGTCTTTAATCCATATTGTCACACCCACTCCTTTTTTTCCTTCCATCCCTCCTCAATACATTGTAGCTAGGAATATTCAGCTCCCATTCCTGCCCTTGTTTGAGCCAGATCTCCGTTATTGCCACTACATCACAACCCCATGTGGCAACTTGAGCCTGCAGCTCACCAATCTTATTTGTCATACTCTGTGCATTTACACATATGCTCTCCAAGACCGACTTAGTTTGTTCTGCATTTCTCCCCCATCTAATCCCTCCTTTTTCTGGATTGCTCCTTATTACATTGCTATTCGTCTCTCCCAGCCCTCTTTGTAACTTGTTTATCCTCTCTAATGCTACATCTTGATTCCCTTCCACTTCAAAATTAATTTAAACCCTTCCTCATAGCACTAGTTCACCTCCCTGCAGGACATTGGTCCCAGCCCTGTTCAGGTGTAAGACATCCACTTTGTTCAGGTCCCACCTGGCCCAGAACTGGTCCCAATGATCCAGGAAGCTGAAGCCCTCTTTTCTGCACCATTTCTACAGCCACAGATTCATGTGGTTGATCCAGCTGTTTTGATACTCATTTGCACGAGGCATTGGGCGTAATCCAGAGATCACCACCTTTGAGGTCCTACTCTTTAGCTTTTTCCCTAGCTTCTGATACACTCCCTATAGGATCTCAGCCCTTTTTTTCCCACATCATGGATCCCAACATGGACCACAACTTCTGGTTGTTCCCCTTCCCCCTGTAGAACCAATTCTTTTTTCAACCCTGGCACTAGGGAGGCGACATACCATGTAAGAGTCATGGCTTTGGTTGCAAGTTTCCTTCCTCCTTTCCCCAGAGGTGTCATCACCCTGACCGGTATTCAGTACAGGGAACCAGTTTGTGAGTGCCATATACTCTCAGGTAATTTCTGCACTGCCCGTCCCCTCTTCCTACCATGCCGGGTGGTCACCCACTGACTCTCCTTCTGAACCCTCAGTGGGTGTGGGGTGACCACTTCCTGAAACGTTCGATCCATGAACTCTTCAGCCTCCCGTATGCTATATAGTAACACCAGCCTCTCCTCGAGCTCAGAAATTCTGAGCTCAAGCAGTGAGAGGTACTTCCTACACATGTGTCCGTCCAGGGCACACAAAGCATCCTCTAGTTCCCACATGGCACACATTATCCCGTATCGCGCTCGCTGAAGAATTCCCACTCTCGCCAAATTCCTTAACAGAAATCTCACTCATAATTGTATGTTTTTCACATCGCTCAGTGGGAAAAAAACATCACTACCAGCGTTTCAAGTATGAATGTTGAAAGTGCATATTGTTATGAAGAACCATTGCCAGTACTTTTTTAGATTTACCTTCTGTGGTTCTAAACCGTTTCCTTACTGATTTACCTTTAGAACTACTCCAGCAGTGGTTTTCTGGCAGTGGATTAACCAGTCCTTCAATGCTATTGTGAACTACACCAACCGAAGTGGAGATGCTCCAATAAGTGTAAGGTAGGTTATGCTTGGATTCGGATTGACTCATTGCCATTAATTTAGATTTTTTTTAAATGGTCACTCAATCCACGATTATTTGCGAGACACTGCAGTGCGCAATTGGTTGGCACATTTCACCCACAAAAATACACAGTCAATCCGCGTTACAATATATTCTGTGAAGTGCTTTGAGACGCCTCAGTGATGTGATAAGGCTCTATATCAAATGCAAGGATTATTATTATTATATTCTGCTTGATATACAGAATGTACTCACATTTAAGTACATGACAGCCTTTATTATTTATAATTAATGACAACTATAAGTAAAATAAGGATAACTATTAATCCTATTAATAGTAATAAATACTATTCATATTTGGCCATCCTTTTCCTCTTCTACAGCCAGCTTGGTACAGCTTATGTCTCTGCTACAACTGGTGCAGTAGCAACAGCTCTGGGTCTTAATTCACTAACTAAGGTACTGTTAACTTCTGGTGGACTCTTGCCTTCTCCATTATTTTTTGCTGACAGTGTAGTAGTATTTGTTTTTTGTTAGATTTATGTACGTGTCAACTAACATCTCATTAAACAGTGATTGCTGTAAAAATAACACATGATTTCATAGTTCTATGTCGCAACAAAGCAAAGTCCCAAATCTCCTGAATTGGGTATTAACATTGTAAGCTTATAAAAAGGCTATTACATTACTGGCTCCTTCAAAAAAACATCTGTGCTTATTTTTACTATGATGGAGCATCTGTAGAGCTTGTGCAATTATTGACATGGGACAAAAGCTGTATTTGGTTTCCCAATTTGGGTTCACATTGTGCATAACTTTCAAATATTGAGAGTAAATTCCAGATCATGGAATTGCCATATTTTGCCCACAAAATATACAGTTAATTCACTTTGCAGTATACAACAACAACAGCAAGATTAAATATGTATAGCGCCTTTCACACCGTGAGGACGTCCCAAGTATATTCTGTGAAGCTCTTTGAGACATCTCAATGATGTGATAAGGCGCTATATCAAATGCAAGTATTATTATTATATAGTTACATTGAATCAAAGAACATGCAAAACAAACCCTTTCCTTGATATGATTTCAGCATCCTTCTTTATGAGTTGATAACTGAATATGATATAGGCAAATTCTGCCTGTACACCATGGATATGTGATCTTTCCTACTCAATCTTCCTCAGCTGATAAGAATGCAACGTAATAAGGGCTCATATGTAAGAACCAAGCGATGTGGTATAATGGTCAGATAAAACATTCCAGGAAGGAAAGAGTTAATACGGTTAAGCCATTTGAACGAGTGTAATGACGCAGATTGGTAATGACACTGCCTCAGTTAGCTATTCTTGCAAAGGAAATAATTGATGATTCTTTTTCTTCTACACAGCGCGTGACACCTCTAATAGGACGCTTTGTTCCATTTGCTGCAGTAGCTGCTGCCAACTGTATAAATATCCCTTTAATGAGACAAAGGTAGGTCCTCCATGCATTGAAGAAGCCTATCAATTTTTGACTATTCTATTAGAGTAGTTTTACTTGTAAATACTTCCTTCATTAAAATGACTACTATTTATAGAAATCCTGAAATATTTAGTTTTATTGTTCTCTCTATTACTCAACAATAAAGGTCTGTAGGAAGGGGTTTAAAAATCCAATACCTACAGGGTACAGTACAGAACACCACACCCACTTAGTTCACTGAGATGCTGAGTAGAAGTTCGAGTACAACTCCACATAGAGAAGGGGGAACAAATGAATAGCCTGTTTTTTGAGGCACTTCCTTATGGCTGATTGTAGAACATTGTGTGGTTTTATTAATGGTCTGTAAATCAAAGCCCATAAACAGTTTAAAAACAGGTCGCTGGGAACAATCAGCAGGTCAGGCAGCATCTATGGAGAAAGGAAAGGGTTCTGATGAAAGGTCATCGACCTGAAACGTTAACTTGCTCCATAGATGCTGCTTGACTTGCTAAGTGTTCCCAGAGTTTTTTATTTCAGATTTCCAGCATCTCCAGTATTTTGCTTTTTTTAACCCATAAACATTTTTTGCTGCTTTAATATGGTCCACAACACTTCTATATTTCTGAAAGCAGAATCATACTTTTCAGCACGCAAGCTTGTGAAAGCTAATCCTCTGCATTTGGTAAATATTAGCTTGCTATGAAAGTGCTGTGTTCAACTATAGTTGCAGTTTATTTGCTTATATGACATGCTGTGATACAATGACTCTTGCATGAGTATCATTGCTTCTACCTAGTATTGTATTGGTGATATTAATGATCTCCTCCAAACTTTTCTCCCTCCAAAGCAATAAAAGTCTTTCCATACACTTTGATGCAAACACTGTGGTATCAAACTTAAACATTGTGGGCTTGTTCACAATCTACATTTTTACCTGCAGGGAATTGAAGCATGGAATCCCAGTAACAGACGAGAATGGACAACGGCTAGGAGAATCGACACAAGCTGCTCAGCAGGCTATTGCACAAGTAGTTGTCTCTAGGATTCTCATGGCTGCTCCAGGCATGGGTCAGTATTGTTAAACATGATTCATATTAATTCAGGGTGTCCTCCCATGTTATAACGCAGAGTTTCGACTCTGTAAAAATAGAACCTGCGTTATACCAGTGCCACAATCAAAACGTCTGCAGCAGGAAACTGGCTGGTCAGTGGCAGTTTTGTGAGTAATTCTGGCGCAGTATACATGTAGGCCAGGCCTACAGGACATTGTTCTATAAGTGGACTCGTGCTCTAGTGAGGTGTGTAAAATGGGGTTGTCCTCTACAATACACCCCCCATTATATAGCAGTAATTGGGGTGGGTCCATAAAATCCAAACCAGCTGTATAATGGGGTGCAATCGCCAATGCGCACTTCCTTATCATGGGGACACTGAGCTGCGTAGATGTTGGTGGGAAAGTCAGTTACTAACTGGGAGCCAGGCCACACACTCAAGCCGACTGTTGATGTGCAGGCTATCGGACTTATAATAGAAAAGTGCGGAAATATTTGCCCCAAATTGCAGTGAGATTTACAAATCCTGCAGAAAATCGTGGGGAAAAGTTTTGCGAAAATTGCAGAGAGTTGATTGGTGCTATTAAGATACATTTTACTGCTAACCTACATGTTTTCGCTTTATTGATCAAAACTAAAGATGAGGAAATAACACACATCAGATTGATGCAAAAAAAATTAATTGCTTCTTTAACAAAAACTGGGTGACCCATTTTTACTGGGTGGGTGGGGAAAGGAGGACACCAGCGAGAAGACAGAAGCTCACAGCGCCCAGAAGTGCACATGGACCCAGAGAGAGAGAGAGAGACAGAGAGAGACAGACAGAGACAAACACTCACACTCAGAGACACAGAGAGACACACACACACTCAGACAGAGACAACGGCACTCAGTCAGAGACACACTCACACACTCTCACACAAACACAGAGACACACACTCTCAGAGACAGACACGCGCTCACACAAACACACAGATAGACACACACTCACACACAAACACACAGAGTCACACATTCTCACAAACGCAGAGAGACACACAATCTCACGCAAACACACAGAGAGACACACACTCACACAAACACACAGAGAGACACACACTCTCACACAAACACAGAGAGACACACACACAAACACACAGAGACACACACTCTCACACAAACACACAGAGAGACACACTCACACAAACACACAGAGACACACACTCTCACACAAACACACAGAGAGACACACACTCTCACACAAACACAGAGAGACACACACTCTCACACAAACACACAGAAAGACACACACACTCACACAAACACACAGAGACACACACTCTCACACAAACACACAGAGAGACACACACTCTCACACAAACACAGAGAGACACACACTCTCACACGAACACACAAAGACACACACTCTCACACAAACACACAGAGAGACACTCACACAAACACACACAGAGACACACACTCTCACACAAACACACAGAGAGACACACACTCTCACACAAACACAGAGAGACACACACTCTCACACGAACACACAAAGACACACACTCTCACACAAACACACAGAGAGACACACACTCTCACACAAACACAGAGAGACACACACTCTCACACAAACACACAGAGAGACACACACTCTCACACAAACACACAGAGAGACACTCACACAAACACACACAGAGACACACACTCTCACACAAACACAGAGAGAGACACACTCACACAAACACACAGAGACACACACTCTCACACAAACACACAGAGACACACTCACACAAACACACAGAGAGACACACTCTCACACAAACACAGAGAGACACACACTCTCACACAAACACAGAGAGACACACACTCTCACACAAACACACAGAGAGACACACACTCACACAAACACACAAAGAGACACACATTCACACAGACACACAGAGAGACACACACTCACACAAACACACAGAGACACACATTCACACAAACACACAGAGAGAGACACACTCTCACACAAACACACAGAGAGACACACACTCGCAAACGCACAGAGAGACACACACTCTCACACGAACTCACAGAGACACACTCTCACACAAACACACAGAGACACACGCACACAAAAACACAGAGACACACTCTCACACAAACACACAGAGAGACACAGACTCACACACACACACAGAGACACACACTCACACAAACACACAGAGACACACATTCACACAAACACACAGAGAGAGACACACTCTCACACAAACACACAGAGAGACACACACTCGCAAACGCACAGAGAGACACAAACACACAGAGACACACTCACACAAACACACAAAGAGACACACTCACACAAATACACAGAGACACAAACAAACATAGACACACTCTCACAAACACACAGACACACTCACACAAACACACACAGACACACTCACACAAACACACAGAGACACACTCACACAAACACACAGTCAAAGACACACACTCTCCCACAAACACAGAGAGACACACATTCTCACACAAACACACAGACACACACTCACACAAACACACAGACACACTCAGACAAACAGAGAGACACACACTCACACAAACACACACTGAGACACACACTCTCACACGAACACACAGAGACACACACTCTCACACAAACACACAGAGAGACACACTCTCACACAAACACAGAGACACACATCTCACACAAACACACAGAGACACACACTCTCACACGAACACACAGAGACACACACTCACACACAAACACACAGAGAGACACACTCTCACACAAACACACAGAGAGACACACACTCTCACACAAACACACAGAGAGACACACACTCTCACACAAACACAGAGAGACACACACTCTCACACAAACACACATAGAGACACACACTCTCACACAAAACACGAGAGACACACACTCACACAAACACACAGAGAGACACACACTCTCACACAAACACAGAGACACAGACAAACACACACTCACACACTGTCACACAAACAAAGAGACACACACAGACACACACAGACAGGGACACACTGTCACACTCACATTCTCACAGACAGTCACACACTCTCACACTCATACTCTCAAGACGAACATACTCTCACAGACAGACATACACTGACACACTCTCTCACAGACAGGTACACAAAGAGACAGACACACACTCACTCAAACTCACAGAGACACAGACTCACACAAACACACAAAGAGACACACAATCTCACACAAACACACAGAGAGACACACACTCTCACACAAACACACAGAGAGACACACTCTCACACAAACACACAGAGACACACTCACACAAACACACAGAGAGACACACATTCACACAAACACAGAGAGACACACACTCTCACACAAACACACAGAGAGACACACACTCTCACACAAACACAGAGACACACACTCACACTCACACAAACACAGAGAGACACACACTCTCACACAAACACACAGAAAGACACACACACTCACACAAACACACAGAGAGACACACATTCACACAAACACACAGAGAGACACACACACACAAACACACAGAGACACACGCACACAAAAACACAGAGACACACTCTCACACAAACACACAGAGAGACACAGACTCACACACACACAGAGAGACACACACTCTCACACGAACACACAGAGACACACACTCTCACACACACAGAGAGACACACACTCTCACACAAACACACAGAGAGACACACACTCTCACACAAACACACAGAGAGACACACACTCTCACACAAACACACAGAGAGACTCACACAAACACACAAAGAGACACATAGTCTCACACAAACACACAGAGAGACACACACTCGCAAACGCACAGAGAGACACACACTCTCACACGAACTCACAGAGACACACTCTCACACAAACACACAGAGATACACGCACACAAAAACACAGAGACACACTCTCACACAAACACACGAGAGACACAGACTCACACACACACACACAGAGAGACACACTCACACAAACACACAGAGAGACACACATTCACACAAACACAGAGACACACAAACACACAGAGAGACACACATTCACACAAACACACAGAGAGAGACACACTCACACACAAACACACAGAGAGAGACACACTCACACACAAAAACACAGAGACACACTCTCACACAAACACACAGAGAGACACACACTCACACACACACAGAGAGACACACACTCTCACACGAACACACAGAGACACACACTCTCACACAAACACACAGAGAGACACACACACTCACACAAACACAGAGAGACACACACACTCACACACATACACAAAGAGACACACACTCTCACACAAACACACAGAGAGACTCACACAAACACACAGAGAGACACACACTCTCACACAAACACACAGAGAGACACACACTCTCACACAAACACACAGAAAGACACACACACTCACACAAACACACAGAGAGACACACACTCACACAAACACACAGAGAGACACACACTCACACAAACACAGAGACACACAAACACACAGAGAGACACAAATTCACACAAACACACAGAGAGACACACACTCTCACACAAACACACAGAGACACACACTCACACAAACACACAGAGAGACACACACTCACACAAACACACAGAGAGACACACATTCACACAGACACACAGAGACACACATTCACACAAACACAGAGAGAGACACACTCTCACACAAACACACAGAGAGACACACACTCGCAAACGCACAGAGAGACACACACTCTCACACGAACTCACAGAGACACACTCTCACACAAACACACAGAGACACAAGCACACAAAAACACAGAGACACACTCTCACACAAACACACAGAGAGACACAGACTCACACACACACAGAGAGACACACACTCTCACACAAACACACAGAGACACACACTCTCACACAAACACACAGAGAGACACACACACTCACACAAACACAGAGAGACACACACACTCACACACATACACAAAGAGACACACACTCTCACACAAACACACAGAGAGACACACACTCACACAAACACACAGAGAGACACACACTCTCACACATACACAGAGAGACACACACTCTCACACAAACACACAGAGAGACACACACTCTCACACAAACACACAGAGAGACACACACTCTCACACAAACACACAGAGAGACACACACTCTCACACAAACACACAGAGAGACACATACTCATATAAACAGACACACACTCACGCACAGGGACACAGGGACACACTCACACAAACACACAGAGAGACACACACTCTCACACAAACACACAGAGAGACACACACTCTCACACAAACACACATAGAGACACACACTCTCACACAAACACCGAGAGACACACTCTCACACAAACACACAGAGAGACACACACTCTCACACAAACACACAGAGAGACACACACTCACACAAACACACAGAGAGACACACACTCTCACACAAACACAGAGAGACACACACTCACACACAAACACAGAGAGACACACACTCTCACACAAACACACAGAGAGACACACACTCACAAACACACAGAGAGACACACACTCTCACACAAACACACAGAGACACACTCTCACACAAACACACAGAGAGACACAGACTCACACACACACAGAGAGACACATTCTCATACAAACACACAGAGAGACACATCTCACACACACACAGAGAGACACACACTCTCACACAACACACAGAGACAACACACTCTCACACAAACACACAGAGAGACACACACACTCACACAAACACAGAGAGACACACACCTCACACACAACACAGAGAGACACACACACACACAGAGTGCTGATCAATTCAGATCAATTCTGATACTAACATGATTTGATTTTTGCACAACTGAACAGTAATTGAAATGCTCAATTATAATTTTTGTTTGCTTGATTTCAGCTATCCCTCCTTTTATCATGAATATGCTGGAAAGGAAATCATTTTTGAAAGTAAGCATTTCCCTTTGGTTTTCCTATCTCTTCTCGCAGACACACTTTCTTGTTGCGGATGAAAGTATCTGAAATTTGTGACTGATCCCCTGATGGTCTCAAGATCCTCTTCTTCGACCGTGCCTTTAGCCACCCTTCCCAATCCTGACCCCCAGCTCAGGTCCGAAATACTGATTTTCCAGCCCCTTGGGACATCCTCCCGACGTGAAAGGCACTAGACAAATCTAATTTTGTTGATGGAGCTGTGCAAGGCTGTTACAGCTCAATTAGGGGATGGGCTGCTGCAATGGGACCTAATGGCAGCTTGGGAATGGGCTGCTGTATTGGCAACAGAAACATGAGTGGTGGCAGATGTTAAAACAGAAATAAATCGCAACAAAGCATTCTATGCGTACAGATGTTCCATGAAAGAAAGTTTTGTGTATTGCAATCTGTAAAGCATATAAAACGATAAAGCTATCTGGTATTGTTTTCTCATTCTTCTACCTTTTCTGGGCTTCCAGCATAAGAAAAAAATACTAGCGTTCAAAGCAATTGCCTAGCAATCCTCCAATCCAGAATTCAGTGAATAGCAAAATTTTCGGACATGCTTAGATTTGACAAGTAAAATCTTTTAACTGAAATTACCTTTGGTAAAATTCAAGACTGTATTCTTTGCTATTCTTACAGCGATTCCCATGGATGAATGCTCCGATTCAAGTGGGTTTGGTTGGAATCTGGTGAGTACAAAACAATTTGTATTAATATAGCGTCTTTCGTGTCAGGAGGATGACTCGAAGTGCTTCCAAACAACAGTAAAGTCTTCTTCCCAATCGTATCTTCACTACAGGAGCTGATTACATCTCCACTGTGTAGCAGAGTATAGCAGAGTGTAGCAGAGTGTAGTCCTGTAGCTCAGTGGTTAGAGCACTAATTTGCAAGTGAGAAACCCGAGTTCAATTCCAGGCAGGGCGAAACTTTGGGCAAGTTTCCTTGCTCCACACGCCTAATAATAATCTCTCAAAAAAAACCCCAATAATAAATTAGTCACTTTCAATCCATGACTGTTTGTGGGACACTGCTGCGCGCAATTGGCTGCCGCGTTCGCCCACAAATACAATCAATTCACTTTTCAGTATATTCTGTGAAGTGCTTTGGGACGTCCAGAAGACGTGAAAAACGCTATATCAAATGCAAGGATTATTATTGTTATCTTGGAAGTGATGTCATTAATGACACTAATGTCATTAACGCAAGGATTCTATCTAACTGTCCCCAATGCATATACTGAAGCCTATCCTGTTTTGAATTTGGTAATTTCTTCCATCACTTGTTCTTTACAGTCAGTGGAAGTGAAAAACTTATTTTAAAGAATATTTCCTAAGATAACCATAGCTATGCAAAGGAGAGCTAAGGGAAACGTGTATGAAGGAAAGCAATCATAAATATACCTTGAATATATCTTGAAACTACTAAACATATTGGAAGGTATCAATGTATTTCACTGAAAATAATTATTCTATTTACTTTGAGAAACTGTTGGATAATCAGCGTTTTCATTTTTTTATTACAGCTTGGTGTTTGCTACGCCTCTTTGCTGTGCATTGTTTCCACAAAAAAGGTAAGAATCCAGATACGGTAATATATTACATTTAAAGTTGCTTTTACTCGTAGGAAGTTAGGAACGAGGCACATCATAGAACCATAATAATAATAATCCTTGCATTTCATATAGCGCTTTTCATGTCTTTTTCTCAAAGCGCTTCACAGAATAGACTGCAAAGTGAATTGACTGTATGTTTGTGGGCGAAATGCGGCAGCCAATTGTGCACAGCAATGTCCCACAAACAGTCTTGGTTTGAAGTGACCAATTTATTATTGTTTTATTTTCTTGAGGGATTATTATCAGGCGTGTGGAATAAGGAAACTTGCCCAAGGTTTCACCCGGCGGGGAATCAAACCCAGGTCTCCCGCTTGTAAAGCGAATGCTCTAACCACTGAGCTACAGGACTCCACATAGAATTATACAGCACAGGAGGCCATTCGCCCCATCATGTCTGTGCTGGCTCTTTGAAAAGAGCTATCAAATTCAATCCCACTTCCCATAGCCCTGCAAACTTGTCCTCCACAAATAATTATCTGCTTCTCTCTTAAAAGGTGTTATCGACTCGGCTTCCACCAGCCTTTCAGGCAATGCATTCCAGATCTGAACAACTCGCTGTGAAAAACATTTCTCCTCACCACCCCTCTGTTTCTTTTAACAACTATTTTAAATCGGTGTCCTCGGGTTACTGACCCACATAACAGTGGAAATAGTTTCTCCTTGTTCATCCTATTGAATTCCCTCATAATTTTGAAAACTTCTATTAAGTCTCCTCTTAACCTTCTCTGCTCCAAGGAGAATAATCCGAACTTCTCTCGCCTCTTCTGATAACTGAAGTCCCTCATTCCCGGTACCATCCTGGAAAATCTCCTTTGCACCTTCTCTAGTGCCTTGACATCCTTCCGAAAGTGTGGTGCCCAGACCTGAACACAGTCTCTAGCTGAGGTCTAACCAATGTTTTATAAAGGTTCATCATAACATGTAATCGTCTCATATGTACATGCAGAATGGAAAACACCAATTTAGATTTCCGATTGCATAGAGGACTAATATGCAGTGATTTCTCATGGGATTTCTCAATACGTGCAGAATTAAGTTGTCCGCCATATGATCTTTCAGATTGTATTTGCCGTAAATTGTCATTGTCTGCTTACCTGAAGGAGTCTTTGTACATTTTCCTGCTGGAGTCCTGTTAGAAATTGCCACATATGGGATCTCTTTGCCATAGGGTTAGATCACACTTTCGACACATTGCCCTGCCAGGATGCTCCAGACACTCTCAATATGGAGTGGAGTGGAGTCCTGTAGCTCAGTGGTTAGAGCACTCGCTTTGCAAGCGAGAGACCTGAGTTCAATTCCAGGCAGGACGAAACCTTGGGCAAGTTTCCTTACTCCACACGCCTAATAATAATCCCTCCAAAAACCCAAAACAATAATAAATTGGTCATTTTCAATCTACGACTGTTTGTAGGACATTGCTGTGCGCAATTGGCTGCCGCGTTCGCCCACAAATATACAGTCAATTCACTTTACAGTGTGTTCTGTGAAGCGCTTTGGTACGTCCTCCCGACGTGAAAGCGCTATATCAAATGCAAGGATTATTATTATTATTATAATATTCTTTCAATTTTTTATTCTAGCTGTATTTCTGTAAGCCGACTGGAGCATGACGTTCAGGCCAAAATTCAAGAGACTGGTCCTGGATTGGAGCAAGTTTACTTCAACAAAGGCTTGTAAACATGTGAAACCAGCTAAGAAGAAAAAAAGTGATCCAGTTTATAGTGAGGTTAAAGTTGATGTGACGAGACTTAAAAAACTGTTTTTCTTTGTCTAACTCAGTTGTATATTTCAATATTTTTAAAAAATCTATTTAATCTCTTAGAAATACTGCTCAAAATTAATTCCAAATGACAACTGGAGTCAGATTTTTTTTAAAAAAGGCAACAATTTGTCTTCTCAGTATCTCTGGATAGTTTTCAAATATCACTTGATACGGTATTAATGTGCACCTCTTGTCAATCAACTGACACGGTATAAGAATTACTTTGAATGAAATGTGTCTTTACTGCATTTCACCTTTCTCGATAATGTGTTCCTCTTGTGTTCACAGTTAAAAACAGAGGAAAAGGTTTCTCAGTAGCATAGATCAGAAAAAACAATTGTGATTATGTTAAGTATTATGCCAGTGTGATTGTATTAGTTAGCTGAAACATTCCATTCCAAAGCAAGGGGAAAGGCCCGTATATGAAAGTATCAGAAGTTAATTCTCTGTTAAATGGTATGTCTTGTTGGATTTTGATTGTAAAGTTTAGATTTCGGACAAGGAATAAAGGAAAACATATCTAGGTACTTGAAGCAATGCAGAAATTCTATGACTAATCAATACACAATAATGGTTTTATAATTTATAATATTGATAATTGTGCAATAAAACATTAATGTTGCTCTCCAAGCACATTCTTGCAATAATTTGGATTCCTAGATATCTAAACTTTAGGACGATTTTAATGGAAAATGTATTAGCAAAATATCGTACCAGTATTGAGTCAATGGAAGTGTTGTATTATTGTAGGTGAAAACTGGATAATAAAAATTCAATGGAAAGTTGAACATCAAAAATAATACATTCCAATGATGTTTTGGGCCAAATATTTACTAATTCCATACATTAGAAAAGTAACATGTTAGCTCGGAGTTAGTTTTACAAACAGTGATGCTTTGTTATTGGAAGCAACTAACACAATGGATACAGGCATTTTTTTCTCCTAAAATGGCCCAATTGCTATTAACAATAACGCTTACATTTGTGCTGGGAAATCATAGGTTACACAAACATGATTCACAGCCAGGATATATCATGCACGATCACCAGCTTGGTTTGGCTGTGACAGGCAAGAAAATCTACTCCTTTCATCCTTTGTCGTTCCAGGAGAAGAAAAATAAATGGATGTTGCATCAGTAGCATATGAATTCTTAAGAGTTCAACCTGGCTGCTCTGAGAAGGTGGTGGTGGAGAATTATCTTGAAACCACTGCAGTGCTCGGGGGAATGACGCTGCCACAATAGTGTTGAGTTGGGGTGTTCCAGGATTTTGACCCAGAGATGATGAAGGAACATACTGTACATGTACATTAATTTTACCATGCCATGGTCTTTTCTCTCAGTCTGGATAATTAACGTAGTGCTGCAAAGAAAGGAAAGGTTGCCTTATCCCAAATTCATAGAACAATAAAGGTAAAACTTGCTTTACACTCTCATCCACTTTGATTTACAGCCCTTATTTATATAGTACTAGTTGTATCCATTGCAGCTCCGCTTGCAACCAGTTTCATTAATCGGCCTCTCTTTCGTCTGGCATTTTTATTTGTCCTTGAAAGGCTTGATCTTCGCTTCTTAAGCATCTTTATCCCTTAAGATTAAGAAAATATGCTATTGAACGTGTTAACATCCCATGTTCACATATTTGCACATATATCCTTTTGGGAGGACTCCTTGTTGGGAGGGCAACTTGTTGGAAGGACTCTGTGTTGGAGACCACTTATGCCACCGAACAGGGAAGGAAGCCTATCCTGTATTAGTTATTGACATTGGCAGAGATTACATTTTGAAGATCACCCAGTTGCACTCTAATTGCTGAATGAAACATAGTAGCAGAAGCTGCAGTGAGAGCCTAATGGACAAAACAAGATTTGGAACCTGGCAAAAGAACCAGTGGGGAGACGAGAATATTTTTTACCCAGCGAGTTATGATCTGGAATGTACTGCCTGAAAGGATGATGGAAACAGATTCAATAGTAGGTTTCAAAAGGGAATTGGATAAATTCTTGAAAATGAAAAACATTACAAGGTTCTGGGGGTAAAAGTGAGGGAGTGGGATAGTTGGTAGCTCTTTCAAAGATTTGGCACAGGCACAATGGGCTGAATGGCCTCCCCCTGTCCTGTAACATTTTATGATTCTAATTCTGCCACGTACGTGGTCAGCAGGTTGTGGCAGCTGCATCTTGCTTTAAAGACATGGAGACTATCAGAAGTGTTTGCTATCACCTTGAAGTGATTTGATTTTGCTGAATTGAGCGGATCATATTTTGATAATAATTTGCTTGATATTGTCACATCTATATTTGATGTATATCCTGTACATAAATATTTTATTAATTTATTTCAACAATGATGCAATTGAGGTTACATGGTGCAGGTACTTGCAGATGGTAAGTATCTTACATACAATATTTACCGGGGAGAGGTCCCCCTCGGCAGAAAGTTTACGAGGAGCAGGTGGGTGGATCCAACAATAACAACAACTTGCATTTATGTAGCGCCCTTCACACAGCGTAGTGTACCGGAGTGCTTAACACCATGTTTATGGGTGTTTTGATGAAGGGTCATGTCCTAAAATGTGAATATTTTCTTCCCCTTTTGGACACAAACCTTACTGTGAATTTCCAGTGCTTCCATTTCAGACTTCCACCCACTGCAGTGTTAACTTCCTTTATTTCAAATGGCACTGCTATCTAAGCAAGTGTTTCAAGCCTCACTGAGTGTATTTCCAGGGAGGCTTTTTTTTAAATGTGGGATAAGTACAAAAAACATTTTTGTAATTCACTTAAATAAACCTTAATTTGGTTTATCAGATACAAGGATTTTTATTATTTTGCAGTTGTAATCTATACCCGTTTTTATTTTCTCCCTGATTACACTACATGCATAAGGGTCTGAAACAAGAATTTTGTAAAGTTTCACGTGACTTAAATGCAAGGCAGTGGGTTCTTAAGGATAAAACTATCCAAGATCTTGTATTTCTGTGATCACTGTATACGTAAGAATAGAAATTCCACCATGGATAAGATTAAGCCTTGTGGTGTGAAAGGTGTGATATCAAAAGTAAGGATTATTAAGATCACAAGGGCTTGTGATGATTATTATTAATAGTAAAAATCTAGACCTAGCTTGGACCACCCTAGCTTTTAGGGTTAATAATAATATTATAATAATAATCCTTGCATTTGATATAGCACTTTTCACGTCGGGAGGACGTCCCAAAGCGCTTCACAGAACACACTGTAAAGTGAATTGACTGTATATTTGTGGGCGAACGCGGCAGCCAATTGCGCACAGCAATGTCCCACAAACAGTCGTAGATTGAATATGACCAATTTATTATAGTTTTTGGTTTTGGAGGGATTATTATGGGCTCTGTGTGGAGTAAGGAAACTTGCCCAAGGTTTCACCCTCTGCCTGGAATTGAACTCAGGTCTCTCGCTTGCAAAGCGAGTGCTCTAACCACTGAGCTACAGGACTCCACAAGATGAGTGGGATGACTCTGCCCCCAGTGACTGGTCAGCCCTTCCAAGTCCTGCTGGTGAGCCAGGCTGGCTGTCCCGTTATCAGCAGTTTCCTGTAGTACTGCAGGTCCACCTGACTCATGAGGAGGACCACAGAGGGTATGCTCAATTCTGACACTCCATTGCCAAACATGTCACCTGTAAGAGGTTTTGGTAAGAGGAGAGTGATCAGGTTGGGCAGAAATTAAAATATATTTGTTGTCCAAAGCTAACCAAATACTAGTCCAAAAGTAGCCCAGTATTATGTGTTGGCTGCAGAGTGGCAGGTAGGAGAGTGCCCAATTTAGGTTAATGCTTTTGAAACTTAAGAAAAGTGGGTGCGGAAATTTTTGCAGGTTTAATTTAAAACAAATTAAATTAGGCACCTGCCCAAAATCATTTCTTCAAGCACAGCACAATACAGTAATAGTAATAACAGTAATAACAACAATGACAATACAATAATAACAGTAACTAAAAGATAGAGGGATTAAGGCTATTTGACCATTTTATTAATTTGTGGCCATTCTTTCTAATCCCATTTAGCTGTCTTTTTCCCCCCATGTTTCTTAATACCCCTCAATTTTTTATCTCAAATATTTCAATTGTCTTTGTATTCTGAGGCAGTGGATACCATATATTATCGCAACCCTCTGTGGTTTAAATAATTTGGCAGACAATGCTGTACGGAACGTCACATCATATCTTGAGAGAAGGCAGTGGCTAAATGTGAATCCAGAATCATGAATTGTTAATGGAGAAGCTGCTAAATGGGAACCACAGCTGAGGGAGTTAGACAAGTCATCTGAACCCTGCGATTGTATTGCATCTTTTAAATCCTTATTTGCATACATGTCTGTAGTTTTTCCTCCTTATTCAGATAATCTTTTGTGAGATATGCATTGTTTAATGAGTATATTGTAGAGCTAACTAGTCATTATCACATATGTAAAAATATATATTTTCTACTATGAAAGTAACAGTAATGGATGTGCAATAATCGGAGTCCTGTAGCTCAGTGGTTAGAGCACTCGCTTTGTAAGCGAGAGATCTGAGTTCAATTCCAGGCAGAGGGCGAAACCTTGGGCAAGTTTCCTTACTCCACACAGAGCCTAATAATATTCCCTCCAAAACCAAAAACAATAATAAATTGGTCATTTTCAATCCACGACTGTTTTTGGGACATTGCTGTGCGCAATTGGCTGCCGCGTTCGCCCACAAATATACAGTCAATTCACTTTACAGTGTGTTCTGTGAAGCGCTTTGGGACGTCCTCCCGACGTGAAAAGCGCTGTATCAAATGCAAGAATTATTATTATTATTATTATTAAGGGATATGGGGACAGGGCGGATAAAAGTAATTAGGTTAGAAGATCAGCCATGATCTTATTAAATGGCGGGGCAGGCTGCTCGATGGGCCGAATGGCCTACTCCTGCTCCTACATCTTATGGTCTAACAGTAATAACAATAACAGCAATAACAATAACAGCAATAACAATAGTAATAACAATAACAGTAATAACAGTAATAACAATAACAGCAATAACAATAACAGCAATAATAACAGTAATAACAATAACAGTAATAACAATAACAGTAGTAACAGTAATAACAGAATAAGAATCCTCCAGACTGGGCATCAGCTCCGCCCACACCGGTGCCCGAGAGTAAGTGTGTGCGCGCGCACTCATCGTGGAATGCACGCGGGAGAAGGTGCGGCGCGGCAGAGCCGCTGATTGGTTGAGGTGAGGAGCGGGTTGGTGACGCGCCTGCGCGTGACTACGTTCCAAACGGTCGCCGGTCAGTCAATCAGCCAGAAACCGGAAACAGCGGCGCGTGAAGGCGGGCGGGGGGAGGGGAGACAGCGGCCGCCGAGCAGACACTGAGGGTAAGACTGAGGCGCCGCCCGGGCCCGAGCAATACCGCCGCGGTTACGTATGTGTATGGCGGGAGTTAAACGGGGGTTCCAGGCCGCTCGCCCGTCCCGGCCTTTCTCTCTCAGACACGGCAGCCGCGCCGAGTCCCCCACCCCCGGCCTGCAGGCGCTTCCATTGCTCTTCCCGCCCTTCCTTTCTCTATCTTCTCCCCTCTCTTTCCCCCTCTCCCTCTCTCTCTCCATCTCTTCCCTCCGCACTTACCCCCAATCCGTCTCCGCCGATTCAGCCAAATACGGCAAAGCGAGTGTCCGGCCGGAGCCGCCCGGCCTTTCTCTCTCTCAGGCCGGTCGGCCAGTCGGCCTGCAGCGTGCGCCCGCCCGCCCGCCCGCCCGCTATTCATTGAACCGCTGCCTGTCCTCACCACTCACCGCCGCCGTTTCCCTTTTTGATCCTCTGTGATATTTTTGGTGGGGGAGGAATTCAACAACTTACTATAGTAATCCCTGCATTTGATACAGCACCTTATCACGTCGAGATATCTCAAATCAGATCGTTTCACGGGATATACTGTAAGGTGTAGTGTAGTGACTGTGTTTTGTGGGAGAAACGCAGCAGCCAGTTGCGCACAGCAATGTCCCACAAAAACCAGTGAGCTAGTGACCATTTTTTTATTGGGGGACTGTTGGCCAGGACACTGAAGAGAGAACCTCCCTTCTCTTTAGCTGGTTTCCAAATCACTGGTGGATTACAAACTGCAGGGAAGGAAATATGCTGGTGGATTATACCACCCCCCCATCTATATACATATATAGCCTTTTTTTAAAAAAATTGGAAAAATAAGTAAGTTTTGTAGCAGATTGCTGGAGAGGGAAACAGTTCCCCCACCCACTAAATCAAAAATTTAGGAAAAATTAGCTTGGCATAAAATGTAATTTTCACAAGCCTGCAGAAATGTGGCCTTTGAATGAATCCAGCACCTATTGTAGTAGGCAACAATTTACAATTGTATAGTACCTTTATCTCTGGAGGATGTCTCCAAGCTTTTCACCCAACTGACCGAGCCTGAGGGAGGAGGGGTAAGATGTGGAGAAGAGGGGAGGAAAGTGGCTGAAAGGGTGGTCAAGAGATGGTTTTGAAGGCGGGGCAGGTGGAATGCATAATTCCTTTTTACTCAACTAGTTTATTTTGGACTGCAGTCACCTTCAGCAAGGACGTTTTAGAAGAGATAAGGAAGAAATACCCAGAGGTTCTAAAAACTTAATGTTTTTTTTGAAAAATTCTGTTTCTTTAGCTTTTAACTCTAAATGTCAAAGTATCTGAATATATTTAACCCCCTCTTAACAGATTCAAAGTTTTCCCTTGTTTATACTGCTCGTCGGGATAATGCATACACGCACAATTTTATTGTAAGTTATAATAATAATCCTTACATTTCATATAGTGCCTTTCAAGTTGGGAAGAAGGATATCTTAAGGTGCTACACAGGATATACTTAGATATTTGCTATGAAGTGTGTGTGTATTTGTAGGTGAACTTCTTTAAATAATGGCAATGTACAATGGATGAGATCCCATCATGTGTCAAAGAGACCAGGCACATAAACCTTTCCATGGATACAAACATTCCGGATTTCAACTGACTGCATTCTGATCAGCAATGACCTACATTTTTTACTTTGTTCTTTTGTTTGATCTCTTTAATAACATTTATACGGGATAGCATTTTGGAGCACTTTAACAGTGGCTGGCCTGATGCTGAACCAGGGAGAGAAGGGAGATGACCGTAGGCACGATTGAAGAGGATGGTCTTCAGGTATGATCTAAAGATGAGCAAAGAGGGTGCAAGGCGGATTGGCAGCAAAAGGGTTGATACACTTTTCCCTTAATATTTTTCCAACTGACCTACATTAGATGGAAGGTCTACCAGATTGCTTTTCTCATTTCCCAGTATTGAGTATATGGATCATCAGTGGTCACTCAGGTCCTCTGATAATGAATGAGGGCGATGCTATAAGTATAGATGATCAGTCAGTGGTTAAAGTATCGACTGATTTGGTTTTTGCCACCACTAGGTTTTCGTCTCAGCTCATACAAGCAGTTCGTTTCTCAGCTCAAGATGCCATTGCAGCCCATGCAATGCCATTCCCTCCCACTTGTGGTGGTGATGTTGCATACTTTTATTTCCCTGTGCATTTGCGGCACTTATTCTGCCCTTCAATTGAACAGACAGTGTAGCTTATTTTGTTCAGCACCTACCTCATCAGTACCAATACAACTGACTTATGACAAGACTTCAAAGATTTGGTGCCCAAATACTACTTTTCACCTACTCCAAGCAGTCCTGGCTAAGGATGTATGTGGCTAGAGCTCAAAAAAACAACAGTGACTGAGGTATTGTTTGCTTCAGTTTGTTTGAGATCAGTGGTTCTGAAACTTTGTCATAATGAGCCATCTTAAGTGAAGAAAAAAACAATTACGCCTCCCCATAGTTTATTAAGACAACACAAAGAAGTGAAAATGCAACTCTTTGTAAGAATATGAGTAATGAAGTAAACTTTGATCAGTATAGTTATAATATGAGTGCCAATAGTGCTCATTTCATAAAGCACCCTTGTTTTATCTCACTGTTCTGTTCACAAATCGCAGCAGCTAAAATAAAACTACACAATCATTTTAGGAAATCATAACACCAAACAATAATAAATTATGTCAGTATAGTATCCATCCGTCCTACCTCACGATTATTGTGGCCGGAAGTGTCGCAGGAAGTGTTGTGGGGTTTGGTTGGCAGGAGAACTGTTGTCTCAGCATTTGTTTGCCGCGGGAAGCGTTGTCACGTGTTTGGTTGTTGGGGGAGCGGTTTTGTTGGGGCATGGGGCCAGTCCTGTGAAGCCTGGGACTGTTGGGAGGTGTGTAACTGACACTCCTCTGGTACACGCCCCATAGTTTGAGAACCTCTTGTTTTAGATCTATTCTCCCTTTAGTAAAGCCACTAAAGACTTGACCAGTCCTAGGCTCATAACCCAGCCTCCTGAGCGTTGGGTTGCATCCCCACGGAGAATAGAGCAGTGAATGTTCCATGATTCAGGTTTAACATGTAGCACAGCCGTCCGTTCACCTAGGATCAAAAAGAGTCTCCTGTAAAAATTATAAATGTTATTAAAGCGGCCAAACAAAAGAACAAAGCAGCGAAATGTAGATCATTGCTGTTCTGAATGCAGTTGGTTGAAATCCGTAATGTATCCGTGGAAAGGTTAATGTGCCTGATCTGTTTGACACATGATGGGAGCTCATCCCATGAGCTCTTGCTAAATCATGCTCAGTACATTGTGGAAAGGGGTGTGTCGACGAAACAATAGGAGTAAAATGATTTTCTGTTTCTCCATTTCCCCCCACCCTTCCCTCTTCTCTGTAGCAAAACCATCCCCAGTACTGTTAAAGAAACCTGATGTACAGGTTATACGTACTATTACGGTCATTTTTCCAACATACATAAAGTTTTTATATTCAGCAAAGTCGTAATGCTTCAAAATCCCCACCATGATATTTTAAAAAAAGAAGTGTTGTACCATGTTTGGTTTAGTGAGTAGATTCAGCTTAAACAAACAATAGCTGTTGGTCAGGCAACTTTAAACTGAGTTTTGGTTTAAGGTTGTATGAGGCGAGGATTGAGGGTTTAACAAACATTTGAATCAGTCCAGCCATTCCTGGCCAGAGTTCTCCTTTATATGGGTGCCTCTCTGCACATCGCTCTCTTTCCAGTAATATTAGCATTAGCTGCCTTCCAGGAGGTTCCCAAATTCCAGTTAAAATTTAGGAGCTGACTCACAGGAAAGCTATGTTTGCCAGTACTAGAAGTTCAATTTGGGGAGTGCTTGCAAATGTGTCAAGCTGGTTACTTTCGATGTAAACATCGGGAATGAAAAGTTCCATCTGCACACTCACCAGATACTTTCGTTTGTAAGTTCAATTCCTTGAGTGAAATTGAGTAAACCCAGTCCTTGCTAGACTGCACTGGCTGCCTGTCCCAGAGAGGATCGACTTCAAGATCCTCACCCTTGTATTCAAATCCCTCCACTCCTCTGCACCCCCCTACCTCTCTGACCTCTCTCTTCAAAACCGTTGCCTTCGTTCCTCCGGGTCTGGCCTTCTCTCATCCCCCGAGTCCTGCGCTTCACCCTCACGGGCGTGCCTTCAGGCACTATGCCCCGAGGCTCTGGAATTCTCTTCCTCACTCCGTTCGCCTCTCTCCCTCTCTTTCCATTTTCAGGTCTCTGCTGAAGACCTTTCTCTTCGACCGCGCCTTTGGTCACCATCCTCCCCACCCCCCTGGCTCGGTGCCGGGATCCGTTACTGTAAAGCGCTCTGAGACGCCGTCCGGCGTGGAGGACGCTACATAAATCCATGCTATTGTTGTTGTTTTGGAACTCCCAGATTCGGTTCACACCGTGAGGACCAAACTTTGTTTTCAGAATAGCTGAAGATTGATGAAAGTAGATTCAAGAGTCCCTGAACTGGGAAGAAGACCTGAGTTTTTCTAGAGGTTATAAGTGGAGAGAGGGGCTTTTCTGTTACTGTGGTTCTTTGGGATCAGAAGTTTGGGCTAGATAATAATAAATAATAATAATGCATTTGATATAGCACTTTTCATGTCTTCTGGACATCTCAAAGCACTTCACAGATTTTACTGTAAAGTGAATTGACTATATTTGTGGGCAAAACGTGGCAGCCAATTGCGCACAGCAGTGTCCCACAAACAGTCACGGATTGAAACGACCAATTTATTGTTGTATTTTTTTCTTGAGGGATTATTATCGGGCACTAATGATAATGATAGATCTATTATTGGTGTGGTCCCGCTCTCTGGCAAGCAAGGCTTTATAATAATTCTTGCATTTGATATAATTCTTTATCATGTTGAAACATCTCAGTGCACTTCAAATATTTTTCTGTAAAGTACAGTCAGTGTGTTTCTCAGCGAACACGGCAGACTAATGTCGCACAACAGACATGAAGTAAATTACCCAATTTTTTGAGTATCCTTTTCTTTTCAAATAGAACCACGGCATCTTTAAAAACCATCTAAACAAATAGGTGGGTCCTTGATTTTAAAGTCTCCTCCAAAGTACTGCACTTTCCAACAATGCAGTGCACCCAACAACAACAACTCGCATTTATATGGTACCCTCCACGCTGGGCGGGGTCTCAGAGCGCTTAACAATGGCGGAGTCAGGGGGAGGGGGGAGGTGACTGTAGGCCCGGTTGAAGCGGAAGGTCTTCAGGCGCAACCTGAAGATGGGGAAGGAGGGGGCGAGACGAAGGGGTTGAGAAAGGGAGTTCCAAAGTTTCGGAGGGTAGTAGCTGAAGGCACAGTCGCCGGTGGTGGGGTGGAGGATTCGGGGGACGCGGAGGAGGCCGGACCCAGCAGAGCGAAGGCAGCGGGTACTGCTGTGGGGAGAGAGGAGGTTAGAGATATAGGGGGTGCCGAAGAATGGAGGAATTTAAATACGAGAGTGAGGTTCTTGAAGTTGATCCGTTCTGTGACAGGGAGCCAGTGGAGTTTGGCAAGGAGTAATTGGGGTACGATGTTTGGTGCAGGTGAGAATGTGGGCGACTGAGTTTTGAATGAGATGAATTTTGTGAATAGTAGAAGAGCGGAGACCAGCGAGAAGGCCGTTAGAGTAGTCCAGCTGAGAGGTGACAAAGGCATGGACAAGGGTTTTGGCAGCTTTTGGGGTGAGGTATTGTTGGAGACCGGCAATGTGGCAGAGAGGGCAAGATAACGGTGCTTGTCAGGGACCAGATGTGGGGGAGGAAGGATAACTGGGGATGGAACTTGACGCCTAAGTTGCGCACGGGTTCAGAGAGTTTAAAGGACAGGTTGGGTAGGTTGAAGAGGTTGGAACCGCGGGACGAAGATGTCGATGTTGTTGTTGATGTTTAACTGCAGGAAATTTGCACTCATCCAGCTCTTGATGTCTGATAGACGAGCTGACAACATCAGGGGTCGCAGCTGGAGGTGGAAAAATAGAGTTGAATGTCATTTTCATACATGTGGAAGTTAACCCTGTGTCTGCAGATGACATCACCAAGAGGAGCATATAGATGAGGAAGAGAAGCGGGCCAAGGATGGATCCTTGGGGTACCCCACAGGTGACCGGGTGGAAGCGAGAAGAAAAGTCATTTGCAGAAATGTAATGCTGGCGGTTTGTAAGATAGGACTTGAACCAAGTGAGTGCGGTCCCACTGAGGTGGATGATGGAGGACAGGTGGTGGAGGAGGATGGCATGGTCGACTATGTCGAACACAGTGGAGAGGTCCAGGAGGATGAGGAGGCAGAGAGAGCCCTGATCACAGCTAGAAAGGATATCGTTTGAGACTTTCATGAGAGCTGTCTCTGTACTGTGGGCAGGATGGAAACCAAACTGGAGGGGCTCGAGTCGGGTCTGGAGGGAGAGGTGTGCGCGAAGTTGGTTGCCAAAACTCGTTCCAGAGGTTTGGCAAAGAAGGGCAGGTTTGAGATAGGGCAGTAGTGGCCAAGGTTGGAGGGATCGAGGGTAGGTTTTTTAAGGAGGGGGGGGATCACAGTTTTGAGGGGGAATGGGACTGATCCTGAAGAGAGGGAGACTAGTTAATAGTGTCTGCCATCAGTGGGCAGAGGAAGGGGTGATTAACAGTTGGGTGGGGAGAGGGTCGAGACAGCAGGTGATGGGTTTCATTATAGTGATGGTGGATGAGAGGGAGGAAGGAAAGATGGGAGCAAATGAATGTAGAATGGGGGCCATGGTAGGAGCTGAGGACGAGGTGGGTGAGGGAGACGGAATGGTGGTGGTGGTAGGTGACACGGGCAGAAGGATGAAGCTGCCAGGTGGATGTTGTCAATTTTAGCAGTAAGGCACTTGCCGTTAGATGTGTTGCTTGAGGGGGCACACGGAAGAGGTGATAGGCAGTGGAGAATAGGATTTTGGAGTTATTATTGGCCTCCAGTATGATGTTGAGTAGTGCGCAGTTTTTGCTTGTGACAGCGAGCGGCGGTAGGTGTGAAGATGCTTGAGCCACAGCTGGTGGTGAACTGTGAGGCTAGTTTTCTGCCACCTGCACTTGAGCAGCCAGGTTTGGAATTTTAGGGAGTGGAGATGGCTGTTGTACCAGGGGGAGCGGGTGGGTTTGGAGACAGTCCTGGATTTCAGAGGGACGGGGAGTTGAAGGTGGAGGAAAGGCGATCATGGAGCAGCTTGACGGCTGCTTCAGGGTTGCTGCATGTGGAAGGCCAGAGGGATAGGAGGTCTGAGGATGAGGGGGCCTTTGTGAGGGTCTCGGGGGGAAGCCTTTTCCATTGGCAGAAAAGTATGGTTGAGGGCTTGGTGGAGGTGAGAGGAGAAGAAGATGAGGAAGTTGTCCCAGATGGCCTTGTTCGTGATGCACAGGTCGGAAATTTCAAGGCTATGTGTGATGACGAGTTCGAGGGCATGGCCACGGTTGTGGGTCAGTAAGTTGATGTGGAGAGTGGCGTTTAGGGAGGAGAGGAGGCCAGTGTACTCCCAGCGTTGCATTTGGTGTTGTCAGCCTAGACTATAAAACATTCAAAGTCCTGATGTGGGGCATGAACCCCACAACCTTCTGACTTGGGGGAGAATGCTACCGATTGAATCAGGTTGGTACAAGACTTTTGAGAATGTGATTATGCCAAATATAGTAGTTGGCAAAAATAGAGCCAAGCTATAGTCCTGGAATGTAAGCAATGACGTAAGCAGTGCTTTAGATGACCTTTGTTAGAGTTCCAGGAACTGGATTTCATTATAAACATGAAACGTCTCAGCTAAAACGGGAGCTAGAGTTCTAGCCTGACCTCACCTGAGCACCTTCCTACAAGGGTTGCTGAACAGCGATCAGCTGATATTGCCCTTCTTTACCTGGGATTTTGAGGTCAGTTGTGGTGCCCAGGTCGAGATTGATTAATGTGTCACAGACCAAGGATTGGAACTTGCATCCCTCTGGTCTGCTTTGTTTACTGCTGTACCCAGACTGTGGGTACCCACTAAGCTATGGGAAACTATGTTCTAAAGATAGTTAAGAGTTGGGGGGGTTGGGGTTGGGCGATCATCAACTCTGTTCCAACATCACAGGGAGGATATTTCGGGAGGACAAGTTTGCAGGGCTATGGGAAGAGAGTGGGGGAGTGGGATTTATTTGGATAGCTTTTTTCAAAGAGCCGGCACATACACGATGGGCTGAATGGCCTCCTTCTGTGCTGTATAATTCTATGATCACAGATTTTGATCACAACAATCGAGAGGACCTGGGTTCGATTTCCAGGCACGGCAAAATCTTTCCTTACTCCACATGCCTCTGTTTACCTAGCAGTAAGTAGGAACCCTGTTGTTAGTCGATTGGCGGATCGCTTTCCAGGGGTAATCCTTCAGAAATAAATATTAATTTGGTCACTGAATCCATGACTATTTGTGGGACACTGCTGTGTGTTCAATTGGTTGCTGCGTTTCGCCCACAAAATATACAGACAATTCACTTTACAATACATTCAAGTGAAGCACTTTGAGACATCTCGAAGATGTGGTAAGCGCTATATCAAATGCAAGGATAATTATTATAATGATATTATTTCCCTAGCATTTGGAATTTGGTGAACAGAACTCTGCACCCACATTCAAAGCCATTAAAGTGAGGCACTGATTGCCCTGATTCGCAAAGTATTCGGCACAGGTTTGTGAACTGTTCCCTCCGTCAACTCTAATATCCCGGTATTACCAGCCAGACCCTGAGTGTGTTTGCACACGCACGGGCAGAGGCTATGCCTGTTTGTTGAAGTGCCCATGACAAGAACTGAGCTGTGTGGCCTCGAAGGACATTTGGCACAAACACTGGGAGTTATTTTTACCCGGCTACATGTGCTGAATTGGCATTTAATCAGTGCACTGTAGCTTAGCTGACAGCTGTGTTTGTAATTTTTTTTTGATGTTTAAAACAAACAAAATCCATGTCAAGTTTCTGAAGGCCAAACTTTGTCAGTAGAAACATAGTGAGTAGATTTTCCTCTCTAAGTTGGTGATAGACATGCTTGGCAAACTTGGGGACGCTTCCAATTCTCTCTTATTTCTGATTCCTTGCCGGCTGTTCTGCATAATCTTGATCTACCTGAATGTCGGCTGTGCTATAAATTAGTATAGTACAGCTTGATCTGTGTTCGGTATAATGCTGATGTTTTAATGTACTCTTGGTGGGAAGAGGTCGGTGGATGGATCTAATATTAAGACCCCTTTTTTCTGCCTTATCGTAATTAATAATGTTTCTAAATTTAGGTTCTGGCTGCTTACTGCTAATTTTACAGTCACACAGAACTAACAGAGAACAAAGGTGTGTGTGTGTGGCAGCTGGTGAATTGAGTAAATCTAAACCATGTTATAGGGTATGTTTTTTAAAATCACTTGCAGAAGATTGTGCACAATTCCTTGTGATATTTTTGCTTTTGTGCGTTACACTGGCCTTACGTAAAACAGCAAAGAATTTCTGACTAGCCGAACTGAAATTCGTGAACCTTGGAATTCATCATTATTTTAGGTCACCAGCAATATGGATTCCTGTACTCCAGTTACATGTTTTGACAGAATAGATGTTTGTTTGTGTCTTAAGTATTATGTCTTTCAATAAGAGCATGTGACCCAGTGATTGTCCAGGGTTCAAAAGTGAATTTAAACAGTCATCACTTCATGTCTTAACATCTTGGCAGGTTAGAAATAGCTTCAGAAACACCTTGAGCCTCATCTCTTGAACCTCCAGGATACTTTCACAGAGCATGTGAAATCAGTCTTGATGCCAGAGATATTGCAGAATCTCCTGCAATTTACCTCCCAGCTCTTCTCCCCCACCCCCCAAAAGAAACTGTTTCTACAAAGATCAGACACAATTGTTTTGTGGATCTCAGTATTAATTCATGCACAACTACAGCAGGAGGTTTTGCTTCCCACACGTATCTGTGATTATTTTATTGATGCTACTGTTCAGCCATTCACTCGCGGGCATTATGTTTTTTACGAAATGAAAGTGTCTCTGTAAATATTTCAGTCGCTTCGTAATCCCCCCTCCCCCCCACCCCACACACACACACAAGCCCAGTTGCTTTATTTCATAGGTTTCCTTTCCAAGTCTCTTATTGTGGCTTCACATATTGAACAGGCAGACGGGACCCCGATTTAACGTCTCCTCCAAAGGACATCAGGGATGGGGAAATCCAGGTTGCAGCTCCTGCTGTAGTTGTGTATGA
Organism: Callorhinchus milii; assembly: GCF_018977255.1. Taxonomy (NCBI): domain Eukaryota; kingdom Metazoa; phylum Chordata; class Chondrichthyes; order Chimaeriformes; family Callorhinchidae; genus Callorhinchus; species Callorhinchus milii. The sequence continues at coordinate 8,655,430 of NW_024704754.1, forward strand.
ATTAATACTGAGATCCACATTGCATTGTCTTAAAAGCAATTTTACCTACAGACACAACATATTTATAGATTCTGCTACTGCAACGGTTCTCACCCTTATTGTATACCCGCGTTATGTAAAGTGCACGGTGTACTAGCTGGCCTCTGTGTAGATTCGTCTCTGACATGCAAGTTCCCGCTCTATGTGAATAACACGATAGGTAATCCCAATGCCTTATAGTGCAACAATGGGATGCTTCAATCAGTGTCCCTCGCACTACCAGACAGCTGACTTCCGCAGTAACCTGTTTGTTTATCCCTCTCCCTCCTTGAATTTAACAGAGACTCGAGATGCACTTTTTAGAAAACACAACAGTATTTTATTGGTCTTTAAAACCCTGTGCCTCACTTGCACTGCTCGATACAATAAACAGTCGCAACGTTACGAAATAGAAAAATGCTGACACCGTACCTATGACACTAGCAGCTTTACCCAAAGTTAGTAGACAAAGAAAAACAATCTTTACCTGGAGACCAGGCTCTTAAGTCAGGTACGTACCTCCTTGGTGACACTAAAGGTGAAGAGTGAACCAGTGTCTAAGGAGCCCCCTCCTTTTATACAATTGTAACCCCTCCCCTTTTCAATGTATCTCTCGATACCTTTTCCCACATTTTTCACCCAGGTCACAGACTTTGTGTCTTCAAGGCAGTACAGCTTTAAATTATATTTTCGGTCGCTGAACCATAATTGTCCTTAAAGTGAAGCAACTTATTTTAACACAGTCTCTATACACAGACTATCTACAGCAAATATCATTAGAATGAGGTAGAGCATTAATAAAAACAAGGTTTCTGACATTTCTCCATCTCGATAAGTAACTTGCTTTGCAGGAGCATCAATCTGCAGGGAGGTTTTGTATGAATGTCCTTCACTAGGATTCGGCTATTCTCTTTCCTCAGCTGTGTGTTTCTCTCTCTAGCCTCCTTCTGAGTGCTAGAAAACAAAAAGTCTCACAACAGTAATAATAATAATAATCCTTGCATTTGATACAGCGCTTATCACATCTTCTAGATGTCTCAGAGCGCTTCACAGAATAGACTGTAAAGTGAATTGACTGTATATTTGTGGTGACATTTGAGGGAGAGGTTGGAGAAGGAATTTGTTGAACAAGTCTTACGCTATATTTTCTTATATAAACCATGTTAATTGTCCCATAGAGCTGCTCATAAACCATTTCTTATAACCCCCTGCCCTTTTAGGATTTTTTAAAGATTGTTAAATTATTTAGCCATTCTGATTTTGGCCATTTTTACTGATTTCATAGAATCGTAGAATTATACAACAACTTGGATTTATATAGCACCCTCCACGCCGGATGGCATCTCATAGCGCTTTACAGTAACGGATCCCGAGACTGAGCCAGGGGAATGGGAAGGAAGGTGACCAAAAGCACGGTCGAAAAGAAAGGTCTTCAGCAGAGATCTGAAAATGGGAAGGGAGGGAGCGAGATGAAGGGAGTGAGGAAGGCAGTTCGAGAGCCTCGGGGCATAGTGGCTGAAGATACGGCCGCCGAAGGTGGAGCGGAGGACTCGGGGGATGAGGAGCAGGCCAGACCCGGAGGAACGAAGGCAACGGGTACTGTTTTAAGGAGAGAGGAGGTCAGAGAGTTAGGGGGTTGCAGAGGAGTGCAGGGACTTGAATATAATACAATCATGAAATCGATCCTCTCTGGGTTAGGCAGCCAGTGCAGTCTGGCAAGGACTGGGGTGATCAGGGAGCGGAGTTTGGTGCGGGTGAGAATGTGGGAAGCAGAGTTTTGAATGATTTGGATTTTATGGATGGTAGTGGATGCGAGACCGGCAAGGAGGGCGTTAAAGTAGTTCAGCCAAGAGGTGACAAAGGCATGGACCAGGGTTTCAACGGCTTTTGAGTATTGGCAAAGACGGGCAGTGCATCAGATGTGGAAGAAAGCGGTGCTGGTGAGAGACCGGATGTGGGGAGGAAGGATAATTGGGGGGTTGAACCTGACGATGAGGTTGCCTACGGGTTCGGAGAGTTTTAGGGGGAGGTCGGGTAGTTGGGGTTGGTGAGAGCCATGAGATTTTAGACGTTGACGAGAGCCAAAGAGTATGGCTTCCGTCTTGTCAACATTCAGCTGAAGGAAGTTTGCGCTCATCCAGCCCCTGAGATCTAACAGGCAGGCTGAAGGAGCAACACAGAAGGAGGCCATTTGACCCATTATGTCTGTGCTTTTAAAAAAGCTTTTAAAAAAGCAATCCAAATTAGTCCCACTCCCCCACTCTCTCCCCATAGCCCTGCAAACTTGTCCTTTCCAAATAATTATCTACTTCCCTCTTAAAAGTTGTTATTGAATCGGCTTCCACCACTCTTTCAGACAATACATTCCAGATCCGAACAACTCGCTGTGTGAAAAAATGACTCCTCACCTCCCTTCTGTTTCTTTTAACAACTATTTTAAATCGATGTCCTCGGGTTACCGACTCAGCCGCCAGTGGAAATAGTTTCTCCTTGTTCACCCTATTGAATCCCTTCATAATTTGGAAAACTTCTATTAAGTCTCCTCTTAACCTTCTCTGCTCCAAGGAGAATAATCCGAGCTTCTCTACCCTCTCCTGATAACTGAAGTCCCTCATTCCTGGTACCATCCTGGTAAATCTCCTTTGCACCCTCTCCAATACCTTGACATCCTTCCTAAAATGTGGTGCCCAGAACTGAACACAGTCTCCAGCTGAGGCCTAACCAGTGTTTTACAAAGGTTAATCATAATCATTAATCACTACAGATTTGCTCATCTATCTGGTGGACCACTATTTGGTGATCTGGAGTTACACTTAACAGAGTAACGGCTCCTTTTCTGCTCCTTAACTTTAACTGAATAGATTCTGTTTTTGGACCCTCTAGCACATCATTACTTTCCAGGGTCGTAACCGTGTCTTTAATCAATATTGCCACTCTTCTTCCCCCCCCCCTCTTTTTTTTCTTCCCTATCCCTCCTGAATATATTGTAGCCAGGAATATTGTGCTCCCATTCCTGCCCTTGTTTGAGCCAGGTCTCCATTATTGCCACTACATCATAACCCCATGTGGCAACTTGAGGCTGCAGCTCACCAACCTTTTTGTCACACTCCGTGCATGTGCTCCAAGACCGACTTAGTCTTCTGCATTTCTCCCCCGTCTAAACCCTCCTTATTCCCTAATTGGGGTCCAATTTTGCAAAGTTATGCTATTGTAAACCCAATAGTGTGATCTATGAAAAGAAGTATTTGCCGATTACCACTAGCAGTTTTGGGTAGGTGTCTGACAAAGTCTTAAGTAAACCGTCTCACGTTGGCAACCCATTTTCATGTGCTCCAAATTCTTATTTTCGGTACGTTGTTAGGATTTACTTCAGTGCACTGTATGCACCCTTCTACGTGTGTTGATCTCGGTCCAACAGTATTCTCTTAGAATCTCCCAAGTCCCCTTAACCCTATTATGTAGACTCCCTGGTTCCTAATGGGCTGGGCCAATAGAAAAGTGTGACCGTAAATGTAGGTGGGCAGCTCCGGACGCGAATGCGCGGTGCACCACAAGCAGGAAAAGGGTTTCGCTCCACTCAGAGGCCCGCTGTTGTGATTATCTGTATCTCTGTATGTGTGTATGTTTGTGAGTGTGTGTCTCTCTCTCTCTGTGAGTGTCTATGTGAGTGTTTCTCTCTATGTATGTGTTTGTGTCTATGTGAGTTTGTCTCCTCTGTATGCGTGTGTCTGTGTGTGCCTTTCTGTGTGTGGGTGTTTGTGAGTGTTTCCTCTTGTATGTGTGTCACTCTCTCCTCTGATGTATATATTTATCAGTGTCTCTGTATGAATGTGCATGTGTGTATGTCTCTGTTTCTATAAGTGTGTGTGTCTCTCACTCTGAAAATGTGTCTCTGTGAATGTATCTCGTCTGTGTGTGTGTGTCTCTTTCTCGGTCTCTGTATGAAGTGTCAAGCTCTGAGAGGTTGTGAACTCCTGCAATCTCACTGGTGTCTGTATCCCCCCGACCCCCCCCCCAAAAAAAAAGGTCCACCAGTTTTTTGTTAAAGAAGCAATTTTTTTTGCAACAATCTAATATGCGTTATTTCCTCATATTTAGTTTTTATCAATAAAGTGAAAAGGTGTAGGTTGGCTGTAAAATGTACCTCAATAGCACCAATCAACTCTGCAATTTTCTGCAAAATTCGACAAGAATGTCAAATATCCCCACAATTTTCGGCAAATATTTCCGCACTTTTCTATTGTCCCTGCTCATGGGCCAATTGTAATCAAGTATCCTCGAACTCGTTTTGGCGGAATCATTTGGGTTTTTGACTCCATTTTGCCAGAACAATTTGGATCCTTCCACCAGAAGTTTCTTTCCTCTGGCCCAAATTGGAAGGTTATCCAGGAGGGTCACTACATCTGTTAGTTCGGGGGTCTGCAGCAAAACACTGCCACAGACACCTTAGCAACTAGCTGAGGCTCATTTAAAAAGCACATAGATCAGGGAAGCATGTCTGCACAATTGTGACTAATGTTATGAATGCCATCTCTGGTGGGATAACATGTGCCAAATTTGGATTAGAGGTTTACACCTTTTCTCTTTCCAGATTTGCTGCCATATTGTTTTATGAACCAAGGGTTTACCCTTGTAGTTTGTCTACAAGCCCAATCATAGCCCAATTAATAAGGTCTTCAGACCAGGCTCTACACACACAAGCAGAATCAGTGACGACCTTTGTGCTTGACGGGAGAAAAGCTTTAAAGCATGTCAGTAGCTTCAGCTGCTTGTGCTAACGCCCCCTTACATAGATAGATGTTTTTTCGATTCTTCCCACCCCCATTGCCATCCATTTGCCAATAGCAGTACCCACTTCTGCATACCTCCTTTTGCCCACCTCTTGCGCTGAACCATCACAATACAGTACAGTCAATCCATCCACTAACACCCTAGGTTTAACTTCTGGGGGTTTACACTAAACTGGTAGTAAACACTAATCTATATCAAATTCAGTTTTTGTTTGAAATTCTACCATGGGGCCTTGTAAAAGTCCTTCCCACAGAGCACATCTTTGCTTTAAAGCCTTTTGAATTTTTCTTTCCCTCGCATCGCGGACAAAATACCAACGCACAATTAGAAGGATACTTTTTTCATATGCGGAGCTAAGTTCCTCACTTTTGCTTGCAGCTAAGGTCCTTTCTTCCAGGTCGAACTTTTTCTCTGCCTGAGAGAATTCGAAGCTCATTTATTTTATGGGTTCCTTTTCCTGCCCAATCCTCACTATGGCGGTATTCTCCCCCACCTGAAGGGTTACTTTTAAATCTGTTCCTCGTATTTTACTGGCTAGAGGGCATCCCTGCAAAATTGCTTTCTGCAATTCCCCTATGTCCATTTTAACTTGGTTAAAGTCTTTTATGCTCTTTATTCCTCATGTTTAGTGGTCTTACCAGTGTGGTGTAGTTTGGTGCATAGTTACATAGTCCTAAAACACCCTGTAATTGCTTTTAGTTTGTTGGTGTTTTCACTTTTTAATTTTTCGAGGTAGCTTTCGGAAAGATAAGGCGCTATATCATGGAAACCGTATGCCCTAGGAATTCCACTTGGAATCTTCCTATTTGGCTTTTACGTAGGTTTATTTTAAACCCTGCCATCGTAAGTGCCTCCAGCACCTTTTTACTTTGTCAATGTGGTCGTTTGGGTTATCGTCAACCCAGAATAGGTCGTCCAGGTTACCCCTGGTATCCCTGTCACTGTCTGTTGTGTACATTCATTGAAAATGGATGGACTATTACACCAACCCTGTGGCATCCGATTCCATACATTTTGCTGACCCTTAATAATCCTAATAATAATCCTTGCATTTGATATAGCGCTTTTCATTGCTGTGCGCAATTGGCTGCCGCATTTGCCCACAAATATACAGTCAATTCACTTTACAGTATATTCTGTGAAGCGCATTGGGACGTCCTCCTGACGTGAAAAGCGCTATATCAAATGCAAGGATTATTATTATTATTTTCACATCTTCTAGACGTCTCAAAGCACTTCACAGAATATACTGTGAAGTGAATTAACTGTATATTTGTTGGCGAAATATATTGCACACAGCAGTATCCCACAAACAGTGGTGGACTGAGTGACCAAGCTATTAGTATTTTTTTTGAAGGGATTATTATCTCCAGGTTCTTACTTACTGCTAAGTAAACAGGCGTGTGGAGTAAGGAAACTTGCCCAACATTTCACCTTGCTGGGAATCAAACCCAGGTTTCTTGCTTGCGAGGTGAGTGCTCTAACCACTAAGCTACAGGACTCCACAGGACCCTTGAATGCAAAGGCACTTTTCCACCTATCTCCACTGGCTAAAGGCACGCTCCAAAAACATTAGCTAAATTTAAAGTGGTTTTGTATTTACCTCTAGGTAAATTGTACAATACGCTGCTGAAGTGGGTACTTTGTCCTTCAGCTTTTGCGGTCACATTATTAAGCTGTATGAAATAAATTACCATTCTCCAAGACCCATCGGGTTTTTTAACTGGCAGAAGAGGTGAATTTGTCTCAGATTCACACTTAGATATAATCCTTCGGTTTTCTAACTCATCGATTATATTTTTAAGGTCTGACATTTAATCACTCAGTAAAGGATATTGCCTGACGGGGTTGTTTCTTCCCGCGCATCGAAACCTCGCACTGAATTAAACCACGGTCTCACTTATGGTTAGCCATGCTGGCTCTAAAGCTTTGTACCACCTCACGTAAATTGTGTGTGCGTTATTTGCTTTTGCTCTACGGCATTTACATCTACGTGCAGACTATAAATTTTAACATTATTGCGATCTGCTTCCTGCAGGAAATCGCACCCGAAAATTACCTCTGAAGCTTCTTTGGGGTTGATTACAACCCTCATTTTGACTAGTTCAGTTTGTTCTACATCCTCAATTTCCACTGTCTGCTCATACATTTGGCTTAAATTGCCCCCACTCCTTGAACAACCTGCAAGGATTATTATTATTATTATTATCTGCTTCTTTCCCTGATTTTTTGGCTCTTCCCCCGCTGCATTTTTACTTAAAACCATTACCTGAGCATCTGTGCACTACAGAATTATATTTTTTTACCCTCTATTACCACAGGAATTTGGGGTCGGCTGACAAAGTTTACTTCTAGCGTGAGATTGCCCCTGTCCTCGAGCTTGTGTGAACTCCCTACTTGTCCGTTACTCTTTTCTGACCCATCAGATCTGAGTCTAGTTTGGGGACTAGTGTCCTCATTAGGAAAGTCACGTGGCCTTAACCCCACACTAAATTCTCATTTTAAACCCCTGTGGGTAGTGGTCCCATCATGCTAAGTAGTCTATTTCTATTTTCTTCACTATCCTGCTGTCTATCCTTTTCCACAAATACGTTTTCGGTATAATAGGCATGAGTAATACCGGCAATGCTTCTCAGCACGCCTCACTATCATTTCCTACTGTTCTGGCTCTAAGGGATCAACTTCTGATGCAAGCACAAACCCTCTTCGCTCTGGAATCATTTGCCATGAGGAATATTTCTCTGCATAACTCTTTGGAAAATAACTCAGTGACTTTGGAAATTGGGACCCTGAGGTGCTCCTTACCTAAAGCCCTGATCTGATCCATTTTTTTCAGGAAGCCTTTTTTCCCGGATAATTTTTTTTTAATCTCATTCAATGCTACCACTAAATTGTCCCATTCAGGATTTGTTAAATCTTTCCACTGTCTATTTATGACAGGCTGTAGGTAAATTTGAACTGCTGCTTTATTTGGTAAAGTAACTAAGTTTGTGATTGCAAGAGTAGAATATTCAGAGTCGAATCTGCATTTTCATATCAAGCATCACACCTGTTAGCAATTTCAAACCTAACACGCTTTCAATATGGGTATTAATATTCTCCTACATTTCTTCTTTACTTGCAACGTGTTTTTGTTCCCGCACGCAATTACTGACTTCATCTGCAAAATATACATTCAATTCATTTTCCAGTATATTCTGTGAAGCGCTTTGAGACGTCTCGAAGACATGATAAGGTGCTATATCAAATGCAAGGATTATTATTAAATCTTTTCTCATATTTATCTAACTGAGTGTACGTTTCTGGCTCTGTTTCTGTAACAAGAGTTTTTTTGCGGTCCCTATACATTTTAGTGGCCTGCAACCCCACTAGCACTCCAGCTGCAAGAGTCAAAATGGCTGCTTCTGCTTTTCCTTTGGTCACAACATTAAGAAATAGAAAACCCTGACAACAACAAAATTAAATTTGTTTAGTGCCTTTCACATCTAGAAGACGTCCCAAGGAGCTGGACAATCAGTGTTTCAGACCTGAGCTGGCAGTGGGTGGAGGGCAGGGGGGAAAGAGGGTGATCAAAGGCACAGTTGAAGAGCAGGGTCTTGAAGGAGGGAAGGGGCGAGGCAGAGGGACTACTGGATGAAGTTCCAGAGGGTGGGGGCAGAGTGGCTGAAGGCCCGTCCTCCAATGATAGGGTGGGCGAGGCGGGGGAAGTGAAGCAGGCCGGAGCCTGCTGAGCAGAAGGAGCGGGCAGGTTGGTAGGGGTTTAGGAAGTCACCGAGGTAGGGGTGAGCAAGGCCATGGAGGGCTTTGAAGGTGAGGACCGGGATCTTGAACTGTATCCTCTCTGATGGGAAGCCAGTGGAGTTGGGTCAGGATGGGGTTGATAGTGTCACTGAGTCTGGTGCTGTAGAGGACATGGGCTGCAGAGCTCTGGATGATCTGCAGCCTGTGGAGGGAAGAGTTTGGGAGGCCAACAAGCAAGGAGTTTGCATAGTCAAGCCTGGATGTAATGAATGCGTGTTTGAGGGTTTCGGCGGCCTCCAGTGTGAGACAGTGGCAGAGCAGAGCGATATTGCGGAGGTGAGGGAAGGCAGAGCGGGTCATGGCACGGATGTGGGCTAGAAAGGATAGTTGAGAGTCAAATAAGTCGCCAAGATTCCAGACTGGCTTAGTAAGGTGGAGTGTGCATCCATGGATGGTGATGCTGTCAGCGCCTGAGGTGAGGAGGCGCTGACGGGAGCCAATCAGGAGAGCCTCGGTCTTGTTGACGTTCAACTGAAGAAAGTTAGCTCTCATCCAGGACTTGATATCTGACACTAATTATGGCACTAGCGGCTTTACCCAAAGTTAGTAAACTAAGTTTGTGTCTTCAAGGCAGTACTGCTTTAAGTTATATTTTCGGTCCCTGGACCATAATTATGCTAAATGCAAAGCGGCTTATTTCAACACAAGCTGTCTATACACATATTATGTTAACAGCAAATATTATTAGAACGAGGTAGAGCATTAATAAAAACAAGGTGTCTGTGACTATTCCCATTTAATTTTTTTTNGTCCCCCTTTTGCAGAGTGCTGGGTTTGAAACTTTGACTGATGAATTGTGTGTCAAGCTGAAAGGCCGACATAACGAAAGTGGTAAGTGGTTTAGCAGAGCTTGTGGGAAATTATCTGTGCTACTGCTGGTCCTCTGTTTCTGTCAGTGTTCTCTAAGGTTGTGTAGTCCAAAGAAGTATTAATATGCTCCCTTTATCACATATCATTGTTTCTTACTGTAGAATAAAACCTGCATTCCAGGGTTTTTCTTTTCCTCCTTCTTCCACCCTCCCCCCATCAAAACAAATGAAGTGAATGACCAATTTTATCTGGGGGATTGTTGGCTATGACACTGGGAGAGAAGTTTCCTTCTTTATGGAAGTCCAATGATTAGGATGAAATTAGTCATCCTAATCCGTGGCTGTTTGTGAGAAGATTCTGTGGCAAATTGGCTGCCATGTTCGCCGACAAAATACAGCCACCACACATTACTGTAATTGCTGTGAAGCGCTTTGAGATGTCTCAACCTTGTGATAAAGTCTCACGGGGCCTGCACCCAAGTAATAATAACAACAGTTGTCCAACTTAAGGAGCTTGAAGGCCGGTACGGGTGAAAGCCATTTCTACTTCCAGTAACCTGAGGTTCAGTGAGACGTTCTATTAGCTCACAGTCAGCCATCGATGACTTTAAAGCAGGTTATAGAAATTGGACTTTCAGATGTGGGACACGATTGCTATTTATTTTTGTTTGTACTTTGCCAAGTGAAAACTTTCATTCTGTTGCTTTTTCCCAATCAGGTATCAGCCATTACATGATTCTCTAGAGCAATCACGTTCAATTACCCACTGTAATTCGCATGTTGTAATATTTAGAAGTAGGTTATGTAACCTTTCCAACTGATCAGCAAATGATTTACCCACTTTAGGTGCTTTTATCCACCCATCAAGATCTGCATCTAAGCTGAAATAAATACTGTGTATTTGTAGAATCTGGGGTGGGGGGGGGGCGTGTACTTTGCTAATAAATGTTGTCACGATTCCTGTGTTCTGAACGTTTTGGTTTTTTAATCTAACAGAAGAGGCACGAGAAACTGATTGCTATCCAGTCTACAAACAGCAAGAGCTGAGGCAAAAGGGTGAGTATTACTGGCTTTTCTGCTGTTCTAATCGATTGCTTTTCGTTCCTTATCTAGCCCAAAAAAATTAACTTGTTAATCTCTCTCCCTCACACACCCACAGAACATACACACCCGCATCTTGCCAGAGTCTTAATTGTAATAATTTTTTTTAAATGCTGAGGGCGAGAAATTGTGGCACTGAGCTGAGGAAATTATTTGGTTTGAACTGCAGTGTGGACTGAGTTTGCTGTGTGTGCGTTTGTCTCTCTCTGTCTCTCTGTGTTTCTCTCTCTCTCACTTTGTGTCTTTGTGTGTCTCTCAATTTAATATTGATGACATTCTTATTTTTAGGTATACCTTTCCACTACCAACTGAGAAGATTCCTTCATTGTCCAAAAGCACTGGGAAAAGTCCAAAGTGTTTCTCTAAAATAAGTTCCTACGTGGACTGCACACTTCAATTGAACAGCAAAGCAGAAAGTTGCAGTGCAAGATCAAAGTCTGACTTACCAGTACAATTAAACCCTGATCATTTTTCCACGAAAAGGAAAAAGGAAAAGAAAATGATGCAAAGTATATCGGGGCTAGAGAAGGCCAAATCAATGAAGAATAGTTCTGTCCCAGCACCGATCCATTCAAGTTCAATTTCCTCTGACTCCAGTGAAACCGAAATGGACCTGTGCGAAAATGCGGAGGCCTTGAAAGCTTCTAAAGCTTTGCCAGCCCAAGGCAAGAGATGGGTGGGGGATAGAAACCGAACTCAAAAGGACGGCCAAGCCAGGCCTGCTGATAAAGCATTAAAGAAGAGTTCTGGCAACATCAGTGGACTCAGCAAGCAACGGCAGAATAAGAGATGGAAGAAGGCTGCGAAAGGTGGAAGCAAAAGAAATGCAGATGGGAGCCCTGCTACGGACATGAAGCTTAAAGACAGAGGGCAAGAGTTTAAGGAAGAGGCTCAGTGGTACACCGACCCACTTACAGATAATATAATGTCCAACAATTCAAAAAGCAAGTTAGAGACTGCTTACAAGAGCCGCTTAAGTTCATTTACTGATACGGACCTATTAGAAAAATTGCCAGCATCAATTAAAGATCTGTGTATTGATGATAGTTATTCCACAGACTACCTCTTGACCGGTGCATTTGTTGACGGTCACTTTGTTGACATCCCCACGTTACTTGATGAAAAAGAATTCAGTGAAATTTTAGATTGCTCTCGAACAAAGTCGGACTCATTGGATGGTCTGCAGAAATCAGTGGAGCTCTTCTGTGAAGGAGACATTAATCAGTCAGCACTCGATTCGAGTGCGTTTGACTTGAAGCAAGACAGTGGAATCGTAAACTTCACCGCAAGCAAAACTGAAGAGCTCGAAGAGGAATGCAGTATAATATTGGACGGATTGTCATTGCTAGATGAGAATAGTATATGGGAGGATGGCCCAACAGTGAGTAGGGTGGAATCTTTAGGATCTCCGTTGAGTGTACCATGTCCAGATCAATTCGCCTCTGACCAAGTCAGATTTTGGTTGTCATCTTGTGTTCCAGCCAGCGTTGATGAGACTGTAGCACCCTCATTCTTCAAGAATGACGCCTTGTTGCCTGTGCAAGATAATGGTTGGAAAGGTCATTACGAAATCAGTTTTTCTGCCTTAAAAGATCAGTGCGATAACTGCGTGTTTTCTCCTGGTAACACAAACAGTTGGGAAAGTGACTCCCAGAAAGGAATGGTTACTTTAGAACCAACTCAATCTCATGCACTAGTTTCTACTGAAGGCGAGATCCCTGTTGAAATTAATTCCAGTTTCAAACCCACATTTAAGGATGACTGGTCAGGCTTGTGTGAAACGCAACCAGGAGACTTAATGGACCATGTAAGAAACATTGAATCAGAAACCTTTCCTATTGAGCTGAACATGGCTGCTTGCATCGCCACAGCTTGCTCAGAAGATGACCTGCTCAGTCTGCTTCCAGGTAGCGAGTATCTACAGTTGGATGATAGTCTCTTAGTTGAGTTTCAAGTTGAGCGTACAGTCACGCCCCCGAAAGACAAAGCGGACGTGGCAAATCCAGCTGTGCAGCTTGGTGACGCGGAAGCAAAGAAGTGGGGTTCGATCTTTGGAATCTGTGAAGAGAACCTTTTTGAAAACACTGACGACTTAAAATCAAGAGCTATCGAAAAAATATGGAAAGTAGCTCCTGACGAGGACAAAGCCGCATTGCCAAAAAGCATAACAAAGGTCACGGGTTGCCAGACTTCCTTAGGCACAGAGTTGCCTTTAGAGGAATCTGTTGTTTCAAAGCTGCAGGACAATCTGGTCCAGAAATCCGAATGTAATTTCTGGGAGGAAAAAAGGGGAATAACGGAGCGTTTGGGCTCTATGGACACAGTGCTGGCAGCAGATGGCAATGAATGGGAACCTAATTCTAAGGAGACGAGAGCTCCAGTCACAGGAGGAGTGGAGCAGCTGTTCGCTCAGAGTAATGTGAGGAACGAGGCGTTCTCTCCATCAGATGGTACAAATCTGAAATCTGCCCCCCCATATAGTACAACTGGGCAGCCCAGCAGTCTTGGTGGTGACGAAAAGTCTTCAACAAACTCTAGTGTTGAAAATGTAGAGAAGCAGAGTAAGAGCAATGTCATACCTGTCGTGTTACCTGAATGTTTATGGGGAAGTTTAAGAGATATCCTGGACGACTCGAGAGAGTCTAGCGATAGCTTTCCCCACTTTGAGCTTGGTGCTCCAATTGCAAAAGAACAGAGCCCGTCAGGCTCGCTGGATTACAGCAGTATTGACCAAGTGAACGCACTGTCCAGGACTATCCCCAAATTCTGTGAAAATGTCACACGGTCAAGCGGCGAAGGGTTACAGAGTGCATCATTGCCTCAGGATTACTCTACCTCTGAGCAAACACCAAGCAGGTTTTGTGGTTCAAAGTCTGAGGGAGATAAAGGGAAATCTGAGTGCCATATTATTGCCAATCCCAGCCTCATTAAAGAGGGTCTCCCTCAAACGACGGAATTCCAGGCAACAAAATATAAAGAGACCGGAATGGACAAAGGCAGTCGAGCAACTCGGGAAACTGATAAAGATCTGCTGAACACTGTCCAGTTAGGGCTCCAGGCTCTAGATCTGGAAAATAATGGAAACGTGGCAGAGAAAACTCAGGCAAATGTTTCTGAGTGTCAAGATAGAACTTTTTTGAGAGGAGGTGATGGCGCCCAGCAGGAGCTGCAGATGTGCAGAGGAACCCAAAATGAGCTAGAGCCATGCAAGCCAAGCTGTTCTGTCTCACATCAACATTCTGAGGTATGTATCCCCAAATTACACCATTTCTGGGAAACGGTTTGAATTGAATTTGTCAGTGCACAGTACAAGTAAACATTTGGGGATTTGTATGCAGGATGTCGTTTTGGTATCTAATATACAGTAATGTACACACTACGTGGAAAGGGAAGTATTTAGTTTCTTTGTGAAGAATCAAGGACAATTGTCGCATGTGAAGTAATGTGTGTTGCATCTTTCCACGTGATGTGTTCTGTCTTTGGTTCTGATCTGGCATGGCATGGTCAATATAAAGTGTCAGAGAGGGTGTGGACTGTCATACATTCATTGCCAGGAACTGGAGTCCAGTCTATGACACTTTACCTCAGAATTGTTATCAGAATCATTTGGGATATTTCCTCATCCTTAGTATATAAGTTTAAGAAATAGCCATAAACAATGCAAGTTGTTGTAAAACTGCTCAAGTTTCTGTTACTCATAGTGTCAGATACGTAGAGGAGCAGAGATATCCTGCTGTATTTTTTGTATTCACAGTTAGCTACAAATGACTAGAAGGAGATTTAGACCCAATGTGTAGCTTATTTACTCCATAAACTGAGAAATATCTAGGTAAGTGGTGACCAACAAAGTAAATGTTTCTTCATGAATATTTCTTGATTCGTGGCATTGTTGGTTGGCCGGGATGCTACCCGCATGAAGGGCGCTATATAAATGCAAGTCGTTGTTGTGGGCTAACAAAATAAATGTTTCTTAATTGAATATTTCTTGATTTATGTCATAAATATATAAATGCAAGTTGTTGTGTTAATTGCAGATTATCTCCAGTTCCAAAAAAGTATCAATCTATTTTACGCAGATTTCCCCAGCCCAAGCAAGGAGCCACAAGGAGAACGATTGTCCCAAAGGCTCAAGCTGCCAGGTCATAAACAACCAGGAGAGGTCAGCCTCGACCTTTTCAGAAAATGCAGGTTGGTGCATCTTTGAAATTGGTGGTATCTATTTTGTATTTCAATATGTACATCTTGAGGGCTGTCAATGCAGAAGTCCTGGTGGTTCAATGCTTCACCCTCTTTATCTATCTTTAAATCCTACCCAAAGACCCACTTCTTCGACCGCTTATGGTCACCTTCCCCTTCTCCCTACTTTAAGACCAATTTCACTTTGATGAGCTCTGTGTCCAATTGGTGTAATATGGTTATGTGGTTTAGTGTTTTAAAATACAATATACTTTTACATTTATACAGTGCCTTTCACGTCCCAAAGTATTTGACACTGCTTGACACATGCTTTTATTCTATAAATGGACACCACTTGTGTATTTTGCTAGCTGTAAAGTCTTAACACTCCTGTTCAGACATGTGGGTAACACTATGGTTTGTTTTTAATCAAAGGCAGTTACCTCTTCTTACTTTTGAGTTTTGCATGTTCATAGATCTCTGTCCAAAATTGCCCTCTGTTGTTCACACAAACTGTTCCATTAATTTGCTTAAAATGCCACTGTTTAAACATAAGTTTATTTGTTGCAATGCAGATTGTGTATGCAGCAGAACGTCCAGTAATCGAGTAGCATGCTCGGATGCCAAACATCAAGAAGAGCCAGAGGTAAGCCTTACGTTATTTTAGAAAGAGCATTTCCCTCTCAGTGCTTTAAATCTTAATGTCGTAGCGTTGATTCCAGAAGTGATTGTTGAAACCACAGCTTATCTTGCTTGGCACAATATAACAGTTCACTGTAACAGGAGTAAATAAAATGTCAGTGAACTCTTAATCAAAAAAAGTGACTAGTTTTGTTTAAATTGTCGTTTTTTGAGGTCTTACAATGGCTGTCGGTAGAGCCATTCATTGCCTTAAGCCTGTAAATAAAGTAAAAATCCTTTGAAGTGCTTTAAGGCATGTCGATGGCATGATAAGGTGCTAAATCAAATGTACGTATTATTATGAAGCTATTACTATAGACACCAAGAAGATGCCAGTTTGCTCTCCCATCAGTACTACGTTGACTCTTATCAGGAGAGTTGGTGAAGTTGAGCTCAGTATCCCTCAGCTTTGGAGTGTGTATGGTGGAGTTGGGGAGCCTGCTTTTCTGTTGCTTGTCATCCAGTGACCCCTGCTGGAAAGCTCACGTGTGTGCATATATATAGTGCGAGTAGGGTCAGTCTCTGCTCCGATGCCCTCCACAAACTAGTAACCTGCAACCCTCGCTATATTTGGAACTGGAAGATGCTCTGGAACTCCCTTCTTCACTCCCTTCGCCTCCTCCCCTCTCTTCCTACTTTCAGGTCTCGGCGAAAGACCTTTCTTTTCGACCGTGCCTTTGGTCACCTTCTTCCCCCTCCCCCGACTCAGTTCTGGGATCCGTTATTGTGAAGCGTTCTGAGACGCCATCCGGCATGGAGGGAGTTATATAAATCCAAGTTGTTGTTGTATTTGGTTTCATGTGGGTGACATACCAGAGCACAACCACAACCCATTGCAGCCTGACATCACTACCTTCAGAGCAGGGAGAAAATTTAGTTGGAGGAAAACGTTCAAATATTTGATCGATATAAAAGCAAAGATGACTAAGAACTGTTACACTGTTTAATTTTAAGTGTGCTATGTGGAAGTTTTTGTGTGTGTGGGAGTGGGCTGCAAAATATAGAATACAAGATTGAAGATCCCAATTTAAACACATTTGGAATTTTCTGTTCTTAAGCTTAATGTGTACTGAGAGCTGGAATGCTTAATAAAAATAGCTTTGTTGGCTTCCCCTCTTCATGACTTAGCAACACCAACTTACATGTAAATAAACATCTCAAAGTGCTTGAAAGATGCAATGGTAAGGTGCATGCAGGGAAGGGGAGATTGAAGATGTTCTTTCACTGAAGCCATAATAATCCTGGCATTTGATACGGCTCCTTTCATGTCGAGATGGCGTCTCAAAGCACTTCACACAATTTACAATAACATGTTATGACTGTATTTTGTAGTTCATGGCTGAAACCCAAACACTTTGCAGTGACAACATAAATAACCCCAGGTGAGCTCTGGGGTGCGAGGAATTCATAGAATTGTTTTTCTGCATCGGAGAGTCTGAGTGCTTCTATATTTCTTGCAGCATTCGAAACCAGAAGACCGCGACACAGACCACAAAATGTATAGAAGTACGGAGGAATATAAAACGTAAGGCTACACAGAAGCCATCCTGCTTGTACAAAGTTGCCATTCCGTTCATTTGCCCTCACCAGACAGAACAACTTCCACTAAAGTGAACGGTTCATCAATGGGAAAAAATCAACCTCATAACTCTACAATGTTGCCTTGCCTTCTCACGGCATCTTCAGATCAATGTGGTAATAGCTAAAAATAAACACTAATTTGTTGTCTATTGAGGAACCTGTGGCGGTTGGCAGTTCCTGATCAGTTTGACCATCTACAAGGGTTCATCAGATCGTCTGTCACAACTGTGTCCGGCATTCCTCAGCCCTGTGATTTGTTTTACTAGCGCTTATTCAAAACTGGCTGACGCTAACATTTATGGGAAGTAGATGTGGCTGAGCTTTGTTCTGCAGGAGCTGTGATGGATCCATGTGCTGAGAGAAAATGCAGTTATTAGCCAGAGCAAAACCCAATCTGATAAGCCACTAACCACCCGGCTCCAGAGTCCGTCGACCGGGCAAGTGGTATGTCTCAGCATTATTGCTGCAGTAGTTATATAAAAAAAATCGCTCTGACTTACGGCGATTGATTTGTGGGTCTTTCACAATTCCTTCAAAAACTTTCACATTGCAATGTCGCACGTATGTTATCCTTTATATATTCCGCTACTAAAATAAATAGTGAACGGGTAGAGTGCTTACTTAATCCTCCTTTAGTCCTGCTCTTAAGAGTGTAAAACCCTGAAAATGTTTTCTTTGCATTAGTGTTTTTAAAAGGGTGTGTTATGGCGTGGCGTCGTCTGTCATTTTAACCAGGTTACATTTGAGTAATGTGTTCCTTTTTATATCTGTGACTGACAAGGTGAAAACGCTTCACTTTAATTTTCGTGATAGTCATTTGAAAATCGTAGATTTTTTTTTGAAAAGCATTTTTAAACTTGTAATTATGCCATGAGCCTATCTATAGAGTGCAAATGGTAGCTTCACTCACACGTGTTTTTACTGATCTTAAATTTAAAGGGTCAAAATTGGGAATATTTTGTAAACTGAAGTCCTATTGCCCATTTGAAATTGGTTCCGCAGTCGACTCAAACAGTGAGATTTCGATTATATTTGTAGCGTTAATTTTAGCAGAAACGCTAAATGATTTGACTTAAATAATTATGTGAGGGGAAAATGAGATTGTACCTTGCTAATTAGATCAAATAACGTGAGTTACTGCAATTTATAATAGGGGCTGCCTATCTGTCCAGTTGTGTGTATTCTAGATGACCAGCACCTCTACTTGTTTTTATTTGATAAAGTATAAATGGTGCTTATCTGCTTCGCAAGACAGGTGGCTTGTCCAAGGACCATTTTAGACACGAGCGTAAACCAGTAATTGTGCATGGTTCAAGGGTATAGAAGGGCCTTTTTTCCTCCTGGTTTGGTTTAGTTTAATTGAACCATATTCAGTGACAGTTGCTAGTGCCTTTTTTTCATTTTAAATTTTCATGAAATGTTTTGTGTTGTCTGGGATTAAAGCCTGCATGTTTGGCGGTAATGCCGTGGAGCGGGTAAACTGCATATTTATAATTTTTCTCCCTGAATACAACATCAATTGCATTTATGTAGCGCCTTTCACATTGGGGGGAGGGGTTGGTCGTCCCAAGCACTGGAATGCATGACTTACATTGGTGTCTGGTCATGTGTGAGACTGACCACCTCAGTAGGCAACTTGACTATAGTTGAAACGATGAGGCATCATAGCGCATAGATGAACACTCTTCTTGCCCCCATGTCCACATACTTGTGGGGGGGGGCATTGGACTCCATTTAGGAGCAGCAACCCTGGATTGTACTTGTGATTTTTTTCCCCCTCTCCAAGCCAGGGGCTCTCTGAAACCAATTGCTACACAACCTCCAATGCCCTGGCTGAGATCAGGATAGATCTGTTTGGATCCAGGAAGTCTTCCTGTATGGCTTGGGTGAGTTACACTTAATATGATTAGTATTTTACAGTATTAGTAGCTGTTATTTATACATTTTTACAAATATTTGATTGTGTAAAGGTAAGAGCTAGCCAAGAACTTAATAACAACCGTGCTTCATTACTTTATAAAATGTCCTGGTGAAAGTTTTGAAATTTATTAGATACTATTACTGACCAATTTTTGGATTCAATTTGATGGGGGGCAAGATTTCCCTGAATACAGTATCCACAATGGATAAAATTTTGAGCCAAACTAGTCTTACTTTTTAAATCTGGTATGAGAATAGGCAAGGGCATTTATCAATGCTCCGTGCACGTTGGAAGTAGATGAATCTGTGCAGGAAGATTACAATATGGATCTCTGTAATCATGACCCAAGATTAGTTTTCAGACGCATTCATACTCTTAGTTGATGAGAGAGGGAGAGATGTGTTCTTTGTAAGTTGCTCAATAAAAGTCTTCAAATATGGTCCTCAATTTGGTTTTCTAAGAACGTAGAGGCACGGAATGAACAAAAGGCCATTGGGCCTGTCCAAGCTCACTTCCTTCCACCGCATTTCTTTCAAATGCTCCAACTAAAGAACTGTCTTTGCCAAAAAGTTGCTTTCTGAAATTTGTTTTGTAACGTTGTGCTGAAAGAATATCATAGTCATGGATTCTGCATCAAGTAGCATCATTATTACAAATGCATAATCTGATTGATTTTTATATCTTTAAGGCATGGGGCTGGTTTTCTTCTATTATCATTTTAATTTTCAATGTATTTTTATCGGACATTGTTTGTCAACATTTTGCATAACCCAAATAAAATCAAAAGTGTTAAATAATGCAAACAGTTGCGGTTGTCTTCATTTTTTGTTGTGAAGAATCTACCATTGTTCCTATAGCAATACAGAAATGGGAATCAACATAATGGGCAAAAGTTCATTATAATAAATCCACATATTTTACAACCCGTGATGCTCAATTAACACATGCTTACATGGTTCATGTTTGTGAGGGAGTGAGCAGTATAATGGTATAATGATCAATATTTAAGGCTCAGATTATTGCTGAAATTCAACCAGCTAAATCCCACATACATAGCCTGTCATTTGAGACTTTCTTGCAAGGTTCCCGCTGCTTGTTCAGCTGGAACTCTCCTACCCATTCAGACTGTGGCCAGGAGTTATGTAGGAAAAAATACTACCCTTCCAAATTCTACCATTATGACTGTTTGTGGGATAATGTGGTGTGCAATTGACTGCCGCGTTCTATACGTTCTATTTGCCCACAGGATACACAATCACTACACTTTACAGTATATTCTGTGAAGCACTTTAACACGTCTCAATGACGTGATAAGCCTCTATATCAAATGCAAGGATTATTATTATCAATTAGCCAGGGTAGCCGGTCTGTCAGTAGTACCTCCAGAGGATTGACTAAATTCAGACTTTCCCATGCCAAACACGTTCAATCCCACGGAGACCCCGCTTACCTCCCTCCTAAAACCAAATTTATAAATACTTCACATAAAGTATGTCCTACATTGTGTAACAGCCAGTAAGACAAAGCTGAGGAACTTCCTACAATACTTGCATAGACAAAAGATGCTTTGAATATTTTTGTTTATACAAGGGAGATTGAGAACAATAGTTGCCTATGTTTTCAAGCGAGCAGTTACAAAACGTTACTGGCACTGCAAGGGGGGAAAACTAATAAAAACATTTGCTTTTCTTTTAAGGTTTATTTAAAAAGTAAAAACAGTTGCAAATTGTATTGAGGCTGGATTAATTGATCTTGTGGAAATGCAAGAAAGTAACTTTCTTTCTTAGAGAGAGAAATTCCCAGGGCAAGCAATCCCAGCTAACATTATCCACTTTCTATTGTTGGAAATGTGTTGTGCTTCTTACTAACACCTTTTAGCATCATTTTCAAGGCAGACTTGGCCTCTGAGCCAGGGCATCATGTATACCCTCTGGGGAGACCTGGGAAGAAAGCAAAGAGGTGTACATGTACTTCCCCACTCATCTATCAAATTAATTCTTGTATTGCAAACCCTCAAAACATTCTGGGGATGGGGAGAGAATAGAAACAATTTACACTTACATAGGACCCTTGACGCGGTGTAGCATCTAAAAAGGAATATACCATGCAAGAAAGGAAGAACAAACATTATTCATAACTTGTTGAGTTGAAACAAATGCATATTACAGTAATGTCTATTTTTATGGGTAAACCTGGCCACGATTAGGCACTCAATAAAGTCCCCTAAAACCACCATGAAATAAATGATCACTATTGTAAGGATTGCTCGCCAGAACACCAGGAGAAACTTCTTTTAATAGTTTCATAGGCAGCTGAAGGTAGGGATCTCAGTGTAACTTCTCATCTGGTGGACTGACCTCGAATAAATACATTGGAAGACATTAGCTTTCACCAGACAGAATTCTCACTCCACTACCTAAGAGGATAAGAAAATTGACCTTTTGCAGAATTTGAGTCTATTTGCATTTAACACATTTGAATATACATTCAGAATGTTGCTAGTTGTACTTCACAAACTGTATAATATCATTGTCATGCACTGGAAGGGAAAAACATTTAGTAAATGGATATCTTTTATCAACTTTTCATAATGTTTGTAACAATATTGAAGAATTGTAAAACCTGCACAGACTTACACTTTTTCTAAAAAAAAGTAAATTAAATATTTTGTTCTCTGAAGCAGTTTGCAATTAAAAGGGTGTATTTTGTAACTTAACGAGTGATGTCAACCAGAGAGACAAATTCATAGATTCATAGAATGTTACTGCACTGAAGGAGGTCATTCGGCCCATCGAGTCTGTGCCGGCTCATTGACAGAGCAAATCACTTTCACTAACCCCAATCACCAGCTTTCTCCCCATAACCCTACAAACCCGTCTTCCCCAGATACCTATCCAGTTCTCTCTTAAAAGCTGTTATCGAATCGGACTTCACTACCCTTTCAGGCAGATCATTCCAAATTCAAACAACTCGCTGAGTGAAAACATTTCTTCTAACCTCCCCTCTGCTTCTTTGGGTAGATATCTTAAGACTGTGACCACCTACCAGCGGAAACAGCTTTTCCTTATCTAGCCTGTCAAAACCTTTCATGATCTTGAAGACCTCTATCACGTAACCTTCTCTACTCCAATGGGAAAAGTCCTAACTTCTCCAGCCTGTCCTCATAGCTAAGGTTCCCCATTCCTGGTATCATTCTCGTGAATCTCCTCTGCACCCTTAGTGTCCTTAGTGTCTTAGTGTCCTTCCTGAAGTAAGGTGCCCAGAACTGGACGCAGTACTCCAGCTGAGGCCTAACCAGTGTTTTGTATAGATTAACCATAACCTCCCTACTCTTATACTCTATGCCCCTATAATAAAGCTCAGTACACCAAATGCCTTTTTTACTGCCTTATCTACCTGCCCCGCTACCTTTAATGATTCGCTTACTTGAACACCCTGCTAGTCTTACTTGCCAGTCCACCAACTCTAGGTCCCTTTTTAGCCCATCAAAATTAGCCCTTTTCCAGGCAAGCATTTTCACCCTTGACTATATTTTCACCCTTGTCCCTGTTCATGAGTAATCTAAATCTAATAATATTATGGTCACTGTTACCTAGATGCTCCCCAACCGAAACCTGTTCAACCCGACCTATTTCATTCCCCAGGACTAGATCCAGCAATGCTTCCTTCCTCGTAGGACTGGAGAAATACTGCTCAAGAAAATTTTCCTGTACACAGTCTATGAATCTTTCTCCTGCCTTGCCCTTAGCGTTGCTATTTTGCCAGTCTATATTGGGATAATTGAAATCCCCCATTATCACAACTCTGTTCGCCTTACATCTATCCGCGATCTGGTTGCAGATCTGCTCCTCTATCTCCTTCCCGCTGTCTGGTGGTCTATAGTAAATCCCTATCAGTGTAACCACTCCTTTCTTATTTCTTATCTCTAACCAGATGGATTCTGATGTCGGGCCCTCCAGAGCCTCGTTCCTTTCTACAGCTGTAATTGTATCCTTAACTAATATTGCCACCCCTCCTCCTTTTCTTCCTTCTCTATCCTTCCTGAACACATTATATCCTGGAATATTTAACTCCCATTCCTGGCCTGGCTTGAGCTATGTCTCGGTTACTGCCACCACATAGTAACCCCCTACGGCCAGTTGAACCTGCAGCTCATCAACCTTATTCCCTACGTGCATTTAGGTACATGCATTTGAGGAAATTGTCCGCTTGTACCTGCTTTACACTTCCCACTTGTCTTTTTCCTCTAATCTCTAATCCATTGTTTATCCTGGATACCCAACCCCCCTCGACACTGGTTTAAATCCGCCCCTACAGCATTTGATAATCTGTTGGCAAGGAAGCTCACCCCTGCCTTGCTTAAGTGTGCCCATCCTCAAGGTAAAGATCCCACCTCCCCCAGTAGTGGTCCCAACTGTCCAGAAAACGGAAACCTTCTTTTCCGGACCATTTCTCCAACCAATTGTTCATGCGCCTGATCCTTTCATTATGGTGCCTTGTTGCCCGAGGTACCGGGAGTAACCCAGAGATGAACACCTTGGATGTTCTGGACTTGAGTTTGCTCCCCAGCTTTTGATACTCGCCCTGGAGCATCTCAGCCCTCTTCTTACCAATATCGTGGGTCCCCACCTGGACCACAACTTCTGGACATTCTCCTTCCCCCCGAAGAATCTTGTCCATGCACTCTGTGAAGTCCACTACCCTTGCACCAGAAAGGCAGCAAACCATCCTAGCCTCACAATTTTGATTACAGAAGATCCTGTCAGTGCCTCTTACTGTTGAATCCCCTATCACAACTGTATTACCCTTGTGAACCATGCCCTAGCCCTGTTGGACAGAATGTCCATTACTGTCCTCACACGAGAGGCTTCCACACTCTCGATAGCTAATGTAGTTAACCAATGTAGTTACCATCAGATAGCTTGGGGTTTACACTGTGTTTAATATCTATTTATAAACTTGATCCACACTCGGATTGAGGTCAGGTCTGTGGGGAGTTTGTTAACTTTCTCCCTTCTGTGGACAAACAAGGAATAGCAAGTGACATGCGATTTCCAGATAAGGAATGTGACAAACTTATTCTTCTGTTTTGCAAAAAATTAAACACAATTCTGTTATTAATACAATAAAAAAAAGTGAAAAGCAATGGGTCAAATAAACTTGCATTTGATAATTTTCACTCGGGAGAATGTTTCAAAGCACTTCACAAGGATTTACTGTAAAAGTCGTGCAGGAAGAGAGCACCAAAAAAACTTCAAATTCCCCCAGTTCAATTGCTTTTTCACAGTGACAATAAACACTTAGTTAAAAATAATCAGGTGGCATGGTACAGATGCACTTTTTCCAGTCAATCAAAATTGATTGGAATCACAAGATGCAAAATGCTTGGACCATCCCCTCCCTGAAGCTGGTCTTCGAGACCCAGAGCGGATCAAGGGGACATACAGAAACCGTTATACAGATACTGAAAATACAGAGAAAAGCAAGCGGGGAAAGGAAGACACTGGTTCAACACAAGGGAAATAGAGCTTAGAAGTAGACCAGCAGAGTCACTTAAACAACATTACAGTGAAATGTGTTAAGATTTGAAACCATAAGTTAGTTTCCAATTTAATGCTTCTCTATCTCACCTTCCATTCCCTTCCTTTTCCACCCGCAATTCCTCTCTTGAAAGCACTAACTTTTGCTGGGAATAGTTATTATTATAATAATAATCCTTGCACTTGATATAGTGCCTGCCACTGAGACGTCTTAAAAGCACTTACAAAATAATAAATAATAATCCTTGTATTTGGTATAGTGCCTTATCACGTCTTCCAAGACGTCTCAAAGTGCTTCAAAGAATATACTGTAAAGTGTAAAGTGATTTGACTGTATATTTGGCACCAGCCAATTACGCACAGCAGTGTCCCACAAACACTTGTGAATTGAGTGACCAAATTTTTTTTTGAGAAATCATTACCCCCAGAAAGTAATCCACCAATCGTAACAACCAGGTTCCTACTTACTACCAGGTAAATAGAGGTGTGTGGAGTAAGAAAACTTGCCTAAGATTTTGCCCCACCCGGGAATTGAACCCGGGTCCTCTCGCTTGTGGGGAGTGCTCTAATCACTATGTTACAGGCCTCCACTGGGAGGTGGAGAAAGACAGTCCAAGTGACTATTCATGGTTGGTGAGCCTGGACGACGACTGTTGTCAAACCATTGGACATCAAGGCAGACCAGTATTCTATCCTCACCTGGCTTCCATTCAGGCACTGTCCAGGAAGGTCACCAGCTAAGCAAACAGGAGCAGAAATCTTTTTTCCCCTTCATTTTTCCCATGTAGCACTGAAGAGCATGGAAGCCACTTGTATCCCTCCAGTTCCCATTCCAGCTGGGATCACCCAACACCACTCGATCAAACCTGGGACCCTCTAGTCTGGTACCGCCCTGTATGTTTTACCATTGGACAGTATCCCAATTGAACCGCTGTGGAGCATCACTTGCTATTGAAGTAAATAGTACAAAGACTTGAAATCTTAGTATTTGTTTCTCAAAATCACTAACATAATCAGTAAGGTGCCTAGGAGCTTGGCATCATAACTAACAAATAGAGTTCCTAACATCTTCTGAATGAATCTTAATCTAAACACAAATTGATTTCAACAATCCAGCGAGGATGTCTGTCCTGTAGCCATCCTATTTGCCCACAAACAGGTACCAGCCATAGCTAGAATACTGCATTATTCATCATACTTCACTTAACAAAGCTGCACCACTCGTAACAGAGTCCCAATGTCCGAGTACTTGGCAAACAAGGCAACTGCATTAAGGCACATTGTATCTCTAAGCCTTAATTTTCAGGAGAGTAATGAAAAATACAATAAGAGTGCAGAATGACAACATTATTTAAAATCCCAGTGGCCGTTTGAAGTGTTCTTAACCAACCCATGCAACAGACCAGTGAGTAAAGGCAAACCACCACTTAATAATAATAATAATAATCCTTGCATTTGATATAGCTTTTCACGTCGGGAGGACGTCCAAAGTGCTTCACAGTACACACTGTAAAATGAATTGACTGTATATTTGTGGGCGAACGCGGCAACCAATTGCGCACAGCAATGTCCCACAAACAGTCGTAGATTGAAAATGACCAATTTTATTATTGTTTTTGGTTTTGGAGGGATTATTATTAGGCTCTGTGTGGAGTAAGGAAACTTGCCCAAGGTTTCGCCCTCTGCCTGGAATTGAACTCAGGTCTCTCACTTGCAAAGCGAGTGCTCTAACCACTGAGCTACAGGACTCCAGAGTCTTGTTGACACATCAGCAAGCCCTTCAGACTTGAATGAAGTTCTCAGGTTTGATTCCTGCTCTGTGCAGGAATCTGATCTCATGGACTGGCATTTGGTTCCACCATTGTGGGCTGAGGAGAGAAATCATTTTATGAAGGAAGTCAATAAGTAGGTTCCAGCTTCTATTCAATACCCTCCCCCCACACACACACACTGCAACAGTGCATGTGTGTGGAATTTGTGGGAGTGCAGAACTCGTCTTAGCTCTGAAGTTTTCTTCTGTTTTAAATCGTTAATCTTTGAAACTCTTCACGAAAACCATGCTGATAACTCCGACTTGGGTCAGAGTGAGTGGACAGCCTTCCAACAGACAAGTGCATTGTAAATGCACCATTTGTGCATTGTGCTTTTCTACTAATCTAGCAGTGGAAGCTGGGACTTGTTCTTACTCTGAGACGCTCATA
Source organism: Callorhinchus milii (assembly GCF_018977255.1). Lineage (NCBI taxonomy): Eukaryota > Metazoa > Chordata > Chondrichthyes > Chimaeriformes > Callorhinchidae > Callorhinchus > Callorhinchus milii. The sequence goes on from NW_024704754.1 coordinate 8,682,050, forward strand.
TTAAACAGAAAGGTGTTTCTTTGCCCCATGAAGCGTGTTCAGGCTAGGAATCTATTCCAAGTCCCAGGAAAGGCAGGATTCTCCGCGCCCTGAGCTTATTGCTGAAGCTGTGGAAAAATCAGGCTTTCAACATGGAATTCTGCCCCCACTTTCCATAGCTTCTTGTGCACTGCATAGTCAGCATGTAAACAATACCAACCTGTAAGAATTTACAACACTTTGAAGACTCAGAATTATTTGGCACTTAGAAGTCAAATATTAATAATAATAATCCTTACATTTGATGTGGCACTTTATCACGTCATTGAGACATCTCAAAGTGCTTCACAGAATATACTGTAAAATTATTGACTATATTTTGTGGGTGAAACATAGCAGCCAATTGCGCACAGCAGTGTCCCACAAACAGCTGTGAATTGAGTGACCAAAGTGTTTTTTTTTATATATTTTTTTGAAGCGGGATTATTACCCCTGGAAAAGCGATGAATGGTGCCGCACTGGTAGCCACACAGTCTAGCTGAGCTGCAGCGCTAGAGACAAGTCAAGAATCTTCTGTACTGTGGTACAGTTGGATATCTGCACAGAACATTGGCAAATGCACCACAGCTTTGCTATGAGCACAGTCTTGCAATTTGCCTGATGCTAATAGTCTATCATCACCTCTTCTCCAGGCAGTTAATGACTCAAAGGAGGTGTGTTTCTACCATTTGTGACCGGTTTGAGCAAGCCTCGGATGCCAAGGTCAACCGCGGGAAAAGCGAGGTGTGTATTTTGGAGGCTGGAAAGAATGCAATCACATATCATTTGCAGCAAAGCCAGACTTACATCAAACTCCTCGGCATCTAGTTTGGGTCTGCCGGGACGTACCAAATAAGCTGTGAGGAGTGTCTAGGTATAATGAGTAAGAAACTGGTGATGTGGCGTCAGCCTCACTGTCCATCACCGGAAAAAACCTGGTAATAAAGTGTGAGACCTTTTTGGGGTTACTGTAAGTGGCCCAGGTCTGGCCTTTGACAAAGGACCAGGTCACTGCCATCACACTGCAGTCTTCCAACTGATCTGGGGGTGCAAGATGGATCGTGTTCACGGGGACACAATGCACAAAACTCCGGAAAAGGGTAGAAAAGGGGTCCCTAACATAGCCGATCCTCATGTCCACCTTTGTGTGTAGCTGCCTGAGGCTGTGCCAGGAGCCCCGCTACACCGGCAACAAATGCCGCTATGTGCTGGGTTTCTACCTGTACCTGGTGCTAAGAAGGGTGGATCTGGCAGAATTGCCTTGAAACGTTCCACACAGTTGGGAGTGTGCTAAACCACCTATCCTATGTTGAGAAATTCCTGAAGAACACCATCCCAGACCCCCGTGCAATAACCGAGTGGTCCGCACGGCAAGTAGTCTAAACAGTTCGAAAGGGGGAGAGGGCAGACCTGATTGGGAGGTACCCTGCTGCAACAGCCAGCTACACCTGGCAAAATGCCTCATCACCAGTGCTGACCAACAACCATCAGGACATGGCCTGGCTGACGATAAAAGGGGCTCCTCCCCCTCAGGGCTTTCATGCACAGTCTAGGTCTGGGCGAGTCAGCACGTTGCCCTCGGGCTGGCTGCAGAGGCTGGGAGACCCGTGGACCACCTCTACCTGGAGTGTTGTTTAGCAAAGGCGGTTAGGAAAAAGATGGAATGGATTCTCTCGCAGTTCGTTATTGGGGACCTGCTGTCATGGCACTCGTTGCTGTGTGGTCTATTCCCGGGCGCTCACAGCAAAACCCACATGGAGTGTGCCTGGAAGAACATAAACTCAGTAAAGGAGGCCCTTTGGATCCCGAAACCAGGTGGTGTTCTAACAGAACGAGGGGACAGTGAGGGCCTGTCTCAGGCTCGCGCACACAAGGATGAGGGACTATATGTTGAGGGACAAGCTGAAGTTTGGCTCAACCACGCAAAGGCCAAATGGGACCTGACCCCGACAGGCGCTGCTCCTGCACAAACCGCTCAGGGCGCACTCACCAGGTAATCCACAACGCACCCAAAGCTATGACTAAAATGAACGTGAGGGTAACCATATATATGTACAGAAGGTGGCTCGAGATGTAAACAAAGCGTGACCCGAAAATCTATGTACGGTAAACATATCTGTGTACAGTACACACCGAGGCGCCTTCCAAAAGCAGCAAATGTGCCTTATCAGGCTGTGTGCAGGCGTGCACATGGATGTAGTGCACACAGGGGCAAATCCCGACTGGTTTAGAGGGAGCGTCCCAAAAATGTGTGGACATCCTGTGTGCGGTGAAGAAATGTAAACAATGGAAAGTTTTGCATTGGGAGAAAGGGAAAATGCAACAGAGGATGTTGTGTTTGTTTTAGATTTCTGTTGCACCAAATATTATATTTATAAATAAATATATTTTAAAAAAGTGTGTTTCTATAATCTGGCTGCAGTCATCATGTGAACGCTTCACAATTGGTGAGCACCAGGCTTCTTTGTGTTGGGGGAGGAGAAAAAGTATCTCAACTCAGCTCACTCCTCACATACACACACACAACAGGGGTCATCAGTCGACAACTGGGGGACAGCAAAATAAATTAATAATAATAATTCTTGCATTTGATATAGAGCCTTATTATGTAGTTGAGACATAATAATAATAATAATCCTTGCATTTGATATAGCGCTTTTCACGTCGGGAGGACGTCCCAAAGTGCTTCACAGAACACACTGTAAAGTGAATTGACTGTATATTTGTGGGCGAACGCGGCAGCCAATTGCGCACAGCAATGTCCCACAAACAGTCGTAGATTGAAAATGACCAATTTATTATTGTTTTTGGTTTTGGAGGGATTATTATTAGGCTCTGTGTGGAGTAAGGAAACTTGCCCAAGGTTTCGCCCTCTGCCTGGAATTGAACTCAGGTCTCTCGCTTGCAAAGCGAGTGCTCTAACCACTGAGCTACAGGACTCCAAAAGGACTCCAAAACATCTCAAAGTACTTCACGGAATATACTGTAAAGTGAATTGACTGTATATTTTTGTGGGTGAAACAGCAGCTAATTGCGCACAGGAGTGTCCCGCAAACAGTGGTGGTTTGAGCGATCAAATTAATATTATTTTTTTGAAGGGATTATTGTCTCCGGAAAGCGATCTGCTAATCGACTAACAACCGGGTTCCTACTTACTGCTAGGGAAACAGGCGTGTGGAGTAAGGAAACCTGCCTAAGGTTTCTTAGGCAAAAACAGTAAAAATTAAATTGACGACGACTTCAGAATCCAGCAGGTCAGCATTTAACAAGAGCATCATTCGAGAGGGGATCAGCCTTTGCTTTTACAACCACCTACTGAATAACAGAAATTGTAAACTAAAAGCATGGATGCCCAGCGCACAGTCCCACATTTCCATGACCGCCTCGGCACTCACAGTTCGGTTTTGATCTTATGTACCAAGTCTTTCTGGTTGATCTTGTCGAGGTGTTGATTCCAGCGATTATACACCAACAAAGCCACGTTCTTGGCAGCAATCGAGCTGGTCTCCATGGCGCTGGCCATCCACTCTATCCCATTCAAGTAGTAGAGGCTATCGTGCAGAATGATGCCAGGAATCTCCTTGGTCGAGTGATACTGTGGGTATGCTAGCCACTCAGTCACCTGGACAGAGTAGTAGGAACGAAAGAGCGTCTTCAGCTGTTCTTGGTGAGTGGGTTGGGTGAGAAGACCTTCCACACGGCTGCCTCTTGGGGTTGTTTCCTCCTGTAATGGTTTGTGATGTTCACTGGGCAGATGTTGGCGATGCTGTACATGAAAAGCTTTGGGCTGTCTGTAGTGAAAATGGAGGCGAATGGGAAAAGTTTGGGATCCGGGAAGCCAAAATAGGAGGAATTGAGGTAGCCATGAACGATGGACGTGATGGTCTGGTGATAGCGACCAGGGAACTCGGTGACCGGTGGAATGAGCTCGTCAAAGGTGATGTTTCCCAATCCCTGATGCAACGGGGTTGCAATAAGTACAATGTCATAGAAATCATATCCTCGCTCCTCTTCATTCTCATACCTCACTTGATATAGTGGCTTAGCTCCTGCAGAGGATCAGCAGACATAATGATAATATAATAACCTTTCACATCAGGATGTCTCAAAGTACTTCAGAGGATTATACTGTAAAGTGTAATGAATGTCTTTTGTGGTCAAATACATCAGCTAATTCATACAAACAGCCATGAAGTGAACAACCAATTTTATTTGGGGGGTTGTTGGCCAGGACACCAGGAGAAACTCCCTTGGCTTTTCAAATAGTGCTGTGCAATCTTTAACTTCTATTTGAACAGGTATATGGGACCTCGGTTTAATGTCTCACCCGAAGGATGGTACCTCTGACAATGGAGCTCACCCGCAGCGGTGCATTGAAGTATAAGTATTGAATATAAAGTCCCGATGTGGGACTTGAACTCACTACCTTTTGAATCAGAGATGAGAGTGCTACCCGACTGACACTTCACATTAGGTGTTGAACACTAGAGGAATAAAATACATTTGGTTTAAATGAGGTTTGTTTACCTGAGCTCTGCAGGGAGATGGAGGCCACTCTAGTGTGGATAACATGTGCTTTTGCTGCATCCAGTAAACTGGAACACACAACCTTATTGCCTCCTTCCACCGCCCACAGCCCAGCCTGGGCACCAGCCAGGGACACTGCTCCTGTACACACACACAAACACACAGAAAACTTAACAATGTCAGGAAATAAAACTTACTGTCAGGGTCACTCCCTCTCATTTTATATTTAATAATAATAATAATCCTTGCATTTGATATAACGCTTTTCACGTCGGAAGGACGTCCCAAAGCGCTTCACAGAACACACTGTAAAGTGAATTGACTGTATATTTGTGGGCGAACGCGGCTGCCAATTGCGCACAGCAATGTCCCACAAACAGTCGTAGATTGAAAATTACCAATTTATTATTGTTTTTGGTTTTGGAGGGATTATTATTAGGAGTAAGGAAACTTGCCCAAGGTTTCGCCCTGCCTGGAATTGAACTCGCAAAGCGAGTGCTCTAACCACTGAGCTACAGGACTCCGATATATATTTATATATTTATTGTAATATTTTAATCCTAGGTTATCCTTTATAGTAATTCAAAGATAATAATTTGGTCACTCAACCCAAAACTGTTTGTGCACAATTGCCTGCCACGTTTCACCCACAAGATATACAGTCAGTTCACTGTGAAGTACTTTGAGACGTCTTGAAGAGTTGATGAGGCGCTATATCAAATGCAAGGATTATTATTAAATATTACAAATCAAGAAAAAAAACACCCAAAGTTTGAATGAACATTGTTTAGTATTGAAGGACTTAACTCCGAGAAAAATTTAACACAAGTTTACAACTAAAATCAACCCGATTCCAGACAAAGTTGTTATCGAGCCGGATACACAGGGTCAGAATTTCCTCTTGGGGAATCCACTTTCTTGCTCGGCATTCTGTACTTGTGGGTTTGACCTGCACATGTTGGTGATTGAACAAGAGGGGAAATAACAGCCAGGCCCGATCTCACCACATCTCGCCAATCTCGCCACTTAACAGACACATCCACCGTGGGTCAGTGGAGGGCAATCAGGAATGGGAACTGTTCTGTAGATTGGGGCGGGGGGGATGAGGGTGGAAGTCATACAGAAGCTCGTCAGAGCCAACTCTTCCCTCCTCCCCCAGACACACTCACTCAGCGCAGACAAGGGAGCAAATCTGTTCCCTTCAACAACAACAACAACAAGATTCCATTGATGGAGCGCCTTTCACGTTGGGAGGGTTTTCAGTTTTCACCTCAGCAAAACCAGGACACTTGAGGGTAGTCATGCGGCATTAACAAGTTAGTTCATGGAGGATTTGAGACACCAGACTAGACCTGGAGCTTTAACAGGGTGCTGACTATGGGGATCATCAGGACTGTGTGTGAAACACAGGAAGTGTAACCAATGACAACTTTAGTCGTTGCAAAGTACAAGCAGCAGTGCCACCGAGCAGTGCACCTAACAATCCTAACCAGACAGCTCAGCAAACTGCAGCCTGGCAAAGTTCTGACAGAGTTTGTGCTGAGAGTAGGGAGGGCGTGAGCACGTTCACGTGAGCACATTCACAGGCACTCTGGGACGCTACCCTGCGTGAGGAGCGCTATATAAATGCAAGTTGTTGTTGTTGCTGCTGAGTGTCACTATTTGACATTAAGCAAAGGACAAATTTTTACCATTGCTTTGCTACACTACCCGCCCATCAACCCGAAAAAATCACTGCACCCAAATATTATTAATAATAATAAACCTAGCATTTGATATAGTGCCTTATGGAGTTCTATAGCTCAGTGGTTAGAACTCGCCTTGCAAGCAAGAGACCTGGGTTCGAGTCTCAGTAGGGCGAAATGTTGGGCAAGTTCCTTATTCCTCACGCCTCTGTTTACCTAGCAGTAAGTAGGATTGCCAGTCGATTGGCGGATCGCTTTTCCGGGGGGTAATAATACCTTCAAAAAAAAATAATAAATTGGTCACTTCAATCCACGCTATTTGTGGGACACTCCTGTGTATAATTGGCTGCCGCATTTCACCCACAAAATATACAGTCAAATTCACTTTACAGTATATTCTATGAAGTGCTTTGAGATGTCTCGAAGACATGATAAAACGCTATATCAAATGCAAGGATTATTATTATTAACATTATTATCACATCAATGACTGTGTATTTTGTGGGTGAAACACGGCAGCCAATTGTGCACAAACAGTCATGGATTAAGTGACCATTCAGGCATTAAGATATAGAAGAATGATATAGAAATTATTCTGCATGTCGTGGTAATGATCCCTCCAATTAATAAATAAATTTGTTCACTCAGTTCATGGCTGTTCGTGGGACACTGTTGTGTGCTATTGGCTGCCGCTTTTCACCCACAGAATACACAGTCAATCCACTTTACAATAGATTCTGCCTTCTACATCTCAACAACTTTATAAGGCTCTCTATCAAATGCAAGGATTATTATTATTATGATTATTATAAGAATCAATTTATCTGAAGGATTTGTGGCCAGGACACAAACAAAGGCCTCTCAAATTAAGCCCTCACCATCCACGACCTCATCCTGGTCGAGCACCTTGACATTCTTGGACTCACCGAAACCTGGCTCTTCCCCAATGACCCCGTCCCCCTAGTGGAAGCCTCCCCTCCAGGCTACACCTTCCACCAACCCCCATCCAAACCAACATGGTGGCAGGGTGGCCCTCATTTCCAAAGCCTCTCTTGGTCTCACCCCCTACTCCTCTGGCTGCTTCCCCTCCTTCGAGCACCTCACCCTCTTCCACCCCTCCCTCCATTTGAAAATCCTCCTCGTCTACCGCCCCCTAAGCCCCCCGGCTCCTTCCACACAGACATCTCTACCCTCCTCTCTTCCCTGTCCCTAATGGGCAATTTCAACCTCCACCTAAACTCCTCTTGCACCACTTCTGCCGATTTCACTGCCATCCTCTCCTCCCTAAACCTTACTCTCCATATAAACTCACCCACCCACAACCATGGTCATGCACTTGACCTCATCATCACCCAACGGCCTTGACATTTCCGACCTCAGCATAGTGGACAAGGCCACCTCGGACCACATCCTCATCTCCTTCTCCTCTCACATCCCTCTCTCCTCAACCAAGCCCTCAACCATTCTCTACCGCCCTTGGAAAAGGCTACCCCCTGAGACCCTCACAAAGGCCCTCTCATCATCAAATATCCTATCCCTCTGGCATTCCACCCAGTCCAGCTGCTCCATGATCGCCTCTCCTCCACCTTCAACTCCCTCGTGCCCCTGAAATCCAGGACCGTCTCCAAACCCACCTGATCCCCCCGGTACAACAACAATCTCCGCCGCCAAAACACCCAAACCTGTCTGCTCGAACGCAGATGGCGGAAACTGGCCTGACAGTTCACCACCAACTGTGGCTCAAGCATCTCCACAGCTACCGCCGTTCTTTGACTCGTGCAAAAACAGCCTTCTACTCCAACATCATCTTGAAGGCTAAACACAACCCAAAAATCCTTTTTTCTACCACCCACTACCTCCTCCGTGCCCCCCCCTCAGGCCTCCTCAAACTTCGCATCAAATGCCAAGTGCGAGGAGGTCATGGACTTCTTTTCTTTTAAAAAACTTAACATCCGCCAGGCAGCCTCATCCTCCTGCCTCTTGTCACCCACCACCATGCCCTCTCTGTCCCCCTCACCTTCCTCATCATCTGCTCCTACCACCACCCCCATTCTACATTCCTTCCTCCCCATCTCTTCCTCCTCCCTCTCACCCACCATCACCTCCATGAAACCCACCACCTGCTGCCTCGACCCCCTCCCCACCAACTTACTGGTCACTCAGCTCCCACTCCTCTGCCCACTACTGGCTGATATCATCAACCAATCCCTCTCCTCCGGATCAGTCCCTGCCTCCCTCAAAACTGCTGTTATCACCCCCCTCCTCAAAAAATCCCTCCCTAGATCCCTCAAACCCCAGCCACTACCGCCCCATTTCTAACCTGCCCTTCCTCTCAAAAGTTCTAGATCACGTCGTTGCCAACCAACTTCGCGCACACCTCTCCTCCCACTCCCTCTTCGAACCCCTCCAGTCCGGTTTCCGCCCACAGTACAGAGACTGCGTTTGTGAAAGTCACAAACGACATGCTCTCTATCTGTGACCAGGGCTCCCTCTGCCTCCTTGTCCTCCTTGGACCTCTCCACCGCGTTCGACACAGTCGATCACTCCATCCTCCTCCACCACCTTTCCTCCGTCATCCACCTCAGTGGGACAGCACTCACCTGGCTCGAGTCCTACCTCACAAACCGCCAGCATTACATTTCTGCAAATGACTTTTCTTCTCGCTTCCACCCGGTCACCTGCGGGGTACCCCAAGGATCCATCCTTGGCCCCCTCCTCTTTCTGATCTACATGCTCCCTCTCGGGGATGTCATCCGTAGACATTGGGGTACATTTCCACATAATAATAATAATAATAATCCTTGCATTTGATATAGCGCTTTTGTATGCAGATGACACCCAACTCTATTTTTCCACCTCTCTTTGCGACCCCCAGTACCCTGATGTTCTGTCAGCTGCCTGTCAGATCTCAGGGGCTGGATAAGCGCAAACTTCCTTCAGCTGAACATTGACAAGACGGAAGCCATACACTTCGGCTCTCGTCAATGCCTAAATTCTCACAATTCTCACCTCCTCCACCTACCCGACCTCCCCCTAAAACGTTCCAAACCTGTACACAACCTAGGCGTCAGGTTTGACCCCCAATTATTCTTTCTCCCCCACATCCGGTCCCTCACCAACACCGCCTTCTACCACCTCCGACGCATTGCCCGTCTCCGCCAATACCTCTCCCCAAAAGCCGTTGAAACCCTGGTCCATGCCTTTGTCACCCCTTGGCTGGACTCTCTAACGCCCTCCTTGTCGGTCTCGCATCCACTACCATCCATAAAATCCAAATCATTCAAAACTCTGCCGCCCACATTCTCACCCGCACCAAACTCCGCTCACCGATCACCCCAGTCCTTGCCAGACTGCACTGGCTGCCTAACCCAGAGAGGATCGATTTCAAGATCCTCACCCTTGTATTCAAGTCCCTGCACTCCTCTGCACCCCCTACCTCTCTGACCTCCTCTCTCCTCAAAACAGTACCCGTTGCCTTCGTTCCTCCGGGTCTGGCCTCCTCCTCGTCCCGAGTCCTCCGCTCCACCCTCGGTGGCCATGCCTTTAGCCACTATGTCCCGAGGCTCTGGAACTCCCTTCCCCACTCCCTTCGTCTCACTCCCTCCTTTCCCATTTTCAGGTCTCTGCTGAAGACCTTTCTTTTCGATGGTGCCTTTGGTTACCTTCCTCCCCATCCCCCTGGCTCGGTCCTGGGATCCGTTACTGTAAAGCGCTCTGAGACGCCGTCCGGTGTGGAGGGCGCTATATAAATCCAAGTTGTTGTTGTTGTTGGGAGGAGTTTAACTCCTTGTGAATAGTTTCACAGAATCACAACATCCACCTAAACAGATGAACGGATTAGGCATGGAATGAGGGATACATACCAACAAAGGCAGGAATGGAGGCTGATTGGCCGTAGTTCACCCTCATGACCGCTGTCACTATTTCGTCGATAAAGCGCTGCGAGACCCCCAGTTCCAGCAGGGTCTCGGACACTGACTTGCGGGTCATGTTAATGAAACTCTGCCCTCCCAGCGACTGCAGCATCTCCTCCACTGTACTGAATGCGTAGCCGTGAGCCTGGTACTTGTAGATCCTGTCACACAACAACATCGCCGAATTATACACATCCCAATCCTCATTATCCAGAGAGAGAGGAAAAACAGAGTATTGCTCCCCTTAAACTGCCAATCATTAAAGAATCTATTTACAAAACCAACTTGCCTTTATACAGCATCCTTCACGCAGGGTAGAGTCTCGGAGCGCTTAACACCGATAGAGCCTGACGCCAAGTCACAAAGAGAGGGGAAGTGACAGTAGGCACAGTCGAAGAGGAAGATCTTCAGGTGCAATGTGAAGATGGACAAGGAGGAGGAGAAGCGGAAGGATTGAGGCAGGGAGTGATAGAGACTTGGGCGCAATGGCTGAAAGCAAGGCTGCTGATGATGGAGCATAGGGGATGAGGGATATGCAGGAGGCCGGAGCCAGCTGAGCAAAGGGGTGTGGGGTAATTATTTAGTGTAAAATAACCACAGCTTTGGTTTTCTGAATATTCAGATGAGCCCCCAAAATATATTATAGAAGATATGGATTGTATTATCCCAACATCAAGAATACAACACAAATTTACATTTTTGCAGTGCCTTTCAAGTTGGGAGGACGTCCCACAATGAACTTAACAATCCTGGCTGGCACCAGAACTGGGGGTGGGAGCTGGGGGAGGGGATAGATGACCAAAAGCGCGGTCAAAAAGATAGCTCTTGAGGTAGACTTATAGGCACCATCTGGAAATCAACCAACCATCCAACCCTAGCCACCCACCCCCAGCCTCTGAGTTATGAGCAGTGCAATACCTCATGAATTTCTCCAGCACCTCCTCCACCCACATCTGCAGCCGCAGTAATCCAAAGCCATAACGCCACCACAGTCTGAACAGGTCCAGGAGGTACCAGTCAGTCTCCTCAAACACAAATTGATCCCCGCCGAACACTGCAACCTTCTCCGGGACGTTTTTCCTGTGCTTCAGACCTCAAAAAGATACAGAGAGAATTACTAAAGGAATATTAATATTAATAATAATAATAGTACTGCAAAATGGAGAGAGTGGGCAGTTGGTTGAACAGCACCATGGGATCATTAACATCCACCTGAATTAATAGATGGAACCTCAGTTTAACATCTCATCTGAAGTATAGCATCTCCAACAATGCTGCATACTGACATGCGCCTTGAACTCACAACCTTTTCACTCGGGAGGCAAGAGTGCTTACCCGCTGAGCCAGGCTGTCTGAAAGATTATATTCAAGACGCTTAATGTTTTTAAGGTTTTTGTTAATTAATCTTTATATACCTTTTAAAATGTAACCAAACATTTATAATCCTTTCAGTATAGCTGACTAGGGCATGTGTTTTAATGGCTAGCCTAGAGCTCATGAGAAAGTTGTGATAATCAGCGATAGCAGTCTTCTCCTCCCTGTTCCTGGGTACATTTGCTAATTAGCGTCAGCGAACCTAAAGAAATATTGGCTTGACCCGGCTGAGGTCAGTTTCTGATAAAGTTCCATTTTTTCCTGGGAAGATGTTCACTCCTCCAAGATTGGAGTAATCATGTCCTTGAGCACAGATGTGGAAACAAAGGGTCTCAGAAAGGAGATGCATTCTTCAGACACCTGCTTATCTCAAGGCTGAGAAAAAGGCAGGCTGCAGAAGCCTCCCTAAAGTTTGTCCCTCTCTCTCTCTACAAAACAACTCAAGGTCACTGGCAGCTTGAGAAGGAAGGGGGTTGCAACTTTTCTCAGAAGAAAAACTAGAGGCAAAGGCAGGGAAACTGGGAATTTGTTACAAGGGGACGTGGAGTTAAAAACACTTAATAATAATCCTTGTATTTGATATAGCACTTTTCACGTCTTCTAGATGTCTGAAAGCGCTTCACAGAATAGACTGTAAAGTGAATTGACTGTATATTTGTGGGTGAAATGCAGCAGCCAATTGTGCACAGCAATGTCCCACAAACAGTCGTGGATTGAAATGACCCATTTATTATTGTTTTTTTTTGAGAGTTTATTATCAGGCGTGTGGAGTCAGGAAATAAACTCTGTTTATTTAGCAGTAATTAGGAATCCGGTTGTTAATCAATTGGATCACTTTTTCAGGGGTAACAATAATCCCTTCAAAAAAATTCTAATAATAAAAATGTGGTCACTTGCATATCAAATGCAAATATTATTATTATTATGTGACCTTACCTAACTGGTTGACGAACTCTTGCATGTGCAGGTTGAGGGGGTGAATGATGGAGCCCCCAGTCTCATACTGCTGACCATTGACAGTGGCCGTTGCCAGGCGGCCTCCCACTTCGTGCTTCTCGTATACGTCGATCTTCACGTCATGACCAAATTCACGTCTCAGGAAATAGGCAGCTGCTGACCCGCTGATCCCTGCACCCACCACGGCTTAGAAGGACAGAGAGAGATCTGATGGCTAATTGGACTACAGCTGTTCATGATCTATATAGATGACCTAGATGTGGTTATAGGCAGTAAAATGTCTAAGTTTGCAGATGATACTAAGCTAGGAAAAGTGGTAAACAATGAGGAGGACGGAATCAGACTGCAAGAGGACATAGACAGACTGGTAACATGGGCAGACACGGGGCAGATAAAGTTTAATGTGGACAAATGCGAAGTGATGCATTTTGGGAGGAGGAATGAGGAGAGGCCATATACGCCGATGGTACAATCTTAAAGGGGTGAAGGAACAGAGAGACCTGGGGGTTCATATAAGTAAATCTTTGAAGGTGGCAGGAAAGGTACATAAAGCTGTTAAAAAAGCGTACGGGATACGAGGCTTTATAAATAGGGGCATAGGATGCAAAAGTCAGGAAGTTATGATGAACCTTTACGAAACACTGGTTAGGCCTCAGCGAGAGACTGTGTTCAGTTCTGGGCACCGCACTTTAGGAAGGATGTCAAGGCATTGGAGAGGGTGCAACAGAGATTTACCAGGATGGTACCAGGAATGAGGGACTTCAGTTATCAGGAGAGGGTAGAGAAGCTCGGGTTATTCTTCTTGGAGCAGAGAAGGTTAAGAGGAGACTTAATAGAAGTTTTCAAAATGATCAGGGGATTCAATAGGGTGAACAAGGAGAAACTATTTCCACTGGCAGGTGGGTCAGTAACCTGAGGACATCGATTTAAAATAGTTGTTAATAGAAAGGGGAGGTGAGGAGAATTTTTTTTCACACAGTGAGTTGTTTGGATCTGGAATTGCCTGAAAGTGTGGTGGAAGCCAATTCGCTAACAACTTTTAAGAGAATATAGATAATTATTTTTGGAGGACAAGTTTGCAGGGCTATGGGAGAGCGGGGGGGAGTGATTTGGAGAGCTTGTTTCAAAGAACCGGCACAGACACAATGGGCTTAATAGTCTGTCTCCTTCTGTACTGTATAATTCTATGATTCTATGATATACATGCACAGCCCTTAACAAATCTTTCCTGCAGCCCCTTAGTCCCACTTGCTAACTTTACTGCCCTGCCCCGGTGACTGGCCTCTGAGTAACAGGGCATAGGAGTGAGTCACTCTTTCAGTGAACAAAGTGAAGCGTTATAGGAAGCAAAGAAAACACAAATTCTTAATGAAAGAAATCCATCAAGGAATGTATTAAAGGCAGCTCGGACCTATAGTTGCATTTGCAATGCCTTATCATGTCTTTGAGATGTCTGTCTGTCTCAAAGCACTTCACAGAATATGCTATAAAGTGATTGTATATTTTGTGGGTGAACTAAATCACATCCAAACCAATAAAACAATGCATCATCTTTTATGCAAATACTTTGCTGTATGATTGATTTCTACCTCCTGCTACCAAAAGAGTAGTACTGCATCTTTTGATCAAATGACACGATTAATGAGCACAGGTCATGCTATCAGTGGAAGGATTATTATTATTATTATTATATTTTTGGAATTTTAAAAACGCACATGAATCATTGCATTTGCAAAATACAGTATTGTGGGCCCCAACATGTACTGCCGCCCCGTGTCCGCGGCCCTTGGCGTAAAGGCACCGAGTGAGTGAGTGCGAGTGAGTGAGTGTGAGTGTGTGTGTGGAGTGAGAGTGTGACCGAGTCCCACACAGTTACCTATTTTCCGGGGCGGCGCTGCTTCCTGCGGATCAGTCAGTGAGAGGACAAACAGCAGCAGCGGCGGCAGCGGCAGCGCGGGGCCCACAGCCATGTCACACCGGAGCGGACACACAGTCACCGCGGGGCGGGGCCGCGGCACAGAGAGAGGCCGCGGGGACTCCGGGATCGCGGCGGCGGCGGCGCTTTGTGTCAATTTGTGAGTAAATCTCCGGGTTCCGCCCGAGAGGTCACAGCGCGGGTCAGTGCCTCGGAAATCCCGGAACCGGAATTCAATCCGGATTCCTCGGTTTCCCCTAAGTGTGACCTGAGTGACTGACACTGAGTGACTTGACAGACACTGAGTGACTGACTGACACTGAGTGACTGACACTGACTGACCTACTCCCTCCCTCCCCCACTCACTCACTCCCCGCTCTCTCGTTGGTTGTTTTGGTTGGGAAATGCCGCGAGTTCCGGTCTTTCCCAAACCTCTTATTCTTCCCTTTCCATCACCTGCCGCTCCAGTGATCCTGATCCAGGTTTTGATGACGGCCGCTCCATCCGCCCCAGACTCCCTGACAGGGAGCAGAGCCCCGCCCCCCCACAGCCCCGCCCCCAGCCCCGCCCACAGCCCCGCCCACAGCCCCCCCACAGCCCCGCCCACAGCCCCCCAGCCCCGCCCCAGCCCCGCCCACAGCCCCCCACAGCCCCGCCCACAGCCCCCCCACAGCCCCCCCAGCCCCGCCCACAGCCCCGCCCACAGCCCCCCCACAGCCCCCCACAGCCCCCCACAGCCCCGCCCACAGCCCCCCACAGCCCCCCCACAGCCCCCCACAGCCCCCCACAGCCCCCCCACAGCCCCGCCCACAGCCCCCACAGCCCCCCACAGCCCCGCCTTGAAAGAACAATCATAGAATTGGACAGCCGTCCAGCGTGGAGGGCACTATATAAATCCAAGTTAAATTTGTTGTACAGCACAAAAAGAGGCCATTCGGCCCATCGAGTCTGTGCCGACTCTTTAAAAAGAGCAATGTAATGTCAATCCCACTCCCCAGCCCTTTCCCCATAACCCTGCAGACCCGTCCTCCTCAAATACCCGTCCACCACGTTTTTAAAAGTAGTTATCGAATCGGCCTCGACCACCCTTTCAGGCAATGTGTTCCAGATTCGAACAACTCGCTGTGTGAAAAAATTTCTTCTCACTTCCCCTCTACTTCATTTAGAGACTATTTTGAATCTGTGACCTCAAGTCACCAACACACCCACCAGTGGAAACAATTTTTCCCTTTCTAACCTATCAAATTCCCTCATGATTTTGAAGACCTCTATTAGGTCTCCTAATAGAGACCTTCTCTGCTCCAATGAGAATAATCCTCGCCTCACTTGCCTTTCCTCATAATCAAGGTCCCTCATTCCTGGTACCATCCTCGTAAATCTCCTCTGCACCCTTTCCAATGCCTTAACATCCTTCCTATAGTGTGGTGCCCAGAACTGGGCACAGTATTCTAACTGAGGCCTAACCAGTGTTTTATATAGGTTAATCATAACCTCCTGACTCTTGTACTCTATGCCCCTATTTATAAAGCCTAGTATCCCATATGCCCTTTTTACAGCTATATCTACCTGTCCTGCCACCTTCAAGGATTCATTTACCTGCACCCCCAGGTCTCTCTGTTCTTTCACCCCCCTTAAGATTGTATTACCAGCCTATATTGCCTCCCCTCATTCGTTCTACCAAAATGCATTACCTCGCATTTCTCCACATTGAAACTCATCAGCCATGTGTCTGCCCATTTTACCATTCTGTCTATGTCTTCCTACAGTTGGCTCCTATCCTTCTCACTGTTTACCACCCTACCTAACTTTGTGTCATCCGCAAACTTGGAAATGGTACTTGCTATACCCAAATCATTTATCTATATTAAGAAGATCAGTGGTCCTAATACCGATCCCTGGGGGACGCCACTGTACACTTCCCTCCAGTCAGAAAAGCAGCCGTTCACCACAACTCTCTGCTTTCTGTCTCCCAGCCCGTTCTGGATCCATACTACCACTGTCCCTTTTATACCATGCGCTTCTATCTTTCTTACAAGTCTTTTATGTGGCACTTTGTCAAATGCCTTTTGAAAGTCCATATAAACTACATCAACTGCACTACCTTTATCCACCCTCTCCGTAACCTCATCGAAAAATTATATTAGATTTGTTAGGCAAGATTTGCCTTTAACAAATCCATGCTGGCTGTCCCTAATTAACCCATATTCTTCTAAGTGAAGATTTATTCTGTCCTGGATTATAGTCTCCAGGAGTTTCCCCACTACTGATGGTAGGCCGACTGGCCTGTAGTTCCCAGGTTTATCCTTCTGTCCCTTTTTGTACAGGGGAGTCACATTGGCCACTCTCCAGTCCTCTGGCACCACTCCTGTATCCAACGAAAATTGAAAAATTGTAGCCAAAGCCTCCGCTATTTGTACACGTGCCACCCAAAATATGGATTCATAAAGGGGAGGTCTTGCTTATCTAATTTACTAGTTTTCTTTGAGGGTGTGACAAGGGAGCTTGATAAGGGTAAGGCTGTAGATGTTGTATATCTGGATTTCACAAAGGCCCTTGATACAGTTCCTCTTGAGAGACTGGTACTGAAAGTGAAGAAAGCGGGAATCAGTGGAGGTATTTTACAATGGATACGCAACTGGTTGACCAGAAGAACCCAGAGGGTGGTGGTACAGGGAATGTCATCAGGTGGCTATGTTTGCAGATGACACCAAGCTAATGAAGGTGGTAGATTGCGAAGCTGAACAACATAATATACAGGAGGATTTGAATATACTTGGGAATTGGGCAGATTGGTGGTAAATGAAATTCAATGTGGAGAAATGTAATGTACTTCACATGGGGACAAAAAAATCCTGGAAGGAACTATTTGAATGGAAGGAAAATAATGTGTATGGAGAATGAAAAGGATCTGGAGGTCCTGATTGACAATAAATTGAAGCTCTCCCAACAATGCTCTGTGTCAGTGAGTAAAGCAAACCAGATGTTGGGATGTATCAAAAGATTAATAGCAAACCAAAATAGTGGGGTAATCCTGTCACTGTATAAATCATTGATGAGACCACACCATTTTGCTGCTGTACAAAAAGGATAGTAGAGAAATTGAGAAGATACAGAAGAGGGCAACCAAAATGATTGAGGCAGTGGAAGGACTGGACTATGAGGAGCAACTAAGTAAATTGGGCATGTTCACACTGGAAAAGAGAAGACCGAGAGGCGACATGATTGCTATCTTTAAGATTCTAAAGGGGCTAGACAATATAGATCATGACAGGCTGCTTCAACGTGTCCAGAATAGTAAAACCATAGGACACAGCCTACGAATGAGGGGGTAAATTCAGAACGAATTCAGAACTATTTCAGTAAGTTAACAGTGAACCTGTGGAACAGGCTCCCCAGAGAGATGGTTGAAGCAGGAAGTGTTGATTCTTTTAAACACAGATTAGATAGTTTCCTTTTAAGAAATAACATTATGGGATATAGTACATAGGAAGTTTGGGACTGCCAGGAAGGTGGAAGGTGAACTAGATGGACCTTGGTCTTTTTTCATCTAGCATTTCTTATGTTCTTATGTTGTTATGTTAGGTAAGGGTATCAAGGGATATGGAGCAAAGGTTGAATTGAGTTGCCAATCAGCCATGATCTTATAGTGCAGAAACTTATCACCTTGTTTATGAGTCTCCAAACCAGATTGAGAATTTCATATAGTAAGCCGCCTACACATGAAAATTCTTGTACCCGGAATGGAACATGCACTCTCTCCCTGGAAGGACAACAATAATAACAACTTGCTTGAATATAGCATCCTTCACATAGCATAGCATTTCGGGACGCACCCTGCCTACCTAATTATGAGGGTATTAGGCATAGGTTGGCACGAGCCAAGGCTTGGTTGGGAACCCCAGTGTGTGCTTTGAGTTACTGCTGGAGATTAACCAGCTAAAACTACATGGCTTTTTCCATTGAAAACATTGTCTGGTGGCTTCACTTTACTTGGTGTGACAGCCTGGCTCAGTTGGTAGCACCTTGACCAAAAATTCCGCCAATTAAACAAATTGGTTATTCACTTCACAGCTGTTTCTGGGATATTACTGTGCGTATGTTAGCAGCTGTATTTGCAATATATAAAATAAACATGATCCGACCTGCAAGTTTCTTCCCTTTTGTATATAGATCTTTGATTGGCCGACTTTGCCACTGTATCTCACCGCAGGCCACTGAGACCCTCTTCCACGCGTTCATCACATCCAGGCCCGACAACACAACAACAACAACAACAACAAGATTCCATTTATAAAGCGCCTTTCACGTCAGGAGGACGTCCCAAGGCGCTGCACAGTTGGGTCATGACCCGAGCAGGGGGGAAATGGTCAGGGTGAGGGGAGGGAAGGGAGGGAGCGAGGAGGGGGAAGAGAGTCGAGTGGGGAGCTGAAGGCTCGGTCAAAGAGAAAGGTTTTGAGACCGGCCTTGAAGGAGGAAAGGGAGGAGCGGCGAAGGCACGGGGGATGGAGTTCCAGAGCCTGGGGGCTGAGAGGCTGAAGGCCCGACCACCGATGTTAGGGCGGTTGGGGCGGGGGACATGGAGCAGACCGGAGCCAGAGGAACGGAGGGTACGGGCAGGTAGGTAGGGGGATAGTAGGTCGGAGAGGTAGGAGGGAGCAAGGCCGTGAATGGCCTTGTAGGTGAGGATGAGGATCTTGAAATCAATCCTCTGGGGGATGGGGAGCCAGTGGAGGCGAGCGAGGGTTGGAGTGATGTGGTCCCAAAGCCTGGTGCGGGACAGTACACGAGCTGCAGAGTTCTGAATGACCTGCAGCTTGTGGAGGGAGGTGGCGGGAAGGCCGGCGAGGCAAACTCCCTGCTTGTCAGCCTCCCCAACTATTCGCTCCTCAGGCTGCAGATCATCCAGAACTCTGCAGCCCGTGTGCTCTCCCACACCAGGCTCTGCGATCCCATCAGCCCCAACCTCACCCGACTTCACTGGCTCCCCATCACTCAGAGGATACACTTCAAGATCCTGGTCCTCATCTTCAAAGCCCTCTACTGCTTTGCTGCTACATACCTCTGTGACCTCTTAACCCCCTACTAACCTGTTTGCTCCTTCCGCTCAGCCAGCTCCAGCCTGCTTCACATCCCCTGCCATGCCCACCCCACCATTGGTGGGCAGGTCTTCAGCCTCTTTGCCCCCGTCCTCTGGAACCTCCACCCTTGCCTCTTTCAAGATCTGTCTCAAGACCCTCGTCTTCGTCCATGCCTTCGGTCACCCTCCTACCCTTACCCTCCCCACTCTCCACTCCTCCTAATGCCAACCACCAGCTTGGGTCCAAATCCCTGACTGCCCAGTGCCTTGGGAAGTCTTCCTGATGTGAACGGTGCTATACAAATGCAGTTTGTTGTTGTTGTTTGACATCCACCTCAAAAGACAGGTGGGACCTCAGCTAACATCTTGTCTGAAGGACAGCACCTTTGACAATGCGGCGCTCCCCAACACAGCATTGTCTAGCTAAAATAGGAGCTCAAAAGTTCTGACATGGGTCTTCAACTCACACCTGAAGAGTGAGAGTCTTTGAAATAGTGTAAGTCATTCTACAAACAGCCAGCAGGTGGCAGCATTTGAGTTTGGCAATGATGTGGGCGAATAGAAAAGCAGTTTTTCTGCAGAATCCGCCAAACACCCTCCACCACAACTCCCCCCACCCCAACCTCCCCACAACAGCCCCGCCATAAACACCCCTCCCCTTGGCTACACACACCTCATCCCCCATTAGAAGCACCCCTGCGAGGGAGAGGGGTGGGGCTGGGTGACTATAAGCACAATCAAAATGAAAATCTTTAGACGGGATTTGAAAGTGGGGAGGGAGGGGGCAAGGCTGAGGAATTGAGGGAGAGAGTTCCAGAGCTTTAGTGGTTACTGACTGAAAGCACAGCCACCGATGGTGTAGTGGAGGGGCTGAGGGATGAACAGGTACAGAGTTTTGTGCAGGTTAGTATCCGGGTGGCGGAGTTCTGAATTAATTTAATTTTGTGTATGGTGGAACTGGGAAGGCCAGCGAGGAGGGCATTTGAATAGTCCAACCAGGAGGTGACAAAGGTGTGATCGAGGGTTTCAGCTGCTGTGGGTGTGAGGTATTGATAGAAGCAGGCAATGTGGCAGAGGTGGAAAAAAGCGGATTTGGTCAGGGAACTGATGTGGGGTGGAACGGAAAGCTGGAGATCGAACCTGACGCCTGGGTTGCGCACAGGTTTGGAGAGTCTGAGGGAGAGCCCAGGGAGGTTGAGGATTTCAGACCCTCAGGAAAGTGATGGTAATGGGAGCCAAAGAGTATGGCTTCCATCTTGCTGAAGTTCAGCTGCCGGAAATTTGCTCTCATCCAGGGTTTGATGTCCATCAAATAAGCTAACAGGATATCAGCGGACTGGGAGTCGCAGCTGGAGAAGAAGGGAAGTAGATTTGGGTGTCAACCACATACAACCCATACATGTATCATTGGCAGGTAGTCAAGTAGGACTCAAACCATGCGAGTGCAGGTCCACTAAGGTGGATGAGGGAGGAGAGGCGGTGGAGGAGGATGATGTGATCAACTGTATCAAACGCGGCGGAGTGGTCGAGAAGAATGAGGAGGCGGAGGGAGCCCTGGTCAGAGAGAGAGGATGTCATTTGTTACTTTCACAAGGGCTGTGTCTGTGTTGTGGGCTAGGCGAAAACCGGACTTCAGGGGTTTGAGTAGAAAGTGCAGGGAGAGGTGTGAGCGAAGTTGATTTGCAACCACACGTTCCAAAACTTTGGCCAGGAAGGGCAGGTTTGAAATGTGTCTGAAATTTATTGGAGGGATCAAGGGTAGGTTTTTTGAGGAGAGGAATGATGACAGCAGTTTTGAGGGGGAGTGGAACAGAGTCTGAGGAGAGGTACTGGTTGACTGTATCAGCCAGCAGTGGGCAGAGGAGGGGTGCTGAGTGACCAGAAGCTGGTTGGGAAAGGGATCAAGGTAACGGGTAGTGGGTTTCATCTTGGTGATGGTAGGGGAAAGGGAGGTGGGAGAGATGGGGGCAAATGAGTGTAGGTTGTGTGCTGTGGTAGGAGAGGGTGGTGAAGGAGGAATGGAGGGGGGAGTTCGTAGTCAACATGGGGGTTCGGGGGAGGAGACAGCCAGGTGGATGTTGTCAGTCTTGGTGATAATGAAGTCTAGGACCACTTCGCACTTGGCATCTGAGGTGAGTATCAAGGGTGCTTGAGAGGGGGTGTGGAAGAGGCTGTGGGTCATGTAGAACAGGATTTTGGGGTTATTTTTGGCTTCCAGAATGACCTGTGAATAAAAGGCAGTTTGGGCTTGAGAGAGGGAACGGCGGTTGGTGTTCGAGCCACACTTGGTGATGAACCATGAGGCCGGTTTTGTGCCATAATAAGGGCATAGAATACAAAAGTCAGGAAGTTATGATGAACCTTTATAAAACACTGGTTAGGCCTCAGCGAGAGACTGTGTTCAGTTCTGGGCACCACACTTTAGGAAGGATGTCAAGGCCTTGGAGAGGGTGCAAAGGAGATTTACCAGGATGGTACCAGGAATGAGGGGCTTCATTTATGAGGAGAGGCTAGGGAAGCTAGGACTGTTCTCCTTGGAGCAGAGAAGGTTAAGAGGAGACTTAATAGAAGTTTTAAAAACGATGAGGGGATTCGATAAGGTGAACAAGGAGAAACTATTTCCACAAATATACCTCAAGGACCCCGATTTAAAATAGTTGTTAAAAGAACCAGTGGGCAGATGAGGAGAACTTTCTTCACACAGCGAGTTGTTTGGATCTGGAATGCATTACCTTCGGTGGAAGCCGATCTGATAAAAACGTTTAAGAGAGAAGTAGATAATTATTTGGGGACAATAAGTTTACAGGGCTACTGGGAAAGAGCGAGGAGTGGGATTGAATTGGATAGCTCTTTTCAAAGAGTCGGCACAGACACGATGGGCCGAATGGCCTCCTTCTATGATGTAAAACTCTATCATTCTTTGATCTGCGCTCGAGCAACCAGGTTTGGGATTTGAGGGAGTGAAGGTGACTATTGTACCAGGGGGGGAGCGGCCAGTGGGAGAGGTCAGAGGATGAGAGGGCATTTGTGAGGAATTGGGGGGAGCTTTTTTCATGGGTGGAAAAAGATGGTGGAGGGCTTGAAGGAGGGGAGGGTGATGTGTAAGTGGTCTGAGAAAGCCTTGTGGACAGATCAGTAATGTCAAGGCCATGGGTGGTGACGAGGTTGAGGGTGTGGCCAAGGGCGTGGGTCGGGGAGTTTACATGGAGGGTCAGGTTTAGGGTGTAGAGGAGGGCGGCAATGTCAGAGGAGATGGGGCTGGCGAATTTAGATGGAGGTTGAAATTGCCAATTATGAGCAGGCACTTCGCGCAGAGGGGCAGAGATGAGAGGAAACATCCCTCCTCCCCAGCCCGCTACAGACCTGTACACACAGCGAGCTCGAGGCAGGGCCTCTCGCGCTGTTCACTGTGGGCAGAGTGGCTCCAGATGCTCATGCGCAGTGCGGCGCTTGCGGAAAATTGGCTCCACTATTGAGATTGTTTGTGTCTCTCTCTTTGAATGTGTCTTTCTTTGTCTGTGATTGTTTTTGTGTGTGTATCTGTGCTTGTGAATGAGTGTGTCTCTCTCTGTCTGTGTGCGGTGGTGGGCTCCAAGAAGCAGGAGGTGGTGACCTCCTGGAGCCTCACAGTCAGACCATTGACCTTCAAACGTAGTGCATGGTGGAAAAGAACCATTCGCGCTTGCACTAGTGTTCCCCCACACCCCCCAACCCCACTCCGAGTCGGTCACCCAGTCATTGTTAACGAGCGCATTATTCCTTTTTTTTGCAACAGTCTGATGTGTATTATTTCTTCAGGTTTAGTCTTTATCAATAAAGTCAAAAAATGTAGGTTCTCAGTAAAATATAGCTCTCAACAGCACCAATCAACTCCCCATAATTTCCCACAAAATCTGTTAAGTCCCCCAACAATGTTTGGAAAATATTGCCGCAATTTTCTATCTACAATGATCCTACTTCTCTATTAACCTCACTGTGTGATTTCATTTATTTGGAACATTTTGTGTAAAAAATAGTGTTTCACAAAGTTAAATTAATTAGATCTGTAGGAAAATTCCACAAACAATAGCAACAAGTCTGAAGCAACTAAACTGGCAGAGTCATTACTGGCAGAGTCATTAAACAAATACTTTACTTCTGTCTTCACATTGGATGACACGGAAAACTTACCAAAAATAGAGGGGAACCAAGAAGCTAATGTTAGTGAGCAACTTAGGGAAATTAACATCAGTAAAGAATTAATACTGGGGAAACTGGTTGGGATTGAAAAATGACAAATCCCCTGGACTTGATGGCCTGCATCCTAAGGTTTTAAAAGAGGTGGCGGCTGAGATAGTGGATGCCTTGTTTTTGATCTTCCAAAATTTTCTGGATTCTGGAACAGTTCTCATTGATTGAAGATCACAAACGTAACACCACTATTTAAGTAGGGTAGGTGAGAGAATTTGGGGAACTATAGACCAGGCAGTCTGACATTGGTGGAAGGGAAAATTCTAGAATCTTTAATTAGGGATGTTGTAGTGGGGTACTTAGAGAACCATAATATGATTAGGCAGAGTCAACATGACTTTACAAAAGGGAAGTCATGCTTAACAAATCTTTTAGAGTTTTTTGAGGATGTAACTCGGAGGTTAGATAGGGGGGAACCAGTAATTGTAGTATATTTAGATTTTCAGAAGGCACTCGACAAGATGCCACATAAAAGGCTGCTGCACAAGATTAGGGTACATGGAATTAAAGGCAATATATTAGCATGGATCGAAGAGTGGCTCACGGGAAGAAAATAGAGAGTAGGGATAAACGGGTCCTTCTCAGAATGGCAAGATGTGACTAGTGGAGTACCACAAGGTTCAGTGCTTGGGCCTCAACTATTTACAATCTATATCAATGATCTGGACGAGGACATAGAACTTAACATATCTAATACTCTCCCACCTAAGCTAGGTGGGAGAGTAAGCTCTGGGGATGATTGCAAAGGGATATAGATAGGCTAGGTGAGTAGGCAAAAACAACAAAATTACATTTATAGAGCGCCTTAAGGTGGCAGATGAATAAAATGTGGGGAAGTGTGAAGTTATTCACCTAGGTAGTAAAAACAGAAAAGCAGATTATTTTCCAGAAGGGAAGAGACTAGATAGTGTTAGTGTTCAGAGGGATTTGGGTATCTTTGTACACCAATCACAAAAAGTTAGTATGCAGGGACAGCAAGCAACTAAGAAGGCTAATGGGATGTTGGCGTTAATTGCAAAAGGGTTAGAATACAAGAGTAGGGAAATCTTGCTGCAACTATATAGGGCCTTGGTGAGATTGCACCTAGAATATTGTATGCAGCTGCAGTCTCCTTATTTAAGAAAGGACATACTCGCCTTAGAGGGGGTGCAGCGTAGATTCACTAGGTTAGTTCCTGGGATGAGGGGGTTGACCTATGAGGATAGGTTGAGTAAACCAGTCCTATATTCTTAGAATGTAGAAGAATTAGGGGTGATCTTTACTGCAAGACTATTTCCCCTGGTAGGAGAATCTAGAACTAGGGGTCACAGTCTTAAGATTAAGAGACAGCCCTTTCGAACAGAGTTGAGGAAACACTTCTTCACTCAGAGGGTAGTGAATTTATGAAATTCTCTACCCCAGAAGGATGTAGATGCTCAGTCCTTGAACATATTCAAGACTAAAATTGATAGGTTTCTAAAGTATAGAGGGATTAAGGGATATGGAGATAATGCGGGCAGATGGAGTTAGGGTAGAAGATCAGCCATAATCTTATTGAATGGCCTACTCCTGCTCCTAATTCCTATGTTCCTATAAACAACTAAAAGAAATGGCTTCCCTCACCCTTCGCCAACTTGAGTCTCAGTCTCGATATATTTGGAGTTCAGTATTTGCATAATTGTCGTAACCAGCTGTCAGTGCTCTGAAATGCTACCCTGCGTAAAGATTGCTACATAAGTGCAAATTATTGTTGTTGTTGTCAGGTGTCAGCCTAGCTCAGCAAGTAGTACTGTTGCCTCCAAGGTTGTGAGTTCAAGCCCCACGTCGCGACGTTGAGCACATAATCTAGAGCTTTGTTGTCGGAAGTGCCATCTTTCATTTGAAACATTAAACCGAGGTCCCATTTGCCTATTCAGTTGGATGTCAAAGATCCCATGCCACAACTTAATATAAGGAAGTTCTTCCTAGTGTCCTAGCCAACAATCTCTTTATTTTTTAAAAACTTGGTCATTCACTTCATAGCTATTTGTGGAGCATTGCTGTGTGCAAACTGGCTGTGGTATTTGCCTACAAAATACACATTCGAGACATTTCGACAATGTGATAAAACTCATATATCAGGCAATGCCCTACTACAGACACACCTAGCTCACTACAGACATGCCTGGCTCACTACGGACACGCCTGGCTCACCCAAGGGTATCACTATTAAGCCTGTCGCGATGTTTGGACTTAACATGTTTCACTGTAGAAAACGTGCTTTCACAAATGTATGTAGAAAGCACATCTTCAGTGCAAAGTCATTTAATTTAGGAAAACAATCCTGGGGAGTAGTTTTCCAGAAGTTTTTGTGAATCTCATTCTTCCTTGAGAGGAACAAAGGGTCGCCCTCAGTTCACACATCTCCATCTGAAGATCTTTTGGTTGCTGCCCAATCAATACCTCCATTGGATTGTTGAATGGTCGGACTCTGGACCCCAGACCCTCAAAATCAGCAAATCTGACACTGAGCTCATCTAATAGCTCTGTTATGATTTCCAAAAAGCTGCGAAAATCAGCCTCATCAAGCTCAGTTGCAAGTTCCATGCATGACAGAAAATGGGTGAGGTCCTTCTGCAAGAGGGATGTGTTCAACAGTAGCTTTATCAGTTAACATGTAAAATATTCTGATTCCTACCTTGTAGCTGAAGATTGAGAACGTTGAGATGGCTTGTTATGTTGGTTAAGAAAACCGATGAAGTTGAATCTTCTAATTCCTCGTCAAACTGCGTGGTGTTGCTCATTACGTGTTCCTTGAGAAATGAAAGTACTTCCTTCCTAAGTGTAAAAAACTGTGCAAGGCCGTTGTGCACACTCAGCCAACACACTTCTGAC
The DNA here is from genome assembly GCF_018977255.1 of Callorhinchus milii. Classification (NCBI taxonomy): domain Eukaryota; kingdom Metazoa; phylum Chordata; class Chondrichthyes; order Chimaeriformes; family Callorhinchidae; genus Callorhinchus; species Callorhinchus milii. Next base: position 8,708,600 of record NW_024704754.1, read on the forward strand.
TAAAGAGGTACTACAACAACAACAACAACAAGATTTCATTCATAGAGCGCCTTTCACGTCAGGAGGACGTCCCAAGGCGATGACCCGAGCAGGGGGAAATGGAGAGGGGAGGGAAGGGAGGGAACGAGGAGGGGGTAGAGAGTCAAGAGGGGAGCTGAAGGCACGGTCGAAGAGAAAGGTCTTGAGACTGACCCTGAAGGAGGAAAGGGAGGAGGCGGCGAAGGCACTGGGGGATGGAGTTCCAGAGCCTCGGGGCTGAGAGGCTGAAGGCCCGGCCACCGATGGTAGGGCGGTTGGGGCGGGGGATGTGGAGCAGACCGGAGCCAGAGGAACGGAGGGTACGGGTAGGTAGGGGGATAGTAGGTCGGAGAGGTAGGAGGGAGCAAGGCCGTGAATGGCCTTGTAGGTGAGGATGAGGATCTTGAATTCGATCCTCTGGGGGATGGGGAGCCAGTGGAGGCGAGCGAGGGTGGGAGTGATGTGGTCGCGAAGCCTGGTGCGGGACAGTACACGAGCTGCAGAGTTCTGAATGACCTGCAGCTTGTGGAGGGAGGTGCCGGGAAGGCCGTCGAGGAGAGAGTTCCCATAGTCCAGCCTTGAGGTGATAAAGGCGTGGACCAGAGTTTCAGCAGCGTGAGGGGTGAGGTAGTGCCGTAGTCTGGCGATGTTCCGGAGGTGATGGAAGGCGGTGCCAGTTGTGGCGCGGATATGAGGAAGAGAGGACAGCTCAGGGTCGAACAGAACCCCGAGGTTCCTGACTGGTCTTTCAGAGGTGGAGAGTGCAGCCTTGGATGCTGATGCTGTCAGCGCCTGAGGTGCGGAGGCGCTGACGTGAGCCAATCAGGAGGGCCTCAGTTTTGCGCACGTTGAGCTGAAGAAAGTTGTCTCTCGTCCAGGACTCGATGTCGGACAGGCAGCTGTCAGGACATCGGTGGTCGTGGAGTTGAGCGTAGAGGAGGAAAGGTAGAGTTGGGTGTCATCCGCATACATGTGGAAGTTAACCCCATGTCTGCGGATGATGTCACCAAGGGGGAGCATATAGAGGGTGAAGAGGAGGGGACCGAGGACAGAGCCCTGAGGGACACCGCACGAGACAGTGCGGGGGCTGGAGGAAAAGTCGTTTGTGGAAACAAAATGAAGACGGTGGGAGAGGTACGACCTAAACCACTCAAGGACAGGGCCTTGAAGGTTGAGGTGGGAGGACAAGCGGTGGAGGAGGATAGCGTGGTCGACCGTATCGAATGCTGCCGATAGGTCGAGGAGGACGAGGAGGCAGAGGGAGCCCTGGTCACAGATGGTCAAGATGTCATTGGTGACCTTGACCAGGGCAGTTTCTGTGCTATGGGCAGCACGGAAACCCGACTGAAGGGGTTCGAATAATGAATGGGTGGAGAGGAAAGAGCGCAGCTGGGAGGCGACAACTCGTTCAAGGACCTTGGACAGGAAGGGGAGGTTGGAGATGGGCCGGTAGCTTGATAGCTGCGACGCATCAAGGGAGGGTTTTTTCAAGATGGGAGTGATGGTGGCAGTTTTTAAGGGAATGGGAACAGAGCCAGAGGAGAGGGACAGGTTGATGATGTCTGTGAGAAGTGGGGCAAGGAGGTGGAGCTGGGAGATAAGGAGTGGAGTGGGGATGGGGTCAAGGGAGCAGGTGGTGGGTTTCAAGGACAGGATGAGGTTGGTGACAGAGGGTGGGGAAACGTGTTCGAAGGTGTGTAGGGGAGGATGGGTAGGAGTCGGAGTGTGGGAGGGAAGGGGTGGGGGATGGGTGGAAGTTGGAGGGGCAGTGACCGCGGAGCGGATTCCCTTGATTTGGGATTCAAGGAAATCCAGCATCTCCTCGCAGTGAAAGTTGGAGGAGATGACCTGCGCGGGGAGGTGGGGGGGACGGAGGAGTCGGGTTGTGGTGGAAAACAGTAGCCTGGGGTTGTTCTTCGCCTCCAGGATTATCCTGGAGTAGAAGGACGACTTGGCCGAGGCTAGAGTGGAGCGGTAGATTTTGAGGAGGTCCAGCCAGATTTGCCGGTGGACCGTTAGGCCAGATTTGAGGCAGGTGCGTTCAGCGGCCCGCACCTGGCTCTTCAGTGAGCGGAGGTGGGTGGTGAACCAGGGGGAGGAGCGAGAGTAAGAGACAGTACGGGAGGTGATGGGGGCAAGAGTGTCGGGTGTGGAGGAGAGGGTGTTGTGGAGGAGGTTGAGAGCAGAAGAGGGGTCAGTGAGGGATGAAGGCCAGAGGGAGAGGAGTTCAGAGGACTCTAAGGCAGTGGTTAGGGATTGTGGGGGTACCTTCTTCCAGGGGCGGTAGAAGATGGTGGTGGGTCTGGTGGAAGTGGGGAAGGGGGTGGAGGTGGTGAAGGAGATGAAGTGGTGATCGGAGACGGCCTTGTTGGTAATGGTGACATCTGAGACACTGTGGAGGGAGAGGTTGAGTGAGGAGAGCAGGGAAGAGAAGTCCGAGGAGATGGAGCAGGAGGGGGTGAAGTGCAGGTTGAAGTCGCCCAGGATGATGTGGCGATCACAGCAGAGGCAGAGAGATGTTAGTAGTGTAGAAATATCGGAGATGAAGGTGGGAGAGGTTTTAGGGGGCCGGTAGAGGAGGAGGATTTTGAGTGATATCACGATATTCTGCATCTAATGAAGTTTATGAACTTTCTGTGTCTGCGCTTAATTTCTTTGCGGATAATATTGATCACTCTGATGACACTTATCATCACATTACTCATTTTCATTGGTTTTCCACAAAGGGACTCCTGGTGTATGATGCAATGGAATGTAGTACAATCAATTCAATTTTGTTTCAGCAAACCTATCAAACTATTTTTACAGCCAGTCATTGATTTTGCACCATTTGTCACAACACTTCTGAAATCACCGTATTTACTGAGTTTGCGACGGTCTCACTCCTTGATGTACACGCAAATTTTATTAACACTCTCATACTACGTAGCCTCTATTTCTCTCCTAACCCTGTCGGTGTGAGTCCCTATTTAAAAGGTGACTCAACCAAGTCAGAGTCACACACAGACAGGTATTCCCAGTTAACTCCCAATTCCCACTGGAATCTCTAATCGGAGTCTGCTCGCACTTATAGACCTCTGATGTTGAGTACCAGCTCCTAAGGGGTTATTCCTTTTCTTGTCTAGAATACTACAGAGATCGAGGATACGTTCGATAGAAACAACAGCTCTTTATTAAAACTTAGCAACCCTAGGGGACATTGCATATAAGGAACACAACGGAAGATATACAACAATGGTATCAATCATAACAATTACACATAACTATAACAACTAGCAGCACAATGTTACATTAGCAAAGAAATATGAAACCAACCCTATATATAATATATAGTAATAATAATCCTTGCATTTGATATAGCACTTTTCATGTCTTCTAGATGTCTCAAAGCGCTTCACTGGATATACTGTAAAGTGAGTATGTACCGGATGACGACCATTAGTTAGGGTCTTTTGGGTTAATGCAAGGGTTTTTTCCCATGTTTGCGCCCACAAATAATTTTACTCTGCAAGCTGCTTGATAAGTGCTTGTCAGCTAACTGTCAATCAAACAGCCCTGCATCTATATTTGTTGCAAACTCCTGTCAGCTGCTGTTAAATCTGCAAACAGCTTCTGCAACTTGGAACCCATTTGAAGGGCAGGCTTCCCCATTTCCCTTAAATAATATTATAGTTATATATACATATTATTTACACACTACAAGATACTGCAATAGGGTAACAATAGGGTAAGTTGAAGTAAGAACCTTGTAAATATCCAACCCCTTTTTAGTAGTTTTCAGAGGAATTAACTCAAGTAATTCTTTATGAAAAACATTTTCATCAATGGTTCTGATGAAAATTAATAGCTGACTGATATCAATAACATCAGTGCTATCATCTAGAGCTAATGAGAAGTATTTATATTTTGCAACGATTGTGCCGAGCTTTGTATTCACGTGTTCGTTCATGTCACTTGTTCTGCTGGCCGCAGTTTGGTGAGAGTGCTACATTTACAAAATTATTGGCCATTTTTACATCACCAAATCCACGAGCCAATTTTGCTGCACAATTTGTTTTACCATTTCACCATCTCTAAATGACTTTCTAAACTTTGCTAGCTGGAGACAGACCTCGTAAGATACAATTAGACTTGCAGTTTGAACTATTGCAGCTTTGGTGGAAATGTGCTTTTGCAGCTGGCTTTTCCAGTATATTTGTTGTAATTTACCTTGTGTCATGTGTTGTAGTACCTGCTGATGTTGAACTCCTTCAACACAGATATTACTTGCAAGCAAACAAGGCCCTGAGATTTCCCATTAGAGAGACTGAAACTTACCCAATATGAATTCAACCACCCAGCATGGGCTGTTTCCCCCCCACCTTCTTCCTCCCTGCATGGTAAAAATCTCTTAAAAACAATAATTTGGTCACTGAATCCACGACAGTTTGTGGGACACTGCTGTGCACAATTAGCTGCATGTTTTGCCCACAAAATATTCAGTCAATACACTTTACAGTATATTCTGTGAAGCGCTTTGAGACGTCAACAGCATATATCAAATGCAAGGATTACTATTTTCAATAAGCATGTGATCAATTTCCCACTTACACTGAGATCCTCCGTTTCCACTTCTATCTTCGGTTTCCTACAGAGACTCATAGTCCTGTTGCGCCTAGATTCTGACTGTATCTCCCCAGGTTACACAAGGCATGAATAGCCTGGATTCTGATTGTTGGGGGGGCAGTGGTGGTTGGCAGAGCTGGAGGCGTCCTCTGACTTTGCCCCTCTTCCTGTTACTCTCAGCACGTCCTCAGGTTCCCACAGAGCACAGACCAACCACAAGATGCATAGCCGGGAGATAAAACTAAAGTTCAAAATAGTTTGTGGAGCCGCATAAAATCACCCACGGGCCGCTGGCAGCCCAAGTGCCAACTGTTGGACACGCTGGTCTAGAGAACTGGAAGATAGAAGTTGATTGTTCTGGAGAATTGAACCAGCAGTTATCAGTAAATGTCATGCGCTTCTTGATTCTAAAGGGAAACTGACCTCCAGCTTTCTGTTTTTGCCTATGCAGTCCGCTCTTCCCACCCTGATCTAAGACTTGTTCCTTGCAGGGGATGGAGGAGTGATCAGAAGAGGTGCTAGTTTTATGCAGTACTAATTTACATAACACATTGCACATCAGGAGGACGTCCCAAGGAGCTTGACAGACCTAGTATGGCACCCAAGCTCGGGTGGAAGATGAGAGGGAAGGGGAAGATGAACAAAAACGCAAAGAAAAACGTCTTGAGATGGACCTTGAAAGAGGTGAGGGAAAGTGCGAGTTGGAGGGACCCTGGGAAATACCCGTAAGAGGAAATTAAACATAAATTAAGCATATTGTGTGTTTTATTTGCAGCCTCAAAGTTCCTTAGGAATAACACAACCTTTAAACAGTTACTCCATGAAGTATAGACCAGAGTATGAAATGCAGTTTATTTCATACAATTACAAACAATTAAAAATTCTACTTTAGATATTTTAATCTGTATAAATCAGTGAATAATTTATTTGAACTCCCGTCACACACACACTTAATGCAATTAAGTGCGTCAGATACAACAAAGCAGACTCATGGATTCACAAGATACAGTATTCTTCCACATGTGTTACAACATACATACATATTGTATGTTTAGATAAAACTAAATAATGCCATCAGACACTGTACTTGGGTAATGTTCAGCATGGCCCATTGCACTGCATCACTTAATATACAAAAATAAAATTACATGTCATTGGTATGTTATAAATAAATTTACAGTTTCTTTTTTGCCACTGTAATAAATAACATACTATCATGCTGCAAGCAATATCACAGGACAACAGAACATACATGTACAAATTCCAACTAATAATACTTGCATTTGATATAGTGCATTATCACATCTTCCAGACATCACAAAGCTAAACTAAAGCTGCAGAAGAGAAAACTAGGTCAAATACTTTCAGTCCCCCCAAAAATTGCAATTTTAAATCTTTCCTTATAAGGTGATGTATCCGATTACTATAATAATCCTTCTGTTTGGCAAGGATTGGACGCCAGGAGGACATCTCAAAGTGCTTCAACTGTGAAGCAAACACAGGATCAACTGTGTTTGTAGGTGAACGCACACTTAGTGCTATGCCCATGTCTTTTTTTTGTTCTTTAACAAGACTGTGACTTAGATACACACAAAGCCTCACAACTGGGCTGAAATTCTGGTCAGTCATACGTAGTGTTTTTGGCAACGTCAGCTGCTGATGGGATTTGCTTCTTACCTGTTGCCAAAAGGCGCTTAACTCAGAATGCAATTTCAAGCCAAATGCATGCACTTTGCTCTGGATTTATAGTCAGAATGTTTATAGCAATGGAGAACTATTGCTGGAGCTTGGCAAATAACTCTCCTTCCGTTGCATCCTCTTCCAGCAGCTTGTCTACCAGAGTAACTTTCCCCTCTGCCACCAGATGATTTTACAGACTTTAGCTGTGTACTTGTGAAACGCTGGCAGACAGACTGCAGCCTTGCACAGCTTTTCATTTCATCATCTGGAGTCCTGTAGCATAGCATCTATGACTGTTTGTGGGACACTGCTGTGCATAATTAGCTGCCATGTTTCACCGACAAAATATATAGTCAATTCCCTTTATAGTATAATCTGTGAAGCGCTTTGAGATGTATCAAAAACATAAGGCATTATATCAAATGCAATTATTATTACAGTCTGTTTGTTTCACCAAAGCATTTTTGCAACAACGTGCCACGTCCGAACCAAAGCTTCACTGGAAATGCAACTAATCTCTCTGAGCACTTTTGGAAGATGGGAGTGTGTTAGGGTTACTTTGTCGTGCACAAAATAAAATCAACATGTATTATTCCTCTGCACCACCTGTGTCACACATCACAGCCAACAACAACTTGCATTTATATAGCATCCTTCACGAGGGGTAGTGTCCTGGAGCGCATCCCAACTTAAAAAGTAGTCAGAAAGCAGTGCCAAAGGCCTTCTGGCAGTGTCACTGGGTTAAGCCAGAGCATCTCTCAACAGCTCCCAGTCAATACTGGGAACTCACCTATTGGTAACTGAGTGTGTCAGTGTGTATTACACTACACAACTTCCACTTATATAGGTTTGAGTCTGAGAATGTCTCAAAGTGCTTCAGAGATGGATTGAAATTCAAGCAGCAAGAGAGAGAGAGAGACACACACACAGACAGAGGGTAAGGGGGAGAGATGCAGGTAGAGGTAGCCAAAGTACAGGCTAACTTTAGAGTTTTGAAAGCAGAGAGGGAGGGGACAAGTTGGAACGATTTAAGGAAATTACAGAATGCAGCAAAGTGACTAAAAACACACCCGTTGATGGTAGGAGGCGGAGGACATGAAGCAGACACAAGCTAGTAGAGTGGAGGAAGTGGGTTGAGGTAGGAGGAAGACCTCACAAGATCACAGAGGTGGGGTGGGACAAGGCATTTCAAGGCAAAGCAATAAACAATTAGGAAGCACTGGAGATTTCAGGATGAAAAATGTACAGTGCACAACAGACTACCTTTTTTTTTTAAAAGGCTTTCCCTTTACAGTTAAGATTCTGATATGAAAGATTTATTTTTCTCAGCTACTTCTTAAAAAAATCTCACACATAGCTCTAAACTTTAGTAGCCAAAAGTACTACATAGTATATAGTACGTTTAGCTATATAGTATAATTGATAGATGGTAAAAGGAATATAACCCAATGCCCCAAAAAGTTCCTAGTTTATAAATTACTATCGTTTCTGCCTCCAACCAACACTGTGACTGCCAACTGCTCCAGAGCCCATTCTATCTTTCCTCACATGTGGTTGGGTCTCAATAGCAAGACCAACCTGTGCCGATCTTAGAGTCCTGCCATGAAGCTTATACCCTTCTTGCTTGATTGTCACGACCGTACCAGGTAGGGCATCCAAGGAAGGCACCCGCGAGATAATTTCATGCTCCGCTGAGTTGTACTTGAGCCCAATGGAGTTCATCTTCTCTAGGCCGTGCTTGCCAAATATCTGCCAGAGTTTCCCTTCTATCAAAGACAGACCTTTGTGGAGGTTGTTCATGGTGGGATTGGAGTCTGCCAGTTCTTCCTCACTCACGCTCACTATGGTCTTCTCTATCAGGTCAGCTACTGCCAGCATGTCCTTACAGAAACTGTGGATACCTTGCGTGAGTAAAACAATTTTTTTTTAAAATCGCAAATGTAAGGTTTAACCATTGATCTTCCTTTCCCCCCAAAACACGAGGTACAATGATTTCCTCTAATTAATCACTTATTTCTCTCCCCATTGTCCCTCCATTCAGCGTCACTGGACTTTTTGTGCATCACAGTTAAATATATGTGATTGAATAACGACTGGAAGACACTGAGGCATAACTTGGAAGGCCATCCAAAGAAATCAAACTCTGCCTATAAGAGATATCAAAGAAATGTCGAGCAAGTTTCCTTACTCCACAAGCCTCTGTTTACCTAGCAATAAGTAGGAACCCGGTTGTTAGTTGATTGACAGATCGCTTTTCCTGGGTAATAATCCCTTTTTAAAAAAGAAACTGGTCACTTCAATCCACGACTGTTTATGGGACACTACTGTGCGCAAATGGCTGCCATGCTTCACCCACAAAAATATACAGTCAATTCACATTAGAGTATAATCTGTGAAGCGCTTTGAGACGTCTCGAAGACGTGATAAGGTACTATATCAAATGCAAGGATTATTATTAATATTCAAGCATTGAAACCACTTCACTCATTCTCCATCTATACACAAAGAACAGAAAGTTCACTCACCGAACACCCTCGCATCTTCTACACACTTTCTGGTTCTTCGATTGATATCTTCAGCATGCGCTAGAGCTTTCTGATAATTCTCCTGTAAATCCAGAGAAAACACAGTATTCAGCAATTTTCACAAGAGACACATCTTTAATAGAAACACAACTTTACCAGCTTCAGAAGCAAATTTGGATATTACAACAAATCATATTCACCAGTAATAATACCAGTAGAAGACAGAATAATGGCTATAACCTGTATATTCTTCTGGTGAAGCCTGAGCTTCGGCTTATTGAATAGTGCTTGTTGCAAAAACGCTATGATAAAGTAGAATATTACTGTATCGAATTAATTCTTTCTGCATATTTTCCATGTAAAATATAAATTTTCTTTGCTTCTGCAGTCAACAGCGATGATGCTAATTTTTCTTTACTTTTTACTCTCTAGTGTTCCATCCTCCTCTCAAGGCGCTGACTGAGTTGTAAGTTGATTCCATTGTATTAGACGTTTGGGCAAGACACAGTTACTTGCATAACTGACCATTCTTTCATGTGTGAGAATGGACAGCAAGTGTTGCTGGTCTATTTCACTGTAGAAATGCCACAGTAAAGACCTGATCCTCACCTCAGCACATGTGCACCCTTTCTAGCGATGAAGGAGATCAGGAAGGGGAAACCCTGTCTGGTTCTCTCCTCACTAGCCTTGGGTTGACCGAGTGATCTCAAGGTTAAAATCAGCAGAGGCTGGAGATCAAACCCGAGACCTTCCTGGTCTGTATGGTTCAGTATCACCGCAGGCAATGCATTAACCATCCAAAGCATTGAATGACCTGTGAGTTACCTTTCAAAGCACATTAAAAACAACAACCCCATCTCATCATTAAATTCTTAACCACAATGACACTCACAAGCTGAATTCCATGATGTCTGACTGTCAGAAGGATTTTAACATTAGGATTTCAGAATCTTAACACTGTTTTTTTCCCTCTAATCCAGCACTCCCACAAACAAAAAATTGCAACCAGCTCCCAGTTTGCCACCATCTTTCATATGAAATTGGCTCCTTCTGTTTAAAATCAAGAGCTTGTTCTCCTGACAAACTCCTGACAACACACCTTCAGCAGTTTAAGAACCTGAGCCCCTGCCACGCCATTTCACAATGAGCGCTCATCCACCTTGATTTCGGGAATTCATTTGCAATGAACGTTCGGGTGGTCCGATGAAGAATCCGCACTTCGGACGTTCCATGCAGATCTGAAACTTGGCTTCAGGAATATAATTCAATTATTAGAATACAACATAGCACACTTCATTGAAATCATTCTATTTTTTCTTTGATATCCGGCTCACAACGGGGTTCAAAATTCTTACTATTTGCTCTTGAACATATGAAATGCAAAACTAGATACAATGGAGGTCAATGAAAAGCCCCTGAATTAACACTAAGACGCAGCAGCCTTGACAAACTATAGACCTATATCAGCAGGTCAATATTCTCCCTTTCATGAAGGGACTGATTTATTGCTTGGGTAATAGTTCTATGGGTGTGAGATGCCCCCTGGGTCATTCCCCAAGTGACCTTCCATTGTGTGTGAATTTTTGGTAATAATCCTTGATGCGTTCAGGTCAACGGGACATTTCACCATAAAGTCTAGGGACTGTGAATTGATAGGTGAAAGCTGCAGTCATTTTGCGCACAGCACTACCCCACAAAGAGCCTTGAAGAGAGATGACCAATTTTAGCTGGGAGGTTGTTGGCCAGGACACTGCATGTGTTGTCCAGAACACAGGACATGGCAATTAGGCACACATTGAACTCTGGAGGGCATAACAGTTGAGTCCAATCTTGTTCATACCCAAAGTTCACACATGTGCACGTTCTAGCTGGGTAAATGAATTGGGAAAGCCCATGGCTGCTGATGTTCATTTAGCTATGGTTGAGATCGGCTAACTCAGCACAGACTTGAGTTTGAACTTGTGATCGGTTCTCAATGGTTTAACAGTGTTTTTAATAAGCATTGTTAGGTGCAGCCCTATATTATCCCAAATTGGCAATATATTATGAGCGCTAATACTGCCAACTGGAATAAACTGTATTCACAAAAACAGTTAGAAAAATGAGGACAAGAAACTGGTGTGATTCACCCTTTAGATTGCCAGCGACTCCAAAGGGCCAGCGCTCAGTTCATTCACGCACAACAATAAGGCAAGCCTTAACTCACCAGCTTTAATAATCCTTGCATTTGATATAGCGCTTTTCACGTCGGGAGGACGTCCCAAAGCGCTTCACAGAATATACTGTAAAGTGAATTGACTGTATATTTGTGGGCGAACGCGGCAGCCAATTGCGCACAGCAATGTCCCACAAACAGTCGTAGATTGAAAATGACCAATTTATTATTGTTTTGGGTTTTTTGGAGGGATTATTATTAGGCGTGTGGAGTAAGGAAACTTGCCCAAGGTTTCGCCCTGCCTGGAATTGAACCCAGGTGTCTTGCTTGCAAAGCAAGTGCTCTAACCACTGAGCTACAGGACTCCCAGCTCTACAGTCCCACCATCTATTGACATTGCATAAAATCTGGCCTCTGAAAGGTGGCTCCAAAAAGCCTGAAAAAATTAACCCATCTTTCTCTTTCAAATCTGCTGTGCATTTCCAACATTTGCTGGCTTGAGTCCAAACCCTTTCTAGATCACCCCTCTCCCCAGCTAACTGAGACTTGGGACATTAAAAACAGATTAATTGGAATAATATCATTGGAAAAACCTGTGACTTCAAAAAAATATACCCATCAGAAGCTTGTTGACTAATCACAAAACAACGCATTAACTCCATGGATAACAGATTTGGTCACATGAACTCTCAACTCCTATCTAGGATCTGTCAAGATCAAATACTGTAAGTATTTCAGGCAATTAAGTATAGTTACACCCTGACATTTAGTTAAAATGCTACTATAGTTTAGACATTGATAAGCTAAATAAATGCTTGCCTTTGTGTCTCTTCCCCCCTACCCCAAAAAAATTATTACAGCACCAAAATTTCCAAATTCCCAGCAGATGGGCAGCTTTTGATGCCATTGAAATGTGCGGGAGACAAACATGGTAGCAAAATAGAGGTCTGGCTGCAGATTGTACTTTGGTCAGAAGTAGGAAGTGAAACTTACCTTCAGTATCTGATATTTGTTTTCTAACTTGTTCACCTTGAGTTGTAAGGCTTTTTGAGAGGGGCACCGGCTGGCAGTCCTGTTGATTTCCGCTGGCTTTCCAGCCGAGCACTTAGCCTTTGCGGGTTTCTCTGACTCATGACCCTCCTCACTGGGGCAGACAGGAGTCCCATAGACACTCCATAAACCCCTGGAATCCAAAGAAAATCAAAGAATTATTCAAATAAAAAATAATAATCCTTGCATTTGATACATCAGGAAGGTATCACAAAGCACTTACAGGATTTTACTTTTAAGTGCTGGGACTAGTTAAAAAAAAACTAATAGAAATCTCAAAGCAATGAGGTTTTTGCTTTCATCTAAAAGTCTCAAGAAAGAAGCATCTCAACAAAGGTGTATGCTTCTCTTTCCCTCTGCCCACTCCCTGTTTTTATGGAAGCACAACAACAACAACAAGCACGCTAAATAAAACAACCGTACAGACAGCAGTGACTTTGGGCTTGCTTCATTGTCTTATCTCCCTTTCTGCACATTTCCAACCATCCATCTGTGTCATGATCTCATAGGCTGTCTCTGAATGAGCTCATTCACATTCAAAGCCACATTCAAAGCCCTCTGCATTCCATTGACTGTTGAGATCATCCCACATTGGCTATTTTTAAACACCCAGGGCTGGTTAGTTCTTAAGACTATTTGGAAAGGGTTGTTAAAACCTGCCTCATGTTTAAAACAGTTTTTGGTTCTGTGAATCATGTTTGCAATTCACTTGGAAGTTGGCTGACGAATACAGCTGCCTGACACAATGGATTTGCACCAGAGTTGACTGAGAATAGACTTTCCAATTTAAAAGGCTATTGAAACAAATGGGTTTCAGGCCACACTATTGAATCCCTTTCAGCAAAGCAAATCCCCAAGTAAAATTCCATTCTTACGTGCAGTCAGATGTTAAACCTCTTAGTAAGAAAGGGAAGACAACAGCAGGTAAGAGAAAAATGCTTAAAAAGTCCATAAAGGCAAAAATACTTTTAGCCTTTATAACAGTTGAATATACTCAACCGTTGCTGCAACCTTTTGAAGCCGTTAACAAGAGGACAGCCACTAAGGCTTGACTATGTCAACTGCCTGCTCACTGGACTTCCCAACTCTTCCCTCCACAAGTTGCAGATTATTCAGCACTGCAGCTCATGTCTACTCCCACACCAGGCTCCGCAACAACAACATTTCATTTATAGAGCGCCTTTCACGTCGGGAGGACGTCCCAAGGCGCTGGACAGTTGGGTCAGGACCCGAGCAGGGGGGAAATGGTCAGGGTGAGGGGAGGGCAGGGAGGGAGCGAGGAGGGGGTAGAGAGTCGAGAAGGGTCTTGAGACCGGCCTTGAAGGAGGAAAGGGAGGAAGCAAGGCGAAGGCACTGGGGGATGGAGTTCCAGAGCCTAGGGGCTGAGAGGCTGAAGGCCCGGCCAAAGATTGTAGGGCGGGGGATGTGGAACAGACCGGAGCCAGAGGAACGGAGGGTATGGGCTTTTAAGTAGGGGGATAGTAGGTCGGAGAGGTAGGAGGGAGCAAGGCCATGAATGGCCTTGTAGGTGAGGATGAGGATCTTGAATTCGATCCTCTGGGGGATGGGGAGCCAGTGGAGGCGAGCGAGGGTGGGAGGAAACCAACCCCTGTTCTTGCCCGGCTTCACTGGCTTCACATCCCTCAGAGAATCGAGTATAAAACCCTTGTTCTCACCTTCAAAGCCCCTCATGGTTTTGTTCCCCCCTAACTCCGACCTCCTAACCCAATATCAGCCTGTCCGCTCCTTCTGCTCGACAGCCTGCTTCAGGTCCTGCACACATCCCGCTCCACCATTGGTGGTTGGGCATTCAGCATCTCTGCCCCTACACTCTGGAACTCTATCCTGCAATCCCTCCGCCTCACCTCCTCTCTTGCCTCCTTCAAGTCCTATCTAAAGACTCTCCTCTTCGATCGTGCCTTCGGCCACCCTCCCACAACCCATGCCCTCCACCCCTCCTGACCCCAACTCCCAGCTCAGGTCCAAAAAATCCTGACTGTCCAGCGCCCGGTACATCTTTCCGACATGAAGGAAGCTATACAAATGTAATTTGTTTTGTAGCGTCTGCTTCCTGGCAGTTAATATATAGGTCGACTTTACAGGCAATGAAATGCGGCAAGATTTTAGGATTCAAGTCTTCCTGTGAAGCACAGTAAGATCTAAAATGGAAGGCTCCAATTATATCATCACTGCACCACATGATAGCAATGTTCTGATGTTTACTCAGTACATATTATTTTTATAAACCCTTGCATCCAATACAGCACTGATCATCTCTCAAAGCGCTTTATGTCACAGGATCATCCATAAAATACACAGTCACTCCACTTTAAAGTATATCCCATGCAGTACTTTAAGATGTATCAATGACATGATAAAGCACACCTAATATATCATTTTTTGTTGTTATAAGTGCAGTAACTGGATATCTTGCAGGCGAACGTGCAAATAATAATCTAATAGTGACTACGGTCTGTCCCAACCCCTAGCACAAGCACAGTACACACTACATAGAGCTGCTGGCATGGGTGCAACCAGCCAACTTCAGGAGAGAAGGGGAAAATTCCCCTTTTTGTGCAAAACCGAACAACTTTACCAATCTAATGCTAGGTCATCGACCTGATGGTCACAGTTTAAAAGCAGAAGCTGTGGAAATTCTCCGCCCCACAACCTTCCTCATAAAACACAACTTGCGTAAGTAGAAAGGAATGGTGGTGATGGAGTCTGAGGTGGGAGGATACACATGAGGAATTTCTAATCTTGAGTTGCTGAGATGGCCGAGTAAGAAGTAGCTTCACCGTCCATAGACTGTAAGAACAATCGGCCTGGTTTATTACTCGTATCCACTTATGGAATGATTCTTGCTGTGAATTTACACATTGACAACCGTCAGGCCATACACAATGGACTCAAATTGGGCTGAGATAGCCTTTGAGGTTGAACAACACTCACAGACTGGGCTCCTGAATGAAGAATGTATTCAGATAATACCCACTTGGGCTGCCTAACGTTTGAAAACAATACCCCAGCGAACGTTAAATAGTTTCAGGAGTGGAGAAAGGCAGAAACTAAAGAGACCAAACAAAATGTAATTGTCTTCACCTCAAAAGAATCCAATGACTGCCCTCTTCACAAATGGTTGCCTTAGAAACAACTCCTATTATCCAAGCTACACAGCAAAAAAGATGTCTAACCTCTCAGCTGGTCATCTTTCCAATCCAAAGTTTGTTTTATTTGGTCAGTCTGGTGCCTGACACACGCAGAAACAAATTGCAGTGTTTACAAGTATCCAAACCACACTGAGAGTTCCACATTGTGCATCACCACCAACACATGGAAATTTCCTTGGGTCTGTGGAAAATTGGGGACATTTCCACGTGTCGGCAGCATACAGACGGTGAAATTTAAATGTGATTGTTAAGGAAAATCACACTATACTTATCTCATAACCCCTGCCTGCCACCACAATAATCCTTGCATTTGATATAGCACCTTATCATGTCTTCGAGACTTCTCAAAGCACTTCAGAGTGTATTGTAAAGTGAATTGACTGTATCCCATCCCTTGCTCCCTTACGTAAGAGCTTCTGTTTTTAATAAGATGGGAATCGGGGTGGGGAATTTCCACAGTTTCTGTTTATGGAACGTTGTGCTCGCATTTTGACCCTCAACATTCTCAATCTTCCAACATTAAAAACACCTCTCAGCCTGTTAAGGCTATTTCATTTTAAATGTTCTCACAGAATTGTGAAGAATTCCATTTTGATTTGTGTGAACACTGCAGAAAGTAGTTTGACTGGATTAAAACTCAAATTAAGAATTTTTGCACAATTCTGGGTAATTTTAAATCCTAAAACAGAATAGCTCCTTCCACACAGTGGTCACCAGTCTACTTCACGTCCCTGCCCCCTCCATCTTACCATCGGTACACAAGCGCTGCCCAACACCCCCCCACCACCTCACTCTCTGGAACTCCATCCCGAAATCTGTCCACCTCGCCCCCTCCCAGCTCAGAGGCAAAGCGCTTTTGAGACTTCCTTCCTGACATGAAAGACAATATATAAATTATTGCCTTACCCAGTTGTTTCACCCACAAATTACAGTCAATACACTTTACAGTATAACCTGTGAAGTGCTTTCAGACATATCAACAACAACAACAAAATTACATGTGTATAGTGCCTTTCACGTTGGGAGGACGTCCCAAGACGCTGAACAGACAAGAGTTACAGACCTGAGCTGGGAGTGGGGAGGGGGTATGGTAGGGGGTGAAGCGGGGAGATCAAAAGCACGATCGAAGGAGGGTCTTGAAGGTGGCGAGGAAGGGGGGGGCGAGATGGAGGGACTGTGGGATGGAGTTCCAGAGGGTGGTTGCAGAGTGGTGGAAGGCCCGCCTGCTAATAGTGGGGTGAGCAAGGCGGGGGACGTGAAGCATGCCAGAGCCCGCTGGGGGTCAACAATGTGATAATTCGCTATATCAAATGAAATGATTATTATTATTAAAAAGGAGGTGGGATTTATGGTCTATTATTTTTATTCTACACACCATCTTTTGTTTGCGGAGAGTTTCCTCTAGAGATTTAAAACGGTTTGAGAAACACAAAAAGGGAGTCAAGTCATTTTCTGTCCGGTCTGGCACAGTAATCTGATTTTAGTCTCAGGGTTAATAAAGGAAACAAATATGATTTTAATGCCAATGCTCCACTGCTGAGTTTAGAATAACAATCCTTACATTTAATATAGTGCCCCATCAGCTGTTAAGTATTTTTTGGGTGAAACGCGGGTTCGCATTTTTGTCCCTTTTGGGGGTCATTCATTCCTGTCTTTCTGACTCTCCACATTTTGCCATTTGCTGCTCAGTGACGACTGTGGGGGCGGCGGTGTGGGAGGGAAAGAGTTAACATGGCTACGTGATAAGCAGCACGACTCAAGGCACTGCGGGAGGGGGGGCTTCCCACACCAGGCTTGGGGTTTTTTGGGAGGGGTGGGGGGGGTTAGAGTTGGGGGGAGGGGGGGGGGGTTAGAGTTGGGGGGAGGGGTGGGGGGTTAGAGTTGGGGGGAGGGGTGGGGGGTTAGAGTTGGGGGGAGGGGTGGGGGGGTTAGAGTTGGGGGGAGGGGTTGGGGGGTTAG
>NW_024704754.1:8725786-9047019 GCF_018977255.1 Callorhinchus milii
TACCCCACAGCCCCCCCCCACTACCGCCCCCCCACTTACCCCACAGCCCCCCCCCCCACTACCCCACAGCCCCCCCCCCCCACTACCCCACACCCCCCCCCCACTACCCCACAGCCCCCCCCCACTACCCACAGCCCCCCCCCCCCACTACCCCACAGCACCCCCCCCCCACTACCCCACAGCCCCCCCCCACTACCCCACAGCCCCCCCCCCACTACCCACAGCCCCCCCCCACTACCCCACAGCCCCCCCCCACTACCCCACAGCCCCCCCCCCACTACCCACAGCGCCCCCCCCCACTACCCCACAGCACCCCCCCCCCACTACCCCACAGCCCCCCCCCCACTACCCCACAGCCCCCCCCCACTACCCCACAGCCCCCCCCCACTACCCCACAGCCCCCCCCACTACCCCACAGCCCCCCCCCACTACCCCACAGCCCCCCCCCACTACCCCACAGCACCCCCCCCCCACTACCCCACAGCCCCCCCCCACACCCCACAGCCCCCCCCCACTACCCCACAGCCCCCCCCCACTACCCCACAGCCCCCCCCACTACCCCACAGCACCCCCCCACTACCCCACAGCCCCCCCCCCCCACTACCCCACAGCCCCCCCCCCCTACCCCACAGCCCCCCCCCACTACCCCACAGCACCCCCCCCCACTACCCCACAGCCCCCCCCACTATCTCCAGCCCCCCCCCACCCCACAGCCCCCCACCCCACAGCCCCACACCCCCCCACCAGCCCCACAGCCCCTCCCCACCACCCCCAGCCCCCCCCCCCACAGCCCCCCCACTACCCCACAGCCCCCCCCCACCACCAGCATCCAGGCAATGCTGTCCCTGTTAATTCTGATTAAATACAAAGCTAAAAGCTACAGTCATTTTAGGCCAATTTCTTAAAATCCACGACTCTTTTCCTCTCGCCACCACAAAACACCTCCCCTCACATGCGGATTGGACAGTTTGTGAGGTCGCCTGTTATATTTCCAATTATATTTGCTTAGAGAAAGAGAAAAAAAACATAAATGACAAGACTACAGCCAGTCTTTGGCACCCAATTCCCTTTTAATATATATTTTTTCTCCTCCCTAGTTACATTGTTTCAAGAAAAACAGTAAGAACACCCAGATCAGTCAGCCTTTGAAATACCAGGTATCAAAATACAAGGATTATTATTATAAGCAACTAAAACAGAAGTGGCTGGGAACCTCAGCAGCATCTATGGAGACTCACTTTCTCCATAGATGCTGCCTGACCAGCTGAGGGTTCTCAACGACTTCTGTTTTGGTTTCAGATTTCCAGTATCTGCAGTATTTTGCATTTTATTATTATAAGCAATCAGCACCTCAGGCAAAAATCAAGTGAGTTAGTTAAAGGCTGCCTTGGTGTCCAAAATCCTTCACTCTGACCGTTGTACACTTCTATCTGGTGTCTGGAAATCAGCTTGAATTAAGGTGCGCCACAGACCCCACACACAAAGAGGTGACCACAAACAGCGCCTTCTGGGTCCAGTCTCACACAATAGACTGTGGCAGAAAACGGGGCTTAAAGCAACACAATTTGGTGTTTAGCCCCAGCATATAGCCTTGCATGTTTCGCCCACAAAATACAGTCAATCCACTTTACAGTATGTAAAGTATTCTGTGAAGCATTTTGAGATGTCTCAAAAGATTAATATTACATATGTAGCTCTGGGCTGCATTGCCCATCACTCACACTCCACACATTAGTCACCAGCCAAGCCAGTCAGTCACATTTACACCCCCACCCAACACACACTCACACACACAGCAGAACCTGAACAGCAAACAATGAGGTTTAAATACAGCTCAAACTCGCCTCTTGCTGTTCCACGATGCCCAGATGAAACTAGTGGAACTTAAACGAGTCACACTGATGCACTTGGTTGCCATTTCTTGTGTGCGAAGCTCAGCCGATGTATGTATGTATGTATGTATGTACAGTATATGTTCCTGTAGCCTGTAATGGACTGGTGTCTGAGGCGAACACTGCAGAGATGCTCTGTATGTGTTCCGGTAAGTGACTGACAAGTACTTCAGCGAATCACAAGGAAACTGTGAGGTGGCGCCTCCTCACTGCCGGGACTGCACACAGGGTTTTCAAATGCAGAGTGTTTGTGGAGAGTAATTTTTCCGTTTCAACTTTGTAATAAAAAAATTGTTTTCATCTCAGTTAAGCTCCCTATTTGCAGACTAACTTTTAAAACATTGAACATTTCAACTTTTAAAAAAAATTATTTTTAACATAATGTATGTTTTAATATACTAAAATATATTAATTAATCAGCCTCTTATCCTGCTTCCTTCACATCAGTGAGTTGACAAATTTCGTCAAGTGATAAACGTCTCGACAATCCCACAGTGGTCCTGTATTTCGGCATTTCCAAACAAACTATGTCAGCAAGCAGAAAATCAGAAATAAGCTTCCCGCCAAAATCTATTACAATAAAGCCTGGGCCCTGGGAAAAGAGGATAAGGACATTAATTCAACAACATCAACAACATTAATAATAATAATCCTTGCATTTGATATAGCGCCTTATCACCTCATTGCGATGTCTCAAAATGCTTTCTAGAATATACTGTAAAGCGAATTGACTGCATATTTTGTGGGCAAATATTTTACAAAATATAAAATGTGTTTTATAAGTTGCATGTATAAAGTGCCTTTCACTTTGAGAGACGCAGAAGATGTGATAAGGCGATATATCAAATGTGAGGATTATTATTATTATTCACGTTGGAAGGATGTTATTATTCACAGTGCTTGTCAAAGCTGTGTAGGTTCCAGAACTGGGCTGGGAACTGCACAGAGTCGGGGCAAGATGATCAAAAATGAGTTCAAAGAGGTACATTTTGAGACGTGCACAGAATGAAGGGAGGGAGGGAAATGTCCGCACTCATTGGGACGTCCCTTGGGACGTCCTCCTGACGTGAAAGGCGCTTTATAAATGGAATCTTGTTGTTGTTGTTGTTGTTGTCATCTTTGATTTCTTGAACAATATCCATACAGAAACCCAGAATCTTGTTGAAATCATGGAAAGAGCCACATTCCCTGAATACCTTTGGTTTTTTTTACCAGCTTGTTTGTGATTCCCAGAGCTTGATCAAATAGGCACTGAAATAACTTTCTGCACCAGTGAACAGTTTAGACACAGAATGTGCAGTCTTTGGGAGAGGTAGTGAGAAGTTCAGGGATGAAATTAATGTATCAATTGCTGCCTGTAGCCAATACCTTGCAATAAGTGTCCTCAAAGTGAAATTCAATGATTTTGTCACACCGAAATCTAACCCTACGAACGTGGTGTATTGACAGAGCATTTAAAGAGATCAACTGTGACTGGACTGCAATATTGGAATTAATTAAGGAAACTTGCCTAAGGTTGCGCCCTTCGACCATGTATGTTTATTGGTGTTGCCAATCAGAGGCTTATCATTGCCTAACACCAGCACAAAGAAAGAAATTGCCAAATAAATTGTATATTTATGTCCAGTACCAACCTGGGGTATACTGCAACACTTGATCGGCAATGTGCTCAGAAGGGAATTTCAGCAGAGAAGGCATTAAACTTGTTGCATCAAACCAAGTCTCTTATTCTTCAGTAAAATAGTATAAATGTTTCACATACATCTCTGAAGTTGTACAGTATTATCAAGCACACTGCAAAATAAGATGAGACCTATCTCATGAGTTCCTGAGGTCATGCATTTAATACGGTAAGGTACTATGTTTGGCTCAATTGGTAGCACTCTCAAATCTGAGTCCTGAAAGTTGTGAGTTCAAGCCCCCATATCAGGATCTGAGCTCATTCTGTGGATTTTAAAGATTGTAAGATCGTATAAGACTATATGAAAAGAGACAGATGTTTCTTTCTATGTGCTGGCCAACAATCCGCAGATTAAATGGTCAAGACTGTGACAATTTGCTGGCACAAATAACTGCTGGGATTGTCGAAAAGTACAGTCACTACACTTAACAACAAATTGCATGTACATAGGGTCTTTCACAGCAATAGTTATTACTTGTAAAGCGTTGATGTGATAAAATGCTCTTTCTTTCTACTCAGGACATTTTTGTGTAGTTGCTGGCATTGTCTGGAGATATTTGTACATATATTATGTCCTTAGAAATCTTTCAATCTTCCTTGGACACTGGGGTGATGCCAGTGGACAGGAGG
This sequence comes from Callorhinchus milii, assembly GCF_018977255.1. Taxonomy (NCBI): domain Eukaryota; kingdom Metazoa; phylum Chordata; class Chondrichthyes; order Chimaeriformes; family Callorhinchidae; genus Callorhinchus; species Callorhinchus milii. The sequence goes on from NW_024704754.1 coordinate 8,729,990, forward strand.
GTTGCAAATCTTTCTCCCCTGTACAAAAATGGGCAGCTGGATAAACCCGGGAACTAAAGGCCAGTCAGGCTAACGTCGGTAGTGGGGAAACTTCTAGAGACTATAATTCGGGACAAAATAATTTTTCACTTAGAAAAATATGGGTTAATAAAGGACATCCAACATGGGTTTGTTAAAGGCAAATCGTGTCTAACAAACTCGATAAGAGTTTTTGGATGAAGTAACGGAGAGAGTGGATAAAGTTGATATAGTTTATATGGATTTTCAAAAGGCGTTTGATAAAGTGCCACATCAACAACAACAACAACAACAACAAGATTCCATTTATAGAGCGCCTTTCACGTCAGGAGGACGTCCCAAGGCGCTGCACAGTTGGGTCATGACCCGAGCAGGGGGGAAATGGTCAGGGTGAGGGGAGGGAAGGGAGGGAGCGAGGAGGAGGAAGAGAGTCGAGAGGGGAGCTGAAGGCACGGTCAAAGAGAAAGGTTTTGAGACCGGCCTTGAAGGAGGAAAGGGAGGAAGCAAGGCGAAGGCACTGGGGATGGAGTTCCAGAGCCTGGGGGCTGAGAGGCTGAAGGCCCGACCACCGATGGTAGGGCGGTTGGGGCGGGGGACGTGGAGCAGACCGGAGCCAGAGGAACGGAGGGTACGGGCAGGTAGGTAGGGGATAAGAGACTTGTAACAACAACAACAACAAGATTACATTTGTATAGCGCCTTTCACGTCGGGAGGACGTCCCAAAGCGCCGTAAGCAAAATAGACGCCCATGGTATTAAATGGACAGTGGCAGCATGGATAGAGAACTGACTGGGAGACAGAAAGCACAGAATGGTGGTGAACGGTTGTTTTTCTGACTGGAGGGAAGTGTGCAGTGGTGTCCCCTGGGGATCAGTATTGGGACCACTGCTGTTTTTGTTCTATATAAATGACCTGGACTTAGGTATATGGAGTACAATTTCTAAGTTTGCAAATGATACTAAGCTAGGAAAAGTAGTAAACAGTGAGTTTGCTACTTTTGATGTCTGAATGATGTGAAGCAAATGGGTTAGCTTGTTGGCAATGAGCCAAGGTTTGGTGCTGCAGCCATTTTTTGCTCCAATCTGTGAATGTCAGGCTGTTTCCTCATGTAACTCTTCACAAAGGTCTGAACTCCCAACTCACCAAGACATTCCCTGAAACCTACCTTTCCTTCAGCACTTTCACCTTGTATCCTGCAAAGACTCATATAAGAATGAGCTTTCACACCAGAACATCCATAAGTTTGTTTCTGGGTATGTGTTAGGTTAATTGCTCTCTGCTTATCCAGTTCTGCCTGTACTTGTCACTGACATGATACTAAGCTAGGAAAAGTAGTAAACAGTGTGGATGATAGTAGCAGACTGCAATGGACTTAGACAGACAGCTAAAACTGGCAGACACATGACAAATGAAGTTTAATGTGGAGAAAAGCAAAGTAATGCATTTTGGGAGGAGGAATGAGGAGAGGCCATATAAGCTGATGGTACAATCTTAAAGGGGGGGAAGGAACAGAGAGACCTGGGGGTTCATATGAGTAAATCTTTGAAGGTGGCAGGACAGGTAGCTGTTAAAAAAAACATACGGGATACTAGGCTTTATAAACAGGGGCATAGAATACAAAAGTCAGGAACTTATGATGAACCTTTATAGAGCACTGGTTAGGCCTCAGCGAGAGACTGGGTTCAGTTCTGGGCACCACACTTTAGGAAGGGTGTCAAGATGTTGGAGCGAGTGCAAAGGAGATTTACCGGATGGTACCAGGAATGAGGGACTTTAGTTATCAGGAATGGCTAGAGAAGCTAGGATTATTCTCCTTGGAGCAGAGAAGATTAAGAGGAGACTTAATCGAAGTTTTCAAAATTATGAGAGGATTCAATAGGGTGAACAAGGAGAAACTATTTCCATTGGTGGGAGGTCAGTAACCCAAGGATACCGATTTAAAATAGTTGTTAAAAGAAACAGAGGGGAAGTGAGGATCGAGTTGTTTGGATCTGGAATGCATTACCTGAAAGTGTGGTGGAAGCCGATCCGATAGCAACTTTTAAGAGAGAAGTAGATAATTATTTGGTTTACAGGGCTACTGGGAGAGAGCGGGGGAGTGGGATTGAATTGGATAGCTCTTTTCAACACAGCGAGTTGTTCGGATCTGGAATGCATTGCCTAAAAGGGTGGTGGAACCTGGGTGTGTTGTTTGACCCTGAACTGTTCTTTCTCCCCCACAACAGTGCCATGACCGGCACTGCCTACCACCACCTCCAAAATATTGCCAGACTCCGCCACTGCCTCACCCCTCAGGCTGCCGAAACCCTCACCCACGCATTCGTCACATCAAGGCTCGATTATGGAAATTTCCTCCTCATCGGCCTTCCCAACTCTTCCCTTCTCAAGCTGCACATCATCCAAAACTCTGCAGCTCGTGTACTCTCACGCACCAGGCTCCATGACCCCATCACTCCCACCCTCGCCCGACTCCACCGGCTCCCCATCCCTCAGAGAATCAAATTCAAGATCCTCGTCCTCACTTTCAAGGCCATCCATGGCCTTGCCCCCTCCTACCTCTCTGACCTGCTGACTCTCTACCAACCTGCCCGCTCCCTCTATTCAGCGGCTCCGGTCTGCTCCATGTCTCCCGCCTGACCTGCCCTACCATCGATGGCTGAGCCTTCAGCCTCTCTGCCCCCATACTTTGGAACTCCATCTCACAGTACCTTTGCCTCGCTTGCTCCCTTGTCTCCTTCAAGGCCGGTCTCAAGACCCTCCTCTTCGATCGTGCCTTCGGTCGCCCTCCCACCTCTCTGCCTTCCCTCACACCTACCCCACGCCTTCCCCATGCTTGGGTCCTGACCCCTGACTGTCCAGCGCCTTGGGACGTCTTCCTGATGTGAAAGGCGCTCTGTAAATCGAATTTTGTTGTTATTGTTGTGGATGCTGATTCGATAACAGCTTTTAAGAGAGAAGTAGATAATTATTTGGGAGGGACAAGTTTGCAGGGCTATGGGGAGAGCGCGGGGGAGTGGGATTAAATTGAATAGCTCTATCTAAAGAGCCGGCACAGACATGATGGGCCCAATGGCCTCCTTCTGTGCAGTATAATTCTATGATTCTAGAGCCAGAAGAGATTCCTGAAATTGGAATAAGGATTTAATGTTATGGTTTAGTAAGCATGTGTATTAGTGCTGTTCCTTTAGATTATTAACTATTGTCAACAACTGACAATTCAAGGTGTGCCATTCCTCTAAAGACAAACAAAGCTGTGTACAAATACACTTATGGGCCCCAATGTAACCTGCAGTAAAGTACAGAGGGTTCACAAAGTCATGTTACCTCATTGTTTTTTTTCTTACAGTTAATTTTTACTTTCTGTTGCAGAAGAGTTGAGTGTAATAATGGCTAATACCAGTAACTTCCTCCTCACTTCATCCATGTTGTAAAAAATGTTGCACCGAACGTGGGAAAGGATCATTATCTGCCATGAAAATGATGGCACTCACACTAATTCTCTGGATGTATAAATGCAGTTATACACTTGTACTGAATACAATGAAATACTTCTAAATACAATTATCATCATTGTTTCACTTGTTGGTCAGTGCACTGTAGAAAAAGAACATAATATAATAATAATAATCCTTGCATTTGATATAGCGCTTTTCACGTCAGGAGACGTCCCAAAGCGCTTCACAGAACACACTGTAAAGTGAATTGACTGTATATTTGTGGGCGAACGCGGCAGCCAATTGCGCACAGCAGTGTCCCACAAACAGTCGTAGATTGAAAATGACCAATTTATTGTTTTTTGTTTTTGGAGGGATTATTATTAGGCTCTGTGTGGAGTAAGGAAACTTGCCCAAGGGTTCGCCCTCTGCCTGAATTGAACTCAGGTCTCTCGCTTGCAAAGCGAGTGCTCTAACCACTGAGTTATAGGACTCAACATGGGGGTAACAGGACGTTGTGGAGACCCTGTAGAACATGACAACTCTTTCCAAATGTTATCCTCCTGCCATAATCAGAAATAGTTCTACTGTACTAACGTTCCACGATTTTCCCTGAAGCTATTCCCAGTCCACATAAATAATCTCTTATCTTTCTTTTTGCTTCCTGAGCCACAGCTTAACTGAAGTGTTGCTAGGAAATCACTACTGGCTGGGAAGAAATGTGTGAAAAGGTCATTTCAGCTGTTTCCGTGTGACTAATAGCTTGTCAGATGGTTTGTGGTGTTTCGTAAGGTTTTTTCAGACAAATGGTGAAATAATGTCTATGTCTGTCTTGGAACCTCCCACTTGTCTGATGTAAACATGAAGCTAATCTTTGCTCGAAGTCTGATTCTTAGTTAAATAACTATTTTCCTTGATCTGAAATCAGAACTAAATAAACACTTTCATGATGAATTCTCAGAGACTGGTGACAATTTTGATGTGATGAGTAATCGCATGTTGATGACAAACAGTAATTCTTTTTATTCAGTCTTTATAACGCAATTCATCTGTTGCTCTTATTAATTCCTGTTGACTACTCAGCTCAGAACCATGATTCATTTTACTCTCATGCACCAAACATATTTAAATCAATAGCTTCCCAACCTGATGATCAGCAGCTTGTGAAGGGAAGAGTTGGGAAGGCCGATGAGGAGGGAGTTTCCATAATTGAGCCTTGATGTGACGAATGCATGGGTGAGGGTTTTGGCAGCCTGAGGGGTGAGGCAGTGGCGGAGTCTGGCAATGCTGTGCAGGTGGTGATAGTCGGTGCCGGTCATGGCGCGGATGTGGAGGAGAAAGGACAGTTCAAGTCAAACAAGATACCCAGGTTCCTGACTGGCTTAGTGAGGTTGAGTGTGCAGCCATGGAGGCTGATGCTGCCAGTGCCTGAGGTGCGGAGGCGCTGGCGCGAGCCAATCCGGAGTGCCTCGGTCTTGCTGACATTCAGTTGGAGAAAGTTGTCCCTCATCCAGGACTTGATGTCGGTCAGGCAGTCTGTCAGGACAGCAGTGGTCCTGGAGTTGAGGGTGGAAGGCAGGGAGATAGAATTGGGTGTCATCCACATACATGTGGAAATTTACCCCACGTCTGCAGATGATGTCACTAAGGGGGAGCATATTGAGGCTGAAGAGGAGGGGACCGAGGACAGAGCCCTGAGGAATGCCGCACGAGACGGAAGCCATTTGCAGAGACGAAGTGGAGGCGGTGTGAAAGGTAGGACCTGAACCAGTCAAGGACAGAACCTTGAAGATTGAGGTGGGAGGAGAGGCCGTGAAGGAGGATTGAGTGATCCACAGTATCACAGGTAGCGGAGAGGTCGAGGAGGATGAGGAGGCAGAGGGAGCTCTGGTCACACATGGTCAGGATGTGGCTCCCCACAGGCTGTGGGCATCATGGAAACCCAATTGGAGGGGCTCATGGAGGGAATGGGAGGAGAGGATAGAGCGAAGCTGGGAGGCAATGGCTCTCTCAAGGACCTTAGACAGAAAAGGGAGGTCAGAGGTGGGCCAGTAGCTGGATAGCTGTGATGGGTCAAGGGAAGGTTTCTTCAAGGTGGGGGTGATAGTGGCTGTTTTGGGGGGGCAAAGAACAGTGCCAGATGACCGGGAGAGGTTGATGATGTCAGTGAATAGTGGGGCAAGGAGGTGGAGCTGGGATATAAGGAGAGGGGTGGAGATGGGGTCCAGGGAGCAGGTGGTGAGCTTCATGGAGGATATGGTGACAGGGTAGAGGGTGACAGGTTCAAAGGTGTGGAAGGAGGGACAGGTAGTGGTTGGAGTGTGGGTAGGGTGGGGGGTAGGCAGGGAGTGGATGTTGGGAGGGCAGTGGCAGCTGAGCGCATTCCCTCGATTTTGGACTTGAGGAAGTCTAGCATTTCTTTGCAGTGGGAGTCGGAGGAAAGAATCTGCAAGGCATGGCTGGGAGGTGGAGAAGCTGGTTGGTGGTGGAGAACAGGAGCCTGGGGTTGCCCTTCACCTCCAGGATTAACAACAACAACAAGATTATATTTGTATAGCGCCTTTCACGTTGGGAGGACCTCCCAAGGCGCTGGACAGTGTACAGCATTTCAGACCCGAGCTGGGGTCAGGGGGGAGAAAGGGTGGGTGGGGGGGGGGTGGTGGGGTGGGAAGGGGGATGGCCAATGGCATGGTCGAAGGAGGGTTTTGAAGCGGGACTTGAAGGAGGCTAAGAAGTGGGCGAGGTGGAGTGATTGGGGAATGGAGTTCCAGAGGTTGGGGGCAGAGTGGCTGAAGGCTCGGCCACCGATGGTTGGGCGGGTCGGGCGGGAGACATGGAGCAGGCCGGAGCCTGCTGAACAGAGGGAGCGGGCAGGTTGGTAGGGAGTCAGCGGGTTAGAGAGGTAGGAGGGAGCAAGGTCATGGATGGCCTTGAAAGTGAGGACGAGGATCTTGAATTTGATTCTCTGAGGAAGGGGGAGCTGGTGGAGTCGGGCAAGGGTGGGAGTGATGGGTTCACAGAGGCTGGTGCGTGAGAGTACACGAGCTGCAGAGTTTTGGATGATCTGCAGCCTGTGAAGGGAAGAGTTGGGGTGAAGGTGAGGGATAATTTTGGGCGGCGACAAATTAGGAAAATGTTTAGTGAGAGATGGGAGGAGTGGCAAAGGGTAAGGTGTTCAAAAGAGAGGAATGAGCCAGCAGAGTGCTACACCTACCACCATGCCTCACACCCCACTGTCATGACAGTTGGGGTGTGAGGCATGGTGGTAGGTGTAGCTGGATGGTTTGGCCTCAGTGTCAACAAGGGTGATCCAGGTTTCAGTGAGGGCCATAATATCAATGTTCTCATTGAGGATGACTTCATTGACGGCCAGGGTCTTATTGCAGATGGAGCGAACTTTTTGAAAGCCAATGCGGAGTGGACAGTTGGCAGGGAGATGTGTGGGATGGGAGGGGGTAGTGGAGTGTTTGGCAGGGAGGGTGGGGATGCAGATGAGGGAGGAGAGGTTAGCCACCGGGGTCAGGGTCTGGGGTGGCTTGTGGCGGAAGTGGGGAATGGGTCAGTCGACGTGACTGTTGCTGGACAGCCAACGCTGAGTGCCACAACAAGACTAGCAGAGGATTCCCAGGCTAGAGCAGTGGAAGGCAGTGGGGGGGGGGGGGGGGTCAAGCAGAGATAGGAGGCGGGGAGGTCGGAGAGAGAGCAGGACAGAACGGGAGAGTTGCAGGGAGGGGGGCATTTTGAGGGAGGGCCAGCTCGGGACGAGAGGTGGCAGATTAGTGGGACATTGTCAGCCTGCAGGAGACCATGGAGGCTAGAGGTGGCGTAGAGGGGGAGCAGCCTGCAGGAGAAGGAAAGGGGAGAAAGACTCTTCCCTTCAGTCAGAAAACAACTGTTCACCACCACTCTGCTTTCTGTCTCCCAGCCAGTTCTGTGTCCATACTGCCACTGTCCCTTTAATACCGTGGGCTTCTATTTTGCTTACAAGTCTCTTATGTGGCACTTTATGAAACGCCTTTGGAAAATCCATATAAACTACATTAGCTGAACTATCTTCATCCACCCTCTCCGTTATTACATCAAAAAACTCTAATCAGGTTTGTTAGACATGATTTGCCTTTAACAAATCCATGTCTAAGTGACAATTTATTTTGTCTCAGATTATAGTCTTTATAAGTTTCCCCACCACTGACGTTAGGCTTCTGGCCTGAAGTTCCTGGGTTTATCCTTGTCCCTTATTGTACAGGGGAGTAATGTTTGCAACCCTCCAGTCCTCTGGCACCACCCCAATGTCCAACAAGGATTGAACGATTGTGGCCAGAGCCTCCATTATTTCCATCCTTACTTCCCTCAGTAACCTGAATGCATCCTGCTTGGACTGACTTTTTATTCTCTATATGTTTACAAAATACCTTAGGGCTCTCTTTTACGTTACCCGCTAATCTTTTCTCATACAATCTCTTTGCCCCTCTTATTTCCTTATTCAGTTCTCCTCTGCACTTTCTATATTCTATTTGATTATCTTCTGCATTTTGGACCATAAGCATCATAAGCCTTCTTTTCTTGTATTATTTTAATTCCAATTTCCTTATTCATCCAGGCAGGTTTGTATGCCCTACCTTTCCCCTTTTGTGGGAATGTATTTGTGTCCCCCCGAACTATCTCATCCTTGAAGGCTTCCCATTGTTCATTACCTGTTTTATCTGCCAATCTTTCTCTCCAGTCCCACTTGGCTAGGTCCCTTTTTAACTCATTGAAATTAGCCCTCTTCCAGTTGAGTATCTTCACATTTGATTGCTCCTTATCCCTTTCCATAAGTATTCTAAACTCAATGGTATTGTGATCACTGTTGTCCAGATGCTCTCCTACTGAAACCTGCTCCACTTTGTTCCCCAGAACCAGATCCAGCACTGCTTCCTCGTTAGATTGGAAACATACTGATCCAGAAAGTTATCTTGCACACACTTCAGGAATCATTCTCCCTCCTTGCCCTTTACACTGTTATTTTGCCAGTTTATGTTAGGATAATTGAAGTCCCCCATTAAATTATCACTACTCTATTGATTTTGCATCTTTCTGAAATCTGCTTGCAGATTTACTCGTCTATCTCCTTCCCACTATTTGGTGGTCTATAGTATACACCTAACAGCTCCTTTTCTGCTCCTTAACCAAATAGGTTCTGTTTTTGGACCCCTAGCACATTGTCCCTTTCCAAAGCTGTAACCGTGTCTTTAATCAATATTGCCACCCCCACTCCTTTTTTTCCTTCCTTATCCCTCCTGAATACATTGTAGCCAGGAATATTCAGCTCCCATTCCTGCCCTTGTTTGAGCCAGGTCTCCATTATTGCCACTACATCATAACCCCATGTGGCAACTTGAGCCTGGAGCTCACCAATCTTATTTGTCACACTCCGTGTATTTACGCATATGTGCTCCAAGACCGACTTAGTCTTTTTTGCATTTCTCCCCTATCTAATCCCTTCTTTTTCTGGATTACTTATTACATTATTAAATGTCTCTCCCAGCCCTCTATGCAACTTGTTTGTCCTTTCTAATTCTACATCCTGATTCCCTTCTCCCTTGAAATTAGTTTAAATCCTTCCCCACAGCACTAGTTAACCTCCCTGTGAGAACATTGGTCCCTGTTCAGGTGTAACCCATCCACTCTATACAGGTCCCAGCTGCCCCAGAACTGGTCCGAATGGTCCAAGAACCTGAGGTCCTCCTTCCTGCACCATGTCTTAAGCCATACATTTATATGTTTGATCCTGTTGTCTTGAGACTCCTTTGCATGAGGCACTGGGAATAATCCAGAGATCACCACCTTTGAAGTCCTACTCTTCAGTTTTTTCCTAGCTTCTTATACTCTCCCTGTAGGTCCTCAGCCCTTTTTTCCCCTAGGTCATGGATCCCAACATGAATCACAACTTCTGGATGTTTCCCTTCCCCCTGTACAGAGTACCACACTCTCAGGGGATTTCTGGACTGCCTGTCCCCTCTTCCTACCATGCCAGGTGGTCACCCACTCACTCTCCTCATGAACCCTCCGTGGCGATCACCACCTGAAACATTCGATCCATGAACTCTTCAGCCTCCTGCATGCTATATAATGACACCAGCCACTCCTTGAACTCAGAAACCCTGAGCTCAAGCTCGAGCAGTCGGAGGCACTTCCTGCACACATATTTGTCCAAGGCACACAAAGCATCCTGGAGTTCCTACATAACACACATTGTGCATGCAACCGGTCTCAGCTGCCCTGCCATATTCCCAGACATTTTATATTATTTTGATATAACTATTATATATTTTGTAATTATGCGGTTGAAATGGAAGCTGCTGATTAAGTAGGAGTCGAACCATACGAGCGCGGTCCTATTAAGGTAGATGAGGGAGGACAGCTGATAGAGGAGGGTGGCGTAGTCGACTGTGTATAACATGGCAGAGAGATCCAGGAGGATAAGGAGGCAGAGGGAGTCCTGGTCACAAATAGAGAGAATGTTGTCTTTGACTTTGTCAAGCACTGTCTCTGTGCTGTGGGCGAAAACCAAACTGCAGGGGATTGAGGAGGGAGTAGAGGGAGAGGTGTGACCAAAGTTGACCTGCAACGATGCGTTCCAGGGCTTTGGCAAAGAAGAGTTGGTTGGAGATGGGATGGTAATGTGAGAAATTAGAGGGATCAACGGTGGGATTTTTGAGGAGGGGTGTGATGACAGGTTTTCGGGAGAGTGGAACAGAGCCTGAGGAGGGAGACTGGTTGACCGTGTCAGCCAGCAGGGCGAGAGAAGGGGGAGTTGAGAGACCAGCTGATGGGTTTCCGCATGTGTCTGACACCTGACTGAGCAAAGAGAATAAAACAAAGAACAATTTTATTTTACCTCTTATCAGTGATTTGAGCACTGAGCTTGGCTTAAGTCCCAAGGACTCAGTTATAAAGGGGTTGAACAGTTTGCTGCTCTGTTTGCTTGACCACTGATTATTTTTTCTCTCTTTGCCAACCACGTACCCTGTTTGTTTATTTCAGCTAGCACTTCCTTCTCGAAACTGTTCCTCACAGACCTCTGCTCTGATATTTTTTATTATTTTTTATCCTCCCTTTCCCTCTCCACTAACAAACGGCACTGGGATTGTTCAGTGATTTACTTTACAACAACAAGATTACATTTGTAAAACACCTTTCATGTTGGAAGGACGTCCCAAGGCGCTGAACAGTCAGGGATCAGGACATAAGGGTGGGGGGCAGGGTTGGGTTGAGGGAGGGTAGGAAGGAGGCCAAAGTTAGGGTCAAAAAGGAGGGCTCAGTCTTGCTGACATTCAGCTGTAAAAAGTTGGCTCTCATCTAGGATTTCATGTCAGACATTTTGTCAGGACATCAGATGTCCTGGAATCGAGGGTGGAGGCAGAGAGATAGAGTTGGGTGTCATCTGCGGAAGTTGACCCCATGTCTGCGGATGATGTCACCAAGTAGGAGCATGTAGAGGTTGAAGAGGAGGGGACGTGAGGAACACCACGAGACTGTGCAGGGGCTGGAAGAGAAACCAAATTGGAGACGGTGTGAGAGATAAGACCTGAACCATTCACGGACAGAACCTTGAAGTGAGAAGAGAGGCGGTGGAGGAGGATGAAGTGGTCCATGGTATCGAAGGCAGCAGAGAGATCGAGGAGGATCTTGTGACATTTACTTTCACAATGTCACAAGATCTGTTTGTTTGGATGAAGAAGGCATTCTCCTGAAATGAAAGGGGCTGTACCAAATGCAAAGATTATTGCCTTATTGCTGTCACTGTGCGATTTAACAATAAGTCTCCAGGAAACAGTGAAATCAATACAACAACAACAAGATTCCATTTATAGAGCGTCTTTCCCGTCGAGAGGACGTCCTAAGGCGCTGCACAGTTGGGTCAGGACCCGAGCAGGGGGGAAAATGGTCAGGGTGAGGGAAGGGAGGGAGCGAGGAGGGGGTAGAGAGTCGAGAGGGGAGCCGAAGGCTCGGTCAAAGAGAAAGGTCTTGAGACTGGCCTTGAAGGAGAAAAGGGAGGAGGCGGCGAAGGCACTGGGGGATGGAGTTCCAGAGCCTCGGGGCTGAGAGGCTGAAGGCCCGGCCACCGATGGTAGGGCGGTTGGGGCGGGGGATGTGGAGCAGACCGGAGCCAGAGAAACGGAGGGTACGGACAGGTAGGTAGGGGGATAGTAGGTCGGAGAGGTAGGAGGGAGCAAGGCCGTGAATGGCCTTGTAGGTGAGGATGAGGATCTTGAAATCGATCCTCTGGGGGATGGGGAGCCAGTGGAGGCGAGCGAGGGTGGGAGTGATGTGGTCCCGAAGCCTGGTGCGGGACAGTACACGAGCTGCAGAGTTCTGAATGACCTGCAGCTTGTGGAGGGAGGTGGCGGGAAGGCCGGCGAGGAGAGAGTTCCCATAGTCCAGCCTTGAGGTGATAAAGGCGTGGACCAGAGTTTCAGCAGCGTGAGGGGTGAGGTAATGCCGTAGTCTGGCGATGTTCCGGAGGTGATGGAAGGCGGTGCCAGTTGTGGCGCGGATATGAGGGAGAAAGGACAGCTCAGGGTCGAACAGAACACCGAGGTTCCTGACTGGCTTTGAGAGGTGGAGAGTGCAGCCTTGGATGCTGATGGTGTCAGCGCCTGAGGCGCTGACGTGAGCCAATCAGGAGGGCCTCAGTTTTGCGCACGTTGAGCTGAAGAAAGTTGTCTCTTATCCAGGACTCGATGTCGGACAGGCAGCTGTCAGGACATCGGTGGTCGTGGAGTTGAGGGTAGAGGAGGAAAGGTAGAGTTGGGTGTCATCCGCATACATGTGGAAGTTAACCCCATGTTTGCGGATGATGTCACCAAGTGGGAGCATATAGAGGGTGAAGAGGAGGGGACCGAGGACAGAGCCTTGAGGGACACCGCACGAGACAGTGCAGGGGCCGGAGGAAAAGCCATTCGTGGAGACAAAGTGAAGACGGTGGGAGAGGTACGACCTAAACCACTCAAGGACAGGGCCTTGAAGGTTTAGGTGGGAGGACAAGCGGTGGAGGAGGATAGCATGGTCGACCGTATCGAATGCTGCCGATAGGTCGAGGAGGACGAGGAGGCAGAGGGAGCCCTGGTCACAGATGGTCAGGATGTCATTGGTGACCTTGACCAGGGCAGTTTCTGTGCTATGGGCAGCACGGAAACCCGACTGAAGGGGTTCGAATAATGAATGGGTGGAGAGGAAAGAGCGCAGCTGGGAGGCAACAACTCGTTCCAGGACCTTGGACAGGAAGGGGAGGTTGGAGATGGGCCGGTAGCTTGATAGCTGCGACGCATCAAGGGAGGGTTTTTTCAAGGTGGGAGTGATGGTGGCAATTTTTAAGGGAATGGGAACAGAGCCAGAGGAGAGGGACAGGTTGACGATGTCTGTGATATGTGGGGCAAGGAGGTGGAGCTGGGAGATAAGGAGTGGAGTGGGGATGGGGTCAAGGGAGCAGGTGGTGGGTTTCAGGGATAGGATGAGTTTGGTGACAGAGGGTGGGGAAACGGGTATGAAAGTGTGTAGGGGAGGATGGGTAGGAGTCGGAGTGTGGGAGGGAAGGGGTGGGGGATGGGTGGGTGGATGTTGGAGGGGAAGTGACCGCGGAGCGAATTCCCTTGATTTTGGATTCAAGGAAATCCAGCATCTCCTCGCAGTGAAAGTTGGAGGAGATGACCTGCGTGGGGTGGCGGGGGGGACGGGGGAGTCGGGATGTGGTAGAAAACAGTAGCCTGGGGTGTTCTTCGCCTCCAGGATTATCCTGGAGTAGAAGGACGATTTGGCCGAGGCTAGAGTGGAGCGGTAGATTTTGAGGAGGTCCAGCCAGATTTACCGGTGGACCGTTAGGCCAGATTTGAGGCAGGTGCGTTCAGCGGCCCGCACCTGGCTCTTCAGTGAGCGGAGGTGGGTGGTGAACCAGGGGGAGGAGACAGTACGGGAGGTGATGGGGGCAAGAGTGTCAAGTGTGGAGGAGAGGATGTTGTGGAGGAGGTTGAGAGGAGAAGAGGGGTCAGTGAGGGTTGAAGGCCAGAGGGAAAGGAGTTCAGAGGACTCCAATCCACTGGAATACATTCCACTTTTGATGACACCGTGTGAAACTGGACTGGGAGGGAGAATTTAAATGACTCTCAGTAAAGAATTCCTGAATGTTAATTTCACTGAGTAGTTGTGACAATTTGGCCCGTTTGCAGCTTGTACAAACAATGTTGGAAACTCACTGCTTGTTCAGTCTGATTAGGGAATTCGTGACAATCAAGCATGTTTACTATGGCTGATTGTTTGAATTTTGCATCCCCACATACACTCACAAATATACGCCATAGCTCACACTTCGTTATGTCCCAATAAATCTGAGAGATTAAATTTTCCTTCCCACTCCGTCCTACTCCCATTCAAAACAGCTGTCATCACTCCCCTCCTTAAAAAATCTACTCTTGATCCCTTCTTTCAACCTCGTGCACTACCGACCCACTTCAAACCTGCCCTTCCTGGTCAAAGCCATGGAACGCGTTGTTGGAAACCAACTTTGCACACACCTTGCCCTATACTCCCTCTCAACCCCTCCAGTCCAGTTTTGACCCAGACCACAGCTCAGAGACAGCGCTCGCCAAGGAACAAATGACGTCCTCTATCTCTGTGACCAGGGCTCCCTATGCCTCCCCATCTTCCTGGTGATCACACAGTTGATCACACCATCCTCCTCCACCATCTGTCCTCCCTCATCCACCTTTGTGGCACTGCACTCACATGGTTTGAGTCCTACGTAATCAAATGTCCAGCACTTCATCTCGGCCAATGGGTTTTCCTCTCGCCCCCGCCTTGTTACCTGCGGGGTACCTTAAAGTTCCTTTCTTTTCCTTTCTTTTCCTTATTTACATGCTCCCTCTCAGCGATGTCATCCACAGACATGGAGTCAACTTCCACATGTATGTGGATGACACCCAAATTTACCTCTCTCTCTCCTCTCCTGCGACTCCCAGTACGTTGATATCCTGTCAACATCAAGGCCGGATGAGCGCAAATTTCTTCCAGCTGAATATTGGCCAGACGATAGCCATAATCTTTGGCTCCCGTCAACGTCTCTCCTGTGGTTCTGAACTCCTCAACCTCCCTTTGCTCTCCATCAGACTCCAAATCCATCCAAACTTAGGTCATGTTTGATTCCCAGCTTTCCTTTCTACCCACATCTGTTCCCTGACTAGGAGCACTTTTTTCCACCTCCGCCACATTGTCCGCCTCCGTCTGTACCTCATAACCGACACAGCTGAAACCCTCGTCCACACCTTCATCACTTCCCAGCTGGACTATTCCAATGCCTTCCTCGCTGGTCTCTCCAGCTTCATCATACACAAAATCCAATTAACTTAAAACTCTGCCGCACGGATACTCACCAACACAAAACTCTCTACCCCATCACACCAGTCCTTACCAGGCTCCACTGGCTCACATTCACCAAACTGTTTCAAATCTTTTAAATCACTTAATTCCCTCACACCTCCCTACTTATCCGACCTGCTTACTCCCCACTCCACCACCTCCTACCTCCGATCAGCCGGCTCCGGCCTCCTGTTTGTCCCATAGGAACATGAGTAGGCCATTCAGCCTGTTGAGCCTGTTCCACCATTTAATTAGATCATGGCTGATTTATATCTTTACTAGAATTTCAAATCCAATTTCCTGCTTTCTCCCCGTATCCCTTAATACCCTGATTTACCAAAAATCTGTCAATCTCTTTCTTAAAGGTGTGGATGGATCCAGCATCCATGACCTTTTGGGGGAGAGAGTTTCAGATCTCTACCACCCTATAAGTGAAAACATGCTTCCTAATTTCACTCTTAAATGGTCTGGTTCTAATTTTAAGACTATGCCCCCTTGTTTTGCATTCCCCCAACATAGGAAATAGCTTTTCTGCATCTACCCTATTAAATCCCTTTATCATCCTAAAAACCTCTATCAAATCACCCCTCAATCTTCTAAACTCGAGGGAATACAATCCAAATTTACGCAGCCTTTCCTCGTAACTTAACCCTTCTTGGCCTGGTATCATTCTGGTGAACCTGCGCTGCACCCCCTCCAAGGCCAATATATCTTTCCTGAGGTGTGGTGCCCAAAACTGAACGCAGTTCTCCAGGTGGGATCTGACTTACGCTCTATACAGCTGAAGCATCATTTCTTCCCCTTTGTATTCCAGACCTCTCAAGATAAAGGTTTTTTTTATGCCTTTTTGATTATGCTTTGCACCTGGGAACTAGTTTTTAGTTTTTAGTGATTTGTAGATATAGACACCCAAATCTTTTTGCTCTTCCACAGTTCATAATTTCTCCCCGTTAATTAAGTATTCTGCCCTGTCTTTTTTCTGTGCATAGTGAATGACCTCGCACTTCCCTACATCTGCCGCAGCATTGCCCACTCACTTAATCTGTCTGAGTCCCTCTGTAACTTCCTACTCCCATCTTTACTGCTTGCTGAGCCTCCTATCGTAGTATTATCCACAAACTTGGATATAAAACTTTCTATTTCTTCATTCAAGTCATTTATGTATATGGCAGAAAGCTGAGGTCCCAGTTCAAACCCCCGGGGACACCACTTGTCACGTCCCCCCATCAGAGAACATTCCCTTAATCCCTACCTTCTATTTTCTGCCTCCCAACCAATTACGAAGCCACGTCACAAGGTTACCTCTGATTCCATGCGCTTCTATTCTTGCCAATAATCGTTTGTGTGGAACCTTATCAAATACCTTCTGAAAGTCCATGTAAACAACATCCATAGCTACTCTCTTATCGACCATTTTAGTGACTTCCTCAAAAAATTCAACTGACTCCCTTTGATAAGCTCATACCTCTCTAAATTGTCCCTCGTACCCTCCTTCCACCATCGGCGGCCGTGCCTTCAGCTACTAAGCCCTGAAACTCTGGAACTCTCTCACTCAATTCCTCTGCCTTGCCCCCTCCCTTCCCACCTTGAAAGACCTTGCCTAAAGACCTTTCTTTTTGATTGTGCTTATGGTCACCTCCCCCCCTCCCTCTCCTCCTGGCTCATTGTCAGACTCCACCACTGTGAAGTGCTCTGGGACAGTACCCTGTATGAAGAGCGCTATATAAATGTTGTTGTTCCACCAGTTATCATTATTCTCTTTCATCCAACCTTGAGCCAATTTCTCTGCAAGGTTCTTGTCAGTAGGGGTGGAGTTGACGACAACAGTTTGCTTTCACGTCAAAAATCAGTGATCTTATGTGCTGAATTTAACCAGCAACAATAGCTCATTTTGCTTTCTGAATAGAATTTTCTCATGTTGTTGACATATACACACATTGAAACGTATCCCGAGTTTATACAGTAAATAGAAATCGCCCAACCTTGCCATGGTCTGTGGTCATACAACCCACCAACACTGTTGCCAGGAGTGTGTCACATCCATCAAACCATATCCTACAGAAGGCAAAGAGAGTGTTGAATTTAACAGGCCCAAAATTCCACCTAGTCTTACTCCGTTTTATTTTGGAATTTAAGATTGGTGCAGAATTGTGGAAAATTCAGAAAATGACGCTTAATTTGGAACCCAGGACTTTTTCAGAACCGTAGACAATGGCTTCCAAATTAAGACTTAGCTTGTCATTTTCCACAATTCTGTGTAATGTTACATTTAATAATAAAAAACAAACAATTCTTGTATTTGTTATAGTCCCTTTCCCTTTGTGAAGAACTTTCAGAGCGATTCACAGGATTCATTGTAAAGTGTAGTAACTGTGTATTTATACAATACAAATATACATTATATACACGGAAGAGGAGTGGAGCAAAGAAAATTGAGGGGTAAAGATCATCTGGCTAACATTTTAGTATTCATAATTCAGCATTCAATGAGTCGGGACATCCTCCTGGCATGAAAAGCACTATACGTATGTAAATATGTATTGTATTGTAAACCACCTGAAGGGTGCCTTGTAAGTCGTTATATTTAGGTTTGATACACATAGGCAAATAAAATGTTGCAAGAAGAGCCATCAATGACAGATCCAAACAGTAACACTGTTTAATGCAAACAGTGACGCTAACAATGTTGTGTTTCTATCACGAATTTATACAGAATTTCAATCGGGTTCTGGCAGCTGGCAGTAAATAACCTTGACCTGCCACCGGCTCAAACCAGATCTCCAATGTGAGACACAGTTGTACTCCAATGTGGGACACAGCTGATGTGGAGCTCTTTACTTTGAGCGAATCTCCTGCTTTAAATGTTTTGCTGGTGAATTTGTGTTTAGAAAGTTTTGGGGAAATTAAAACACTGGTTGAAAATACTGGAATAAATATTGGTGGATGGGCTGTCAATAAATTCCTATTTTCACTGTCTCAGGCACTGTGCATTCATTCCATGTTGCAATAATTCCTAATTCTTTCTTTATCTCCTATAACAACCTTGTTATGCTCCACTTATATTTCTGAGGCACACTCCTCCCTTTCCAGTGCATTGATAAACCAAGTGATCCTCAGTGTTCACAAGCTATTGTACCATGAATAGTATGGGGTGAAGAGGGACAGAGGGTTGGGGGGGGGGGGGGTACAGAGAGTGGGGGGAGAGGACAGAGGGTGGGGGGGGATAGAGTTTGGGGGGAGAGGACAGGGGGTGGGGGAGAGAGATTTGGGGTGGGGGGAGAGAGGGCTAGGGGGGAGAGAGGGTTGGGGAAGGGAGGAAAAGGGTATGGAGGGGGAGTTAATAACATGTCTATAGCTTGATCTTCCAGACAGCATCTCTCTGAATAATAATCTTTTTATTTGATATAGTAACTTTTACATCAGGAGGATGTCTCAACAACAACAACAAATTACATTTGTATAGCGCCTTTCACGTCAGGAGGACGTCCCAAGGCGCTGGCCAGTCACGGATTTGGACCCAAGGGGTTGGGATCAGGAGGTGTGGAGGGCAGGAAGGGTAGGATTAGGAGGATGTTGAACGTGCAGCCGAAGAGGAGGATCTTGAGATGTGCCTTGATGGAAGCAAGGGATGAGGCGAGGGAGGGAGCAAGCAGAAATGACTGTGGGATGGTATTCCAATGGGTGGGGACATACTGTAAAGTCCAGCAACAGTGGACATGTGGGGGGAATAATCAAATTAAATCAATTCTCTGGCTTGCTAACTGAAGAAGATGTTTTCCTCTTACTGATCACAAAGGATGTTCATCCAATAGTCATAATCATGTTTAGAAAAAAGTAGCCTAATATTTATCCATGAAATCCCTACGGCTCTCTCATTATTCTGTTATGAACTATTATTACTTTAGGATAAAGAGTTATCTGAAGCAATTTGTGGAGGAGCTCTTTAGTTCGCAAACTGACAGTGGAAGTTTTCAGTGGTTTGTTTATGGCGCTTCTCACTGTAACATTTTATCTCTAAGCTTTGCTGCTTTGTCCTCAAAGCACATGTTGTCTTTACAGCTCAGCCATTGAGCACGAGTTTCACACGTTCACCTCTTAGACATCCGTGACCAAAGACTTAGTTCACCTACAAAATATACAGTCGCAACACTTTACAGTAAATCCTACAGATCACTTTGAGGCGGACTCTCAACATGAAAGAAACCATATTAACTGCAAGGATTTTTATTACTATGAAATAGGAGTTTATTTAATACACTCTACAAAAAGGGGCAGAAAGACAAACCCGGAAATTACAGGCCAGTCAGCCTAACTTCGGTAATAGGAAAACTACTGGAGACCATAATCCGGGACAGAATAAATCTCTATTTAGAGGAACATGAGGTAATTAGAGACAGCCAACGTGGATTTGTTAACGGCAAATCTTACCTAACAAATCTAATAGAATTTTTTGAAGAGGTGACTGTGAGGGTTGATGAGGGAAATGCGGTGGACGTTATTTACATGGATTTCAAAAAGGTTTTTGACACAGTACCGCATAAGAGATTAATAACAAAAATAGAGGCCCACGGTATTAAGGGGATAGTGCCAGTTTGGATTAAGAACTGGCTGAGTGACAGAAAGCAGAGGATGGTGGTTAATGGGTGTTTCTCGAAATGGAAGGAGGTGTGCAGCGGTGTCCCCCAGGGATCGGTATTGGGACCATTGCTCTTTCTAATATATATTAATGATCTGGACTTGGGCATAGAGAGCACTATTTCCAAGTTTGCAGATGATACAAAGTTAGGTAGGGTAGTAAATAGGGAGGAGCACTGTAACCGACTGCAAGCAGACATACACAGAATGGTGGAATGGGCTGACACGGGGAGCGGATGCAGGACAGTGCGAGGAGGAGCCTGGGCCTACCTTCTCAGGTAATATAAAGCACGAGGCGGCAGGGAGTTCAGCTAGGGGGAAGGGGGTGGGGGCTGTGGGTGTTTGTGGGGGTGGAGCGGGGACCTGCAGACGTCATAGTTTAGTTTCAGGAGAGTGCGCGCGCAACAAAAAACAAACAAAAAAAACTCTGCGAACCCCCCCCCCTCCCCGAGGATCGCATCAGGGACCACCATGGTCCTGCTGGGTAATGCCATCCATCTGACCGCTCGCTCCAGGTCTCTGGGTGCGCACTATGGTTGCCGCTCTGACCCGAGCCCCCTCACCCCTCCCTCCCCCCTCCTCTTTCCCCCCAAATCCTCCCCCCCTCCCTCCTCCTCTCTCCCCATATTCCCCTACTCCTCTGACTCTTTCCCCTATTTTGAGCACCTAACCCTCTCCAACCCTTCCTTCCTCTCACTCAAAATCCTTCTCCTCTACCGGCCCCCTAAAACCTCTCCCACCTTCATCTCCGATATTTCTACACTACTTACATGTCTCTGCCTCTGCTCTGATCGCCACATGATCCTGGGCGACTTCAACCTGCACTTCACCCCCTCCTGCTCCATCTCCTCGGACTTCTCTTCCCTGCTCTCCTCACTCAACCTCTCCCTCCACATCAACTCCCCCACTCACAGTCACCGCTACCCACTCGATTTGGTGATCACCCGGGGCCTCAGTGTCTCGGATGTCACCATTACCAACAAGGCCGTCTCCGATCACCACTTCATCTCCTTCACCATCTCCACCCCCCTCCCCACCTCCACCAGACCCACCACCATCTTCTACTGCCCCTGGAAGAAGTTACCCCCACAATCGCTAACTGCTGCCTTGGAGTCCTCTGAACTCCTCTCCCTCTGGCCTTCAACCCTCACTGACCCCTCTTCTCCTCTCACCCTCCTCCACAACATCCTCTCCTCCACACTCGAAACTCTTGCCCCCATCACCTCCCGTACTGTCTCCAACTCTCACTCCTCCCCCTGGTTCACCACCCACTTTCGCTCACTGAAGAGCCAGGTGCGGGCCACTGAACGCACCTGCCTCAAATCTGGCCTAACGGTCCACCGACAAATCTGGCTGGACCTCCTCAAAATCTACCGCTCCACTCTAGCCTCGGCCAAGTCGTCCTTCTACTCCAGGATAATCCTGGAGGCGAAGAACAACCCCAGGCTTCTGTTCTCTACCACATCCCAACTCCTCCGTCCCCCCGCCACCCCGCGCAGGTCATCTCCTCCAACCTTCACTGCGAGGAGATGCTGGATTTCCTTGAATCCAAAATCAAGGGAATCCACTCCGCGGTCACTCCCCCTCCAACTTCCACCCACCCCCACCCCTTCCCTCCCACACTCCGACTCCTACCCATCCTCCCCTACACACCTTTGTACCCGGTTCCCCACCCTCTGTCACCAAACTCATCCTGTCCCTGAAACCCATCACCTGCTCCCTTGACCCCATCCCCACTCCACTCCTTATCTCTCAGCTCCACCTCCTTGCCCCACATATCACAGACATCATCAACCTGTCCCTCTCCTCTGGCTCTGTTCCCATTCCCTAAAAACTGCCACCATCACTCCCACTTTGAAAAAACCCTCCCTTGATGCGTCGCAGCTATCAAGCTACCGGCCCATCTCCAACCTCCCCTTCCTGTCCAAGGTCCTTGAAAGAGTTGTCGCCTCCCAGCTGCGCTCTTTCCTCTCCACCCATTCATTATTCGAACCCCTTCAGTCGGGTTTCCGTGCTGCCCATAGCACAGAAACTGCCCTGGTCAAGGTCACCAATGACATCTTGACCATCTGTGACCAGGGCTCCCTCTGCCTCCTCATCCTCCTCGACCTATCGCCCGCATTCGATACGGTCGACCACGCTATCCTCCTCCACCGCTTGTCCTCCTACCTCAAACTTCAAGGCCCTGTCCTTGAGTGATTTAGGTCGTACCTCTCCCACTGTCTTCATTTTGTTTCCACAAACGACTTTTCCTCCAGCCCCCGCACTGTCTCTTGTGGTGTCCCTCAGGGCTCTGTCCTCGGTCCCCTCCTCTTCACCCTCTATATGCTCCCCCTGTGGTGACATCATCCGCAGACATGGGGTTAACTTTCACATGTATGCGGATGACACCCAACTCTACCTTTCCTCCTGTACCCTCAACTTCATGACCACCGATGTGCTGACAGCTGCCTGTCCGACATCGAGTCCTGGATAAGAGACAACTTTCTTCAGCTCAACGTGCGCAAAACTGAGGCCCTCCTGATTGGCTCGCGTCAGCGCCTCGGTATCTCAGGCGTTGACAGTATTAGCATCCAAGGCTGCACTCTCCACCTCTCAAAGCAGTCAGGAACCTCAGTGTTCTGTTCGACCCTGAGCTGTCCTTTCTTCCTCATATCCGCGCCACAACTGGCACCGCCTTCCATCACCTCCGGAATGTCGCCAGACTACGGCACTACCTCACCCCTCACGCTGCTGAAACACTGGTCCACGCCTTTATCACCTCAAGGCTGGACTATGGGAACTCTCTCCTCGCCGGCCTTCCCGGCACCTCCCTCCACAAGCTGCAGGTCATTCAGAGCTCTGCAGCTCGTGTACTGTCCCACACCAGGCTTCAGGACCACATCACTCCCACCCTCGCTCGCCTCCACTGGCTCCCCATCCCCCAGAGGATCGAACTCAAGATCCTCATCCTCACCTACAAGGCCATTCACGGCCTTGCTCCCTCCTACCTCTCTGACCTACTATTCCCCTACCTACCTGCCCGTACCCTCCGTTCCTCTGGCTCCACATCTGCTCCACATCCCTCGCCCCAACCGCCCTACCATCGGTGGCCGGGCCTTCAGCCTCTCAGCCCCGAGGCTCTGGAACTCCATCCCCCAGTGCCTTCGCCGCCTCCTCCCTTTCCTCCTTCAAGGCCGGTCTCAAGACCTTTCTCTTTGACCGTGCCTTCAGCTCCCCTCTCGACTCTCTACACCCTCCCCGCTCCCTCCCTTCCCTCCCCGCTCCCTCCCTTCTCTCCCCTCACCCTGACCATTTCCCCCCTGCTCGGGTCCTGACCCAACTGTCCAGCGCCTTGGATGCTGGACAGTTGGGTCAGGACCCGTGCAGTCCTGACGTGAAAGGCGCTCTATAAATGGAATCTTCTTCTTGTTGTTGACATGTGGCAGATGGATTTCAATGTGGATAAGTGTGAGGTGATATACTTAGGTAGGAAAAATGATAGGAGGCAATATAGACTTGGTAGCTCAATCTTAAGGGGGGTGAACGTACAGAGAGATCTGGGTGTTCAAGTAAGCGAATCATTAAAGGTAGCGGGGCAGGTAGATAAGGCAGTAAAGAAGGCATTTGGTGTACTGAGCTTTATTAGTAGGGGCATAGAGTATAAGAGTAGGGAGGGTATGGTTAATCTATACAAAACACTGGTTAGGCCTCAGCTGGAGTACTGCGTCGAGTTCTGGGCACCTTACTTCAGGAAGGACATTAAGGCACTGGAAAGGGTGCAGAGGAGATTCACGAGAATGATACCAGGAATGGGGAACCTTATCTATGAGGACAGGCTGGAGAAGTTAGGACTTTTCCCATTAGAGCAGAGAAGGTTACGCGGGGACCTGATAGAGGTCTTCAAGATCATGAAAGGTTTCGACAGGCGAGATAGGGAGAAGCTGTTTCCGCTGGTAGGTGTGTCTGTGACCTGTGGTCACAGTCTTAAGATATCTACCAAAAGAAGCAGAGGGGAGGTTAGAAGAAATTTTTTCACTCAGCGAGTTGTTCGAATTTGCAATGATCTACCTGAAAGGGTAGTGAAGTCCGTTTCGATAACAGCTTTTAAGAGAGAACTGGATAGGTATCTGGGGAAGACGGGTTTGCAGGATTATGGGGAGAAAGCTGGTGATTGGATTGGGGTTAGTGAAAGTGATTTGCTCTGTCAAAAAGCCGGCACAGACTCGATGGGCCGAATGGCCTCCTTGTGTGCCGTAACATTCTGTGAATCTATGAATATAATACACAATTACATTCATACAGCACCCTTCAAATTAGGACATCTCATAGTGCTTCAGAATTGTGAAAAAACCTGTGAAACTTCTCAACTATCCAGCGCCTTGGGACATTCTTCTGACATGAAAGGCACTGTATAAATGTAATTTTGTTCTTATTGTTGACAACCAGAGCTGGGACTGCATTAGTTCAAGCCTAACCAAGGACTAATGCTCTCTTTGGAGGATGGGAAACGTTTTGTTGAGGTGAGTTTATCATCTGAAACTGAGGATGGGAAGGTGCAGTTTATTAGGTGTTAAGAGTCTGTTATTCACTCACAATTTCGCTGAACAAAGGTTAGATGTTAGAATCTGTTATTCACTCACAATCGTGCAACAAAGGCTGACATACCTTGCAATGGCTTTCTGGCAAAAATCAGGCTGTTAATTTAATTAACAATAATCCTTGCCATTTGATGTAGTGCCTTATCACATTGACGGGATGTTTCAAAGCCCTTCACATACTCTGAAGTAGTTGGACTGTGTATTTTGTGGGTGAAAGTTGCACATTGTGCTGCTGAGCACAGGAGATTAAACACAGGGTGTACCTTTTTTACATTTTTCTCTGAGAAATCCTCAAGCATGGTAGCATCTCAGAGCGCTTGACACTGGGGGAGCACGACACCGAGCCAGAGAGAGGTGACTGTAGGCATGGTTGAATAGGAAGGTCTTCAGGCACGACCTGAAGATGGAGAAAGAAGGTTCAAGGCGGTGGGATAGAGGAAGAGTGTTCCAGAGATTCGGGGCATAGTGACTGAAAACGAGGCCACCATTGGTGGAACGGAGGTCATGAGGAACATGCAGAAGGCCGGAGCCGGTCGAGCGGAGGCAGCAGGTTGTGGGTTGGGGTGTAAGCAAGTCGGAGATGTAGGTATTTTAACTACCTTACACAGAGTGGTGAACAGAATAGAACAGTGCAGGCAGACTGCAGCAAATCCAAGAAGAAATTATAGTTATTTGGTGAACAAATCAATTGAGAGTAACAATGGAGTATAAATTATACATATATAGAGTAAAATATATATATACTCTTGAGATCGGACAGATATTTTGTCTTTTTTGCCCTGTACATTTCTATGTTAAATAATTAATAGACCTTCCATTTGATATTGCGCCTTATCACACCATCGAGACATCTCACAGCCCTTCACAGGATTTTACTGTATAGTACTGGACTGTATGTATTTTGTAGGTGAACTTGGCAGCCAATTTGGGCACACAACATCCCACAGACAGATATGAAGTGAATAACCAAATTATCTGAGGGATTGCCTGCCAGGACACTGGGAGAAACCCTCTGCTATTTTTGAATAGTTCATGGGATCTTTAACATCCCCCTGAACAAGCACATACAAAACCTTGGGTTAATGTCTCATCTGACAGACAGACAGACTCTGATAAGGCAGGATTATACTGCAGTATCAGCCTGGACTGTGTTCCTATGAGAGGGAGCATTAAAGCAGCAGAGCTGAGGGAATTAAACAGAGATAGAAGAGGAATGGAGAGTGAAAATCATTCAGAATAAACAAAGCAAACTGAGCCCAAAATTCTTATCCGCTCTTTTCCTTTCTCTTCTCAGTTAGTGAGTCGGTGAGTCACACAGTTGGTCAGTTGGTCGGTCAGTCAATGTCAATGTCAGAGCCAGTCAGTCACACAGTCAGTCAGAGTCAGTGGCAGTCAGTCAGTGTCAGCCTGTATCAGTCAGACACTCAGTGTCAGTCAGTGTCAGTCACAGTCAGTCAGTGTCAGTCAGTCAATCATAGTCAGTTAGTTAGTCACTCAGTGTCAGTCTCAGTCAGTCAGAGTCATTCGGTCAGTCACTCAGTGTCAGTCGGTCAGTCAGTCAGTCACTCAGTGTCAGTTGGTCAGTCTGTCAGTCACTCAGGTGTCAGTCGATCAGTCAGTCAGTCAGTCACTCAGTCAGAGTTGGTCGGTGGGTTGGTCGGTGGGTGGGTCGGTGAGAGTGTCAATCAGTCAGAGTCAGTCAGTCAGACAGTCAGTGTCATTCAATCAGTCACTCAGTGTAAGTCAGTCAGTCAGTCACTCAGTCAGAGTCGGTCGGTGGGTGGGTGGGTCGGTCAGTCAGAGTGTCAGTCAGTCAGTCACTCAGTGTAAGTCAGTCAGTCAGTCACTCAGTGTCAGTCAGTGACTCAGTGTCAGTCCGTCAGTCAGTCTGTCACTCAGTGTCAGTCAGTCAGTCACTCAGTGTCAGGCAGTCACTCAATGTCAGTCACTCAGTGTCAGTCAGCCAGTCAGTCAGAGATCATCAAGATCATTGTTGTAGACTGATCAAATGGGAACATGACTAATATTTTGCAAATCAAAGTATTAACAGGCAGGGACAAGCAATGGGAAGCTTGCCTGACAGTGCTTTCAATGTGCAAACTATGTGGTTCAATCCAGACCTTGAAAAAGAAACAGTAACACAAAAAACAATTAAAACTAAAATACCAGAGCTCTGCAGAGAGCAATAGAAGCAACGAGAGGAAACGGGGGATTGAAAGGATGGAATCATGTGAGTGGAAGAAAATGGTGGATGCCTTTTCAACTCTGAACTGGGAACTTGGTCCTCAAGTACATTAACTCCTCGCTGGTTCTGCTGAGACTTTCTATTGTGCTTGTGCTGCCCTCTGCTGTCCTTCAAATCCCTTGCGCACCAATCTGCAAGCCACACCAGCCTTCCCCTACCACTCACGCGCACACATAGCCTGCTGTGTTTTCACTGAAAGAGAAAGAGCAGAGATTTTCTGAGTTTGACTGAAGACCTGGATCTTCATGGTTCCTGTGCCTCTCTCCATCTCTCTTTAATACAGGACTGCTACTCCTACACCAGGCCTCAAAAAGTTAATCGCCATTATAAACGCTTCACAGAATTAGAAAGAATTTGAATGAAAGAAAGGAACAAGGAATGAACAAAGCTGTGGAATTTCATCCCCCACCTCAATCCTCCCTTCCCTACTTCTTACCTGTCCACTCCATCCACTCCCTCCTCACTCAACCCATGGTCCCACAGCCTTGAACCAATATTCAGTCTATTACCCAACATTTAGCCTTCAGTGCTTACACTGTTTTGATCCTTCAGGTTTTCCAGTGTTTTGTCTGTATAATGCTCCCGCTTGTTCCACTGCTTCTGGTTTATAGCCATTAATGTCGCACATTTCCAGGTGTCTGTCTGGCTCAGTTGATTGCCCGTCTCTGCCCCCAACCTCTGGAATTCTATCCCCCAATCATTCCGCCTTGACCCCTTCCTTAGCCTCCTTCAAGTCCCGCCTCAAAACCCTCCTCTTCAACCATGCCATCGGTCTCCCCCCTTCCCCTACCTTCTCCCTCCCTGACCCCAGCTC
Source organism: Callorhinchus milii (assembly GCF_018977255.1). Classification (NCBI taxonomy): domain Eukaryota; kingdom Metazoa; phylum Chordata; class Chondrichthyes; order Chimaeriformes; family Callorhinchidae; genus Callorhinchus; species Callorhinchus milii. The sequence continues at coordinate 8,757,110 of NW_024704754.1, forward strand.
GGCTCTGAAATGCTGTACACTGTCCAGCACCTTGGGACGTCCTCCCGACGTGAAAGGCGCTATACAAATGTAATCTTGTTGTTGTTCGATCAGAAGGTTGTGGGTTCAAATTCCACATCGAGACTTGGAGCTCACACATCAATTGACATCCCAATGCAGTGCTGGGGGTGGGCAGCAGTGTTGGAGGTGCCGTCCAAGGTCTTATCTGCCTATTCAGGTGGAAGTTAAAGATCTCATAGTACTACTCTTCAACAAGGAGTTTCTCCTGGTGTCTTAGCCAACAATCCCCCAAATAGGTCAGCGACTTCATTAAATACGTCGGCTGTTTGTGGGACATTGCTGTGCGCAATTTGGATATCGTGTTTGCCTACAAATACAGCCACTACTTTTCAAGGTAATATCCTGTGAAGCACTTTATAAAATAATAATCCTTGCATTTGATATAGCGCTTTTCATGTCTTCTGGACGTCTCAAAGCGCTTCACAGAATATACTGTAAAGTGAATTGACTATATATTTGTGGGTGAAACAAGGCACACAGCAGTGTCCCACAAACAGTCGTGGATTGAAGTGACCAATTTTATTATTTTTTTTCTTGAGGGATTTCTATCAGGCGTGTGGAATAAGGAAACTTGCCCAAGGTTTTGCCCTACTGGAATCAAACCCAGGTCTCTTGCTTGCAAGGCGAGTGCTCTAACCACTGAGGTACATCTGTATGAGATGTCTTACCAATAAGGCATCAAAAATGCAGGGATGATTATTATTAGTGTTGGGTAATGGTCTCTCTCTCTCTCTGGTAGCCCTTTACGCAGACAAAGAAGCACACACAGTCATGTAACACGTTCACCTAAAACAGTTCGTTCAATGCCTAGCTTTATTTTAGTTGAAGGAGAGAATAATATTTCAACCCAATTCGGATTAGAAAGCAAATGTGATTGTTCATTAGGCTTTAAATACATCAGAAACACTACTAAAGTGCTAATAACTGTAAATGCAGTGAAATTATTGCTACATTCCAATTATACATAGCTCAATGTCACAATTCAGTGCCATTGGGAAAGAGTGAGATTAAGATTAGATTAAAAGTAGTTTGGTTCCAAGGCAGGTATAGGTGCAGACATGGCATAAAATGAATACTCAGTGTATCTTTCCAAATCATTTTACATGGAGGTTTTTAGAAGTCAGCAACATTTTACACTGTTGGCAAATGAGAGGAGAGTGGGGAATTCATTTCATTGTGTTTATTTCTAACCTGCTTTGCAAGCCTGCTATTCTCTAAAAATGTCAGGTGTCAGCCTGACTCGATTAGTAGCACTCTTGCCTCAAAGAGTCAGAAGGATGTGGGTTCAAGTCCCACGTCGGGGACTTTGAACACACAGTCCAGGCTTACATTCCAGTGCAGTGTTGTGGGTGCATTCATTGTCAGCGGTGCTGTCCTTCGAATGAGACGTTAACCTGAGATTCCGTCTGCCTGCTCATGTTAAAAATCCCATGGCACTATTGAAAAAGAGAAAGGAGTTTCTCCCGGTGGGCTGGCTAACAATCCCCTAAATTAAATGCTCACTCACTCATGGATATTTGTGGGACATTGCTGTGCACAAATTAGCTGCTGTGTTTGCCTACAAAATACCCAGTCACTAAAATTTACAGTAAATCCTTTGAAGTACTTTGAGATGTCCTCCCAACGTGAAAGACGCTGTATCAAATGCAAGGATTATTATTCTTGTTTATCATAAAAAACAAAACGTCTAATCCTTTGGTAACTGTAAAGAATCAGTAACTGCTTTATAACCTGTTTTAAAAAAAACATAATTGAATCGTTCTTTATTCTGACGTGTTAAAGGATAGCTGCAATTCCCCGCACCTCAACAAAACTATTGTAAAATGGTTTGTGTGTGAGATTATGTAAACCACATTCACTAATGTAGGGCAGACAGATTGCAATCAAAGTCAATATTGCTACTGACCAGAGCCTTCAATGTCTGATTACGTTCATGTCTAACCATCAGTTGCTAAGCCACACATCCAGAAAAAGGGAATATTAATTGCTCCCGGGGTCTAGGTTTCTCCACTCAACTCACTTTGCTTGTAGTTTTACTATCAGTTCACAAGCAAAGAAAATCAGAGTTTGCAAATGTACACAAATTATTCTCCTTCAAGTATTTTAAGCGAGAACACAAGGATGGGGTAAAAATCAAACAACCCCAATGCATGCAGCCCACTTCCCCTATTTCCCTATTAAGAGACATCACATTATTGGAATCAGTATTTTTTAAATTTGTTCTTATTTTTGCCATCTTCTTGTTCTTTATTACAGCAATAAATCTCAAGTGTTCAATTGGCTGTTTTATTCCGGGGTTAATCACTGTGCCTTAAAGAGCAAATGTACCTACAAGACCTCTGATTAACGCTGTACATATGATGAAGCTATTTCTGCTCTCTATTGTAATTTCCATCACTGTTCACACCCCTAAGGGGTGTGAACTGAAAGCATCTTAAGCAATGAGAATTTTTTTGTTGGTAACTTATCAAAAAACTTGACTCCTAGAGTGTAAATGACCAGGCAGATATAGGGATCCTTTAATCCTTTAATCAAAATCCTGTTTTGATTCATGTCTTTAAATGTCCATCTGGTTAGTGGTTTATGCTGTAGCAGAGGTGCCACATCCTAAAAGCCAGGCGTGTTTGGAGAAAGTCCTGAATTTATGACACACTCTCCAGCCTAATAAATAGTCCTTGCACTCCCTGTCCTTGGGCTGTTTCATGTCCCTGTCTTCTTCTCCCATTCCTGTCATTAAATCAGAAAAAAATAAATCTGTGTTAGTAAAATGTAGAGTGAAAAATCTGCTCCATTACTTTACTCTGTCCACGTGCAGCTCGTGTTAATGTCAAACTGTTCTGATTTTATTGCTGCGGTTTTCAAATTCCTTTCAAGGCTCTGCATTAATTCAGTTGTCTCTAAATGTGTTTAGTGTTAAAGCCAGTGAAAGGCTTCTTTGCTTTTTGTGTGTGTGTGTGAGAGTGCCTGTGTATGAGTGGGTGTCTGTGTCTGAGGATGTGTTGGCGTGTGTGCATCTGCGTGTGAGTGTGTGCATGTCTGTGTGGAGGGTGTCTGGCAGTGTGTTTCTGTATGTAGCTGTGGGGATGTGTTTGCATATGTAGGAGTTTGTGTGTGTGGGAGTATGTGTGGGTTTATGTTTATGTGTGGGAGTTTGTGTGTGCGTGAGAGTGTGTGTATGTATGTATGTATGAGTGTGTATGTTAATGTGCAGGAGTGGTGCTGTATTTCACAGCTGTCCCTGCTTTAGATTCCAGCAGAAAGCCATACAGACGTAGGAGTGAAGCATCAGTCCAGTCACACACGCGTGACTATTGAAACCTGCTGGAGGCCCTTGTGGTGATAGTGGCATGATTCACAAGGGCAGATTGGAGGCAGCCAACTTATCTGCTTAGCTGCTGTTTGCTATCGGATAAAGAGTATTAAGAAGGAGGCAGATACCTTGGCCTTCTGTAGGACGTGTCCTTTAGTGGAGCTTGCGATGGTGGGAGCTTTTTTCCTCATTTCAGAAGCGCAGTTCACAGGAATGAACTGGTGTTCCGTGTAACCATTTTCAGTCTGCGCGGCACAGGACAAGACAGTTAATGACAAGTGACCGTCCCATGCGGAAGGTACGCTCCTTCTCCATGAATTAAGCACGTATTATTTCGGAAACACAAGCTCGCAATGAACTGCGTGCTGATTCTGAGCATGCTTAGCTTTACTCCACATTTGTACAAGGAAATGTCCATTAGGCGGCTGATGGACAAGGGTAGTTTTTACATTGAATCTCTGCTGTTGAAGCACCACATCATTTAACATTGATTATTTTTGTATTGTCAAGCTTATTGTTTATTATAGTAAACTTTAAACAAAACCAATAAACTAGTTCTGATGATCTTTAAAAGACTTCTGAAAACCCACCTCTTTTGACCATGTTTATGGTCATATCCTCCCCCTCTCCCACCCTCCCTGCTGATGCCTGGGACTATCTATGCAAAGTGCTTTGAGACATTGATGTAGTTTTTGTAGTCCGTCGTTCTGGTTTGCATTTCATAATAATAATAGTAATAATATTTTGAGGTGTAATTTTGGACTTCGATTGTTGTATTTTTGTTATTTTTAAATAAAAATTAGAAACTTTGATATATTTAATATATAGATAAGATAAAGATAGAGAGATAAGAATTCATCTTCTGCAATGGAAAGCCTACTTGGATTACTGGTTAAATAACCCTGTTTGAAATCATCGCAATTTAGACCCTTTCCTAGCACAGAGCGCTAAGCAGATCTGCAACCGAGGCGTCACACGGATTGCAGCTCACTCACCTGTGGGTGGGAGGAGTTGGTTGCCTTGGAGACAACAGATAAATCAGGTTCCACGCCTCCTGCGATAGCTTTTCTCAGATTCTCTTTTACTTTGGTTATTTTCAGTTCCAGAATCACCCGCTCCGTTTCCTTCACTTTACACTTCTCTTCCAAGTCTCTTATCTTTTCTTCCAGGGCAGCCTGCGATTTCTCTCCTGTTAATAATAATAATAATCCTTGCATTTGATATCATGTCTTCTAGATATCTCAAAGTGCTTCACAGAATATACTGTAAAGTGAATTGACTGTATATTTTGCAGGCCAAACGCAGTGGCCAATTGCGCACAACAGTGTCCCACAAACAATCATGGATAATAATTCTTCTTATTATTTTGTTTTGAAGGGCTTATTACCTAAAAGAAAAGGAGGCAATGGTTCCTTCCTTAAATGGTCAAGATCAATTAAAATTAAAAAGAAAAATGCAATTGGCTATCGCGTTTTGCCCACAATATACACAATCAATCCACATTACAATGTATTCTGGGAAGCACCTTGAGACATCTCAAGAATGTGATAAGGCACTATATCAAATGCAAGGTTATTATTATTATTAAGAACTGTAGAAAACCAACAGAATTAAGACTGAACTGAAAAATTTTCTTCATTTCTGTGTGACTGAGGCCGCCCCACCCAGCTACACCTTCCACCATAGTCCATGGCCTACCCACCCTGGTGGTGGTGTGGCTCATCTCCAAGTCCTCACTTGGCTTATTGCCTTACTCCTCTGGTTCCTTCCGCTCCTTCGAGCACCTTACCCTCTACCATCCTCCAATCTTTCCCTCAAACTTCTCCTTGTTTATCACTCCACCCAAACCCTCCCACACCCACCTTCCTCTCTGACATCTCCAATGTTCTAGCTTTCCTCTGCCTCTGTTCTGAACGTCTCCTTATCCGAGGTGACTTCAACCTGCACTTCAGCCCCTCTTGCTCTTTCTCCACTCACATCTCCTCTCTCCTCTTCTCTCACAACCTCTCCCTCCACATCCACTCTGCCCACCCACGTCCATAGCCACCCGCTTGATCTGGTGATTACCCGGAGCCTCAGTATCTCGGACCTCACCATCACTGAAAAAGCCATCTCAGACCACTACTTCATCTCCCTTAACTCCTCAATTCCTCTCCCCACCACCCAACCTACTTCCATCTCCTACCGCCCCTAGAGAAAATCTCCATCCACTCCCTCTCCGCTGCCCTGGAGTCATCTGAACTCCTCCCACTCTGTGCTTCCTCCCACAACAACTTACCCTCCTCGGTCTCTCTCATCCACAACTTCCTCTCCACATCGCTTGATGCCTTTGCCCCCCCTCACCTACCAGTCTGCCTCCTACTCATGCAAGTCACCCTGGTACACCAGCCACCTCTGCTCCCTCAAGGCACAGGTGCAAGCACGGATGGGTCATGGCGCCGAATGCACCTGGCTCAAATCTAATTTAACAGTCCATCAGCAGATCTGGCTGGACCACAATAAAACTTAAGGCTCCACCCTCGTCTCTGCTAAATCCTCCTTCTACTCCAAGATAATCTTGGAGGCCAAGGACATCTACAGGCTCCTCATCTTCATCACCAACCGGCTCCTCCACGCACCATCTCACACCTCGCCCATCTTCTCCTCCAACTCCAACTGTGAGGAAATGCTAGACTTCCTTGAGACCAAAATTAAGGTGATCTGCTCAGTCGCCTATGCCTTTCCAACTGCTACCCCCCTTCCCATCTCCCCCTCACACTCCGGTCCTCCCATCCCGCCCTCCACACCTTCAAATTCATCTCCCCCTCCTCTCTAACCACCATTATGACAAATATGAACACCCACCACCTGTTCCCTCGACCCCAATCCTACCCCTCTCCTTATCTCCCAACTCCACCTCCTTGCCTCTTTACTCACAGACATCATAAACCTCTCCCTGTCCACTGGTACTGTTCCCAACTCTTTAAAAACAGCCGTCATCACCCCTATCCTCAAATAAACCTTCCCTGGACCCATCTCTGCTGTCAAATTACAACCCCCATCTCCAACCTCCCTTGCCTTTCCAAGGGCCTGGAATGAGTCTTTGCTTCCCAGTTTTGCCACTCTCCAACCACTCCCACTACAAAACCCTCCAATTGGGTTTTGATGCTGCCCACAGCACAGAAATAGCCTTGGTCAAAGTGATAAATGACATTTTGTTCATATGTGACCAGGGCTCCTTTCATCTCCTCATCCTCCTTGACCTTTCTGCTGCCTTTAAGACACTGTTGACCACTCTATCCTCCTCCACCGCCTCTCCTCTCACCTCTATCTTCATGGTTCTGCCCTTGATTGGTTTAGATCCTACCTTTCACACCATCTGCAGTTTATCTCCACAAATGTTGTCTCCTACAGCCCCCGCACAGTCTCATGCGGTGTTCCTCAGGGCTCTGTCCTTGGTCCTCTCCTCTTCAACATGTACATGCTCCCTCTTGGTGACATCATTCACAGACATGAGGTCAACTTTCACATGTACGTGGATGGCACCCAACTCTATCTCTCTGTCCAGATATCAAGTCCTGGATGAGAGCTAACTTTCTTCAGTTAAACGTCAACAAGATCGAGGCTCTCCTGATTGGCTCCCGTCAGCGCCTCCACACCTCAAGCACTGGCAGCATCAGCATCCACGGATGCACACTCCACCTCACTGAGCCAGTCCGGAACCCTGGCTTCTTGTTTGACCCTCAACTGACCTTTCTACCCCTTATCCATGCCATTGTTGGCCAGGACACTGGGAGAAACTCTCTTTTTTTTTTTGAATAGCACCACAGGCTTAACGTCCACCAGAATAGGCAGACGGGGTTCGGTTTAATGTCTAGTCCAAAAGACGGCACTTCCAGCAATGCAATGATACCCCCAGCAGTGCATTGGAATGACGGCTTAAGTCTATATGAGTTCCACGTGCTGATGTGGGGTTTGAACCCATGACCTGACACAGAAGCAAGAGTGCTACCAACTGACCTAGGCTGACAAACACTGCGTTACACTGAAACTGACATGAAATTGACCTGTCGAATCATGGGGACTGGAGCTTAAAAGCGGCTGACTCCAACAAAGAGCCTGAGTGAGATGACATTAGCACAGACAAAATGATGAAAGACAGGGCTTAGGAATCCAAAATGTTAGTGGTCTAATTTAGTATTCACAATAGCAATATTTTGAGTGTGTTTCCATTTTCCATCTTTGAAAAGGTTCCAAAATCATTGTTATGTGTTTCACTGCCAGCTTCATGACTAAGCACTGCCCTTAATCTAATTCTGTGCAGTTTTTTAAAAATTATCTTTTTAAGTCAGGTAATTTTAAATATTGGAAGCTTTCAGTTAATTTGGTCATGGTAAGGAAAATGATTCCACAATCGACTCGTTCTCATTAAATCACATCCCTGAATGAGTGACCTGAGTTAGAAAGGCCATTAAGTGCATAGATGATAATATAAGATCATATATTACTATATGACCAATTTTATCAGATCATCCAGAATTCTGCAACCCACAATCTCTCCCGCACTAGGCTCCATGAGCCCATCACCCTCATCCTGGTCAGACTCCACTGGCTCCCTACAGCAAAAGGCAATTGTGCTCCATCAAGCCAATCTCTTAAACTAAAGGAATAAATCACACTCTATCTCTAAATTGATTCCTAAATAACACTCTAGTTCCCATTGACACAATCTGCCTCCACCTTCACACTGTCACCATTCTTTGTGTGAAATAATTAAGTCCAAATTGTCTGTACACCTTCACTGCTCAGTTTGGTCTCTGCTGAACCCAAAAACAAACCCTTAGTTTCCAGGATAATTTGTGCTCTTAATAGTGATGATCGTGAAGATGGATTCATGTAGCCTATTAGTTAGAGCACTCGCCTCGCAAACCAAAGGATCTTTGTTCGACTAATAACTGGGTTCCTACTTACTGCTAGGTAAACAGAGGCGTGTGGAGTAAAGAAACTTGCCCAAGGTTTCGCCCTGCCCGGAATCGAACCCAGGTCCTCTCGCTTGTTAGGTGAGAGCTCTAACCAATATGCTACAGCAGTGTGGTCCAACTGGCAGCCCGTGGGCGGCACTTGGCTCAGCGGGTGATTTTATCCGGCCCGAGACCATTTCCAACTTCCAATTTCTGCTCCCTCCCTCTCTGGTGAACGTCCTCCCAGGGCAGCTGCAGGAGCCGGTGGTTGGGGGATGCAGAGCGAAGGGTGAAAATAACATTGACTGTTACTGCAGGAAGGCAAGCGTGTCTCTTAACAACCGTGTCTTTGGCAACCGCTGGCCCCTGCCACTGCAGATAGTGATCCATGCGGCTGATTGGGAGAGAGCAATTGGGGGAGAAGAAGGGAAGAGAGGGGAGAGAGAATGATTCCATGAGAGAGAGGTGAGAAAGGGGAAGCGAGAGATAAATTGTGTGTGAGATGGGGAAAGAGAGTGTGGGAGAGAAACAGTAATTGAGAGAATGTGTGAGAAGGTGGAGAGAACGAGTGAGGGAGAGAAAGTGTGCAAGGGTGACCCACATGGCTGATTTGGAGAGATAGGGATTGAGGGAGGGGAGGGGGCAGAGAAAGTGATTGACAGAGAGGGAGAGCGAAAGAGTGATTGACATAGAGGGAGAGCGAAAGAGTGATTGAGAGATGGAGAGTAGAGGGAGAGATTGAGCGTGAGTGTGAGAAGGGAGAGAGAGTGATTGAGAGAGTGTGTGAGTGAGAGGTGAGAGAAAGAAACAAAGAGAGGGAGGGGGGGAGCAGAGAGTGTGATTGAGAGTATGATGAGATAGAGAAAGTGTGTGTTGGAGAGGGGAGTGAGAGAATAATTGAGAGAGGGAGAGTGAGTGTGAGAGGAGAGAGAGGGTATGAGAGGAGTGAAAGAGTAATTGAGAGGGAGAGAGAGAGTGTGTGAAAGAGAGGGGGTAGAGAAAGAGTGATTGAGAGAGAGAAAGGAGAATTGAGGGCAGTGTTTTGTCAGGACAGACGATTGGAGATTCCCTCTGCCACCATGGGGGAGACGAGTCAGACACCAGATGACGTGCAATTTCCTCACAGAAAGCTCCCTCTCTCCCCAGTGAAAAACCTCCTCTACGTCTTTCATTCCACTCTCCTCCACACCCCATCTCTGCGGCCTCGCGATCCAGGCTGCTTCCTTTCCAGAGCAAACACTGACTTGCTTCATGTGCCCATCTGCCCCACTATCGCCATTTTGTCCCCGCTCTCTGGAGTTCCTCTGACTCGCTCCCTCCCTCCCTTTTTTCAAAGCACATCAAGATTTAACTCTTTGACCACACTTCCGGTCATCTTTTCCCCTCCTCATCCCACCTCCCTCGGCTCCCACCCCCAGCTTAGGTGCCCAGCCGACAGTGTCAAGATGTCCTTCCAACATGAAAAAGGTGTAGATGTTGCTGTGTTTCTGGAAGGGAAACACAAAATATTGCCTATTTGGGCCACCGACCTTTTTCTAATAGGGAATCCAGTCCCCGGCAACCAAAAGGTTGGACCCCCTCCCACACTACAGGACCCACAAAGATGATAGATGCACAGGAGTGACTTTGCAGCTGTCTGCCACCAGATGGCGCTGTCAGCTACAGAATGAAGGGACACTGGCAGACACAATGTGCAGTCTCTGCCTGGAGGGACACACCTGCTAACCTCATCCTGGAGGGTACCAGACACAGGTTGGTGAGAACCAAAACTTGGGGAAACCGATAAGGTGAATTCGGATAAACTGCTGGAGTTTAACTAGCTAAAACTGCACAGCTTTCCATTAAGAACTCTTAACAGTGCTCTGCCACTGTTAAGCGCTCTGAGACGCTACCCTGTGAGGAGAGTGCTGTGTAAGTGCAAGTTGTTGTATTTAGCAAACTATCTGGCAAGCTCCCTACTGCAACAATAATTATAAAGACCGATTTCCCTGAGCATTTATTTACTTGCAGCTCTTTCCATGCTGACGTTAGCTTGGGTTTATGCAGTCATCCTCTGTCTAAGTATACAGGCTCACCTTAGTACCAGAATTTCCTGAATTCACAGCGTCTCAGTAGCTGACATACCCATGTAACATAGCCTTGTAATAATAACCCTTGCATTTGATATAGCACCTTATCACGTCATTGAGACGTTTCAAAGCGCTTCACAGAACATACTGTAAACAACAACCAGATTACAATTGTATAGCGCCTTTCACGTTGGGAGGATGTCACAAGGCGCTGGAAATAAACAGAAGCAGAACTCTTACAATTCCACAAAGAAGAGAGCTCTGAGAAGCTGTGAATGAATCCATATTCAATCTGTAAAGTGGATTGAATGTGTATTTTGTGGGCAAAACAGCCACTTGCACACAGTAGTATCCCACAAACAAGTCATCCTGTGAGTGATCATGTTTATTTTTGGGGGATTATTACTCCTGGAAAGTGATCTGTCAATTGAATAATTACAGGCAGTATTACAGAGAATAGAAGACCGTACCTGCGAATGCTTTCACAGCTTCTCGGAGCTCTCTCTTCTCTTTGCGGAATTGTAAGAGTTCCTTGCGAATCGATTCTTTCTGCTTCTCCAGCGCCTCCTTGTCGGCCAGACACCTCTTTGCATCTTCCTCGGCTCGGATCTTCCCATATTTGGACTGGTTGGCGTCTACAGAGAAAAGACAGCAAGACATTGTGAGCAGTGTTGGCCAGGGCAGCCCTGCTTTCACCAGCCCAGTCTTCACTGAATGGCCGCTTCCTGTGGTGAACATTATCACCATTCTACAGTCACGATCCCTCATCAATTTTATCCACCTCAGGGCAAACCATACGCACTGGCAAGACATGGGAATAATTTTGTTTTAAGGTTAAAAATATCGCTGGAATATTAAACAAGTTTTTGTTCACATTGGAACCAGAGCAAAGTACCATCTTCAAACCTTTCAGATGACTTTTTTCCACGGATTTTTGCTCTTGAAATGTGAAGGTGAAAGGGATAGGGATGGAGATGATAGGGTGGACATGCTGGAAAGATGAGATAAAGTTGGTCGAAGAACCTCCTTTGTCCAAACATCTTGTGATCAGGTTGTGAGGAAGGGTGCTTTGAGGCCAGGATGGACATATTAAACAAAACAGCTTGATGCTGCGATGGGAAGAGAGTCGGGCATGTATTCTGGAAGGATGCAAGCCTTGGGCCGTCCTCCCAATGTAAGAGGCGCTATATAAATGCAATTTGTTGTTGTTGAGATCAAATGGGTGAAATGGGCTTCTTCATCCAAAACAATTTTGTGATCTTGAGCGATCTTGTGAATTGACATGACTTCTCCCTGACAAGAGAGACTGCCCCCTGTCCTTATAAACATAATATAACATGTAGGAGCAAGAGTAAGCCATTCGGCCCTTCGAGTCTGCCCCGCCATTCAATCATGGCTGATCTTCTAATCTAACTCCAGCTAATAACCTAACCCTGCCTTATCCCCATATCCCTTAATCCCTTTTGCAATAAGAAATATATCTATCTCAGTCTTGAATATGTTCAAGGACTGAGCGTCAACAGCACTTTGGGGTAGTGAGTTCCATACATTCACTGCCCTTTGAGTGAAGAAGTTCTTCCTCAACTCAGTGCGAAAGGCTGCCTCTGATTTTAAGGTTGTGACCCCTGGTTTTAGTTTCTCCAACCAGGGGAAACAATCTCCCACTATCTACTCTATCATGCCCTTTGATGATTTTATTGGTTTCTATAAGATCCCCTCTAATTCTTCTATATTCTAGAGAATATGGGCTCAAATTGGTCAGCCTATCCTCGTAACTCAACCCCTTCATCCCTGGCACTAACCTAGTAAATCTACCCTGCACCCCCTCCAAGGAAGTACATCCTTCCTTAAATGAGGCCAAAACTGGACACAGTATTCCAGGTGTGGTCTCACCAGGGCCCTATACAGTTGCAGCAAGACTTCCCTACTCTTATACTCTAATCCTTTCATAATGAATGCTAACATACTGTTTACCTTCCTAATTTCTTGCTGCACCTGCAGACTAACTTTCTGTGATTGGTGTACAAGGACACCCAAGTCCCTCTGGACGCTAACACATTCCAATCTCTCCCCTTCTAAAAAATAACCCGCTCTACTGTTTTTGCTACCTAGGTGGATGACTTCACACTTCCCTACATTATACTTCATCTGCCACCTACCTGCCCAATCACCTAACCTATCTATGTCTCGCTGCATTTTTTTAATGTCGTCCTCTGTGTTGGCACTTCCTCCTAGTTTTGTGTCATCCGCCAATTTAGATATATTAACTTCGATGTCCTCATCTCGATCGTTGATGTAGATGGTAAATAGCTGAGGCCCAAGGACTGATCCTTGTGGCACTCCACTAGTCACATCCCGCCAATCCGAAAAGGACCCGTTTATCCTTACTCTTTGTTTCCTACCCGTTAACCATTCCCCAATCCATGTTAATATGCCCCCCCCCAATTCCATGGGCCCTTATCTTTTGGACTAACTTTTTATGCGGTACCTTATCAAATGCCTTCTGGAAGTCCAAAGAGACCACATCCACTGATTCACCCTTATCTAGGTTACTGGAAATATCCTCAAAAAACTCTATGAGATTTGTCAAACATGACTTCCCTTTTGTAAAGCCATGTTGACTTGGTCTAATTATATTGTGCTCCCCTAAATACCGCACTACCCCATCCTTAATCAACAATTCTAAATTTTTTCCTACCACTGATGTGAGAAACAAACTGCATGCAACAGCTTAAAATGGTCATAAGCACAGCACTGCATGTATCCCTCCTAATATTTGCATGCGATTAATTATTTAGAGTTTACAGCACAGAAGGCCATTTAGCCCATCGTTGCATACTACACCAAAGGAAAAATCAATTTTATACACAGGCATACGTCAGCACACTAACATTAAATGGGTTCTGTCCTTTTTACCATTCTCTTTCAATCAGAAAGCTAGTCCTTTAAAAGGCAAGTTATGACTTCCATTGCACTGTCATAAAGCAGCTATTATTATAATAATAATCCATGCATTTGATACAGCGCCATTTACATCAGGATGACGTCTCAAGGAATCACTGTCAAGTGTAAAGACTGTGTGTTTGATGGGTGAACATGGCAGCCAAACGTACTAGCTGGAATTCCATAGCTGTTCAAAAGTAAACTGATGGGTGGGGAGACTGATACCTTATATAAGGCTTGGATTCGTCTTTAATCTCTCCTACTCACTGCAGATAATGGCTGAGGGAGAAATGAATGCAAATACCAGGGAGAATTGCAAGCAATGGATTTACCATACATGAATTAGCTATAATAAGTTTGCTGCCTCCGTCTTTATAACGGGGAATTCTATTATACAAAGATGCGCTGACAATAAACACAATTTCTTAGTAATCAGCATATTGTAGATCGCACTATTGTAAATTCCTTATATAATTTGCGAGACACTTCATTTGTGCATTTTCATAAACAGGCCATTTCCTCACACCCAGCTATACATATATTACAAATGAATAGACCACAAAGTACCATTCTGTCACAGTGATCACAACCTGCTGACTCTCATTACAATAATCTCCTGTTATTAATTCACACGTTCCCTTTGTTACAAATCTTCTCCCCAGGTAATGGTTGAAGGTTCATTATAATCACTGGCTGAGCTGAAACTTCAATAATATGCTATCCCCCTCCCCCACTCTCTTCTAAATGCAAATTCCTTTGTTGTTTGTTGCTTGCCATTGTAACAGTATTTACAATTAAATTAAACACCCTCTTAGCAGTAAGTAGGAACCCAGTAGTTAGTCAATTGTTGGATTGCTTTCAGGGGGTAATAATCCCTCAAAAAAATTGTGGTTACTCAATCAACGACTGTTTGTGGGACACTGCTGGGTGCAATTGGCTGCCACGGTTCGCCCTCAAAATGTACAGTCAATTCACTTTACAATATTTTCTGTGAAGCGCTTTGAGACGTCTCAACAACATGATAAGGCATTATATCAAGTACCATCCTGGTAAATCTCATTTGTATCCTCTCCAAGTCTTGACTCCTTCCTAAAGTGCGGTGCCCAGAACTGAACACAGTCTCTCGCTGAGGCCTAACCAGTGTTTTATAAAGGTTCATCATAACTTCCTGACTTTTGTATTCTATGCCTCTATTTATAAAGCCTCGTATCCCGTTACGTTTTTTTTAACAACAACAAGATTCCATTTATAAAGCGCCTTCCACGTCAGGAGGACGTCCCAAGGCGCTGCACAGTTGGGTCATGACCCGAGCAGGGGGGAAATGGTCAGGGTGAGGGGAGGGAAGGGAGGGAGCGAGGAGGGGGGAAATGGTCAGGGTGAGGGGAGGGAAGGGAGGGAGCGAGGAGGGGGGAAATGGTCAGGGTGAGGGGAGGGAAGGGAGGGAGCGAGGAGGGGGAAGAGAGTCGAGAGGGGAGCTGAAGGCTCGGTCAAAGAGAAAGGTTTTGAGACCGGCCTTGAAGGAGGAAAGGGAGGAAGCGGCGAAGGCACTGGGGGATGGAGTTCCAGAGCCTGGGGCTGAGAGGCTGAAGGCCCGACCACCGATGGTAGGGCGGTTGGGGCGGGGGACGTGGAGCAGACCGGAGCCAGAGGAACGGAGGGTACGGGCAGGTAGGTAGGGGGATAGTAGGTTGGAGAGGTAGGAGGGAGCAAGGCCGTGAATGGCCTTGTAGGTGAGGATGAGGATCTTGAAATCAATCCTCTGGGGGATGGGGAGCCAGTGGAGGCGAGCGAGGGTGGGAGTGATGTGGTCCCGAAGCCTGGTGCGGGACAGTACACGAGCTGCAGAGTTCTGAATGACCTGCAGCTTGTGGAGGGAGGTGGCGGGAAGGCCGGCGAGGAGAGAGTTCCCATAGTCCAGCCTTGAGGTGACAAAGGCGTGAACCAGGGTTTCAGCAGCGTGAGGGGTGAGGTAGTGCCGTAGTCTGGCGATGTTCCGGAGGTGATGGAAGGCGGTGCCAGTTGTGGTGCGGATGTGAGGGAGAAAGGACAGCTCAGGGTCGAACAAAACGCCGAGGTTCCTGACTGGCTTTGAGAGGTGGAGAGTGCAGCCTTGGATGCTGATGGTGTCAGCGCCTGAGGTGCGGAGGCGCTGACGTGAGCCAATCAGGAGGGCCTCGGTTTTTCGCACGTTGAGCTGAAGAAAGTTGTCTCTCGTCCAGGACTCGATGTCGGACAGGCAGCTGTCAGGACATCGGTGGTCGTGGAGTTGAGAGTAGAGGAGGAAAGGTAGAGTTGGGTGTCATCCGCATACATGTGGAAGTTAACTCCATGTCTGCGGATGATGTCACCAAGGGGGAGCATATAGAGGGTGAAGAGGAGGGGACCGAGGACAGAGCCCTGAGGGACACCACATGAGACAGTGCGGGGGGTGGAGGAGAAGCCATTCGTCGAGACGAAATGAAGACGGTGAGAAAGGTACGACCTAAACCATTCAAGGACAGTGCCTTGAAGGTTGAGGTGGGAGGACAAGCGGTGGAGTAGGATAGCGTGGTCGACCGTATCGAATGCTGCCGATAGGTCGAGGAGGACGAGGAGACAGAGGGAGCCCTGGTCACAGATGGTCAGGATATCATTGGTGACCTTGACCAGGGCAGTTTCTGTGCTATGGGCAGCACGGAAACCTGACTGAAGGGGTTCGAAAAGAGAATGGGTGGAAAGGAAAGAGCGCAGTTGGGAGGCGACAACTCTTTCCAAGACCTTGGAGAGAAAGGGGAGGTTGGAGATGGGCCGGTAGCTTGATAGCTGCGACGCATCAAGGGAGGGTTTTTTCAGGGTGGGCGTGATGATGGCAGTTTTTAATGGAATGGGGACAGAGCCAGAGGAGAGGGACAGGTTGATGATGTCAGTGATATGTGGGGCAAGAAAGTGGAGCTGGGAGATAAGGAGTGGAGTGGGGATGGGGTCAAGGGAGCAGGTGGTTGGTTTTAGGGATAGGATGAGTTCAGTGACAGAGGGTGGGGAAACGGGTACGAAGGTGTGTAGGGGAGGATGGGTAGGAGTCGGAGTGTGGGAGGGAAGGGGTGGGTGGTGGGTGGAAGTTGGAGGGGAAGTGACCGCGGAGCGGATTCCCTTGATCTTGGATTCAAGGAAATCCAGCATCTCCTCGCAGTGAAGGTTGGAGGAGATGACCTGCGCGGGGTGGCGGGGGGGACGGAGGAGTCGGGTTGTGGTGGAAAACAGTAGCCTGGGGTTGTTCTTCGCCTCCAGGATTATCCTGGAGTAGAAGGACGACTTGGCCGAGGCTAGAGTGGAGCGGTAAATTTTGAGGAGGTCCAGCCAGATTTGTCGGTGGACCGTTAGGCCAGATTTGACACAGGTGCGTTCAGCAGCCCGCACCTGGCTTTTCAGTGAGCGGAGGTGGGTGGTGTACCAGGGGGAGGAGCGGGAGTAGGAGACAGTGCGGGAAGTGATGGGGGCAAGAGTATCGAGTGTGGAGGAGAGGGTATTGTGGAGGAGGGAGAGAGGAGAAGAGGGGTCGGTGAGGGTTGAAGGCCAGAGGGAGAGGAGTTCAGAGGACTCCAAGGCATCGGTTAGGGATTGTGGGGGTAACTTCTTCCAAGGGCGGTAGAAGATGGTGGTGGGTCTGGTGGAGGTGGGGAGGGGGGTGGAGGTGGTGAAGGAGATGAAGTAGTGGTCAGAGATGGCCTTGTCGGTAATAGTGACATCCGAGACACTGAGGCCCCGGGTGATCACCAAATCGAGTGGGTGGCCGTGACTGTGAGTGGGGGAGTTTATGTGTAAGGAGAGGTTGAGTGAGGAGAGCAGGGAAGAGAAGTCTGTGGAGATGGAGCAGGAGGGGGTGAAGTGTAGGTTAAAGTCGCCCAGGATGATGAGGCGATCGGAGCAGAGGCAAAGAGATGTGAGGAGTGTTGAAATGTCAGAGATGAAGGTGGGAGAGGTTTTAGGGGGCCGGTAGAGGAGGAGGATTTTAAGGGAGAGGAATGAGGGGTGGGAGAGGGTGAGGTGCTCAAAGGAGGGGAAAGAGCCAGTGGAGTAGGGGGATAGGGCAAGTGGTGTCCTTGAGATAAGGGCAACACCACCGCCACGGCGGTTGGGGCGGGGGATGTGGTGGGAGGTGTAGCCGGGTGGCGTGGCCTCCGTGAGGGGGAAGGTGTCGCCTGGGGTGAGCCAGGTTTCTGTTAAGGCCATGATATCAACGTTCTCATCAAGGATGAGATCGTTGATGACCAGGGCCTTGTTGCAGAGGGAGCGGACATTTTGCAGTCCGATGTGGAGGGAGCGGTTGACAGAAGGGTGTGTGGGAGGGGAGGGGGGTCCAGGTTGTGAGGCAGGGGTGGGGGGAATGGGGATGAGGGAGGAGAGGTTGACTCCCCGGGTCTGTGTCCGGGGTGGGTGGCGAGTGTGGTGGGGAATGGGGCAGTCGGTGTGGCTGCTGCTGGACAGCCAACGCCGAGTGCCGCGGTGAGCCCGGCGGAGGATTCCCAGGCTGGAGCAGAGGGAGGTTGTGGGAGGGTCAAGTGGGGATAGAAGACGAGAGGGACGGAGAGAGAGGAGGAGAGAGCGGGAGAGATGCAGAGGGGGGAGGGTTTGGGGGGAGAGAGGAGGGGGGCGGGAGGGAGGGGGTGAGGGGGCTCGGGTCAAAGCGGCAGCCATAGTGCGCACGCGGGGACCGGGAGCGAGCGGTCAGGTGGATGGCATTATCCCGTAGATTGGGGCATCGAACCCAACAGGACCATAGTGGGCTCTGATGTGAGCCCTGGGGGGGGGGGGGGGCAGGGTTTTTTTTTTTTTTGTGCGCGCGCACGTACCTGAAAACTAATCTATGACGTCGCAGTTCCCCCGCTCCGTCCCCTCCCCTGCCTAGCTGAACTCGCTCCGGCGTCGAGTTTAAGTACCTGGGTCAGTAGGCCCAGGCTCCTCCCCGCGCTGTCCTGCCGCCGCTCCCCGACTGGCTGAACTCGCTCCGGCGTCGAGTTTAAGTACCTGGGTCAGTAGGCCCAGGCTCCTCCCCGCGCTGTCCTGCCGCCGCTCCCCGACTGGAGCTTAGAGCTTAAAGCTTTAACAGCTTTATCTACCTGTCCTGCCACCTTCAAAGATTTACTTATATGAACCCCCAGGTCTCTCTGTTCCTTCCCCCCCTTTAAGACTGTACCATCAGCTTATATTGCCTCTCCTCATTCCTCCTCTCAAAATGCATCACTTCACATTTCTCTGCATTAAACTTCATCTGCCACGTGTCGGCCCATGTTACCAGTCTGTCTATGTCCTCTTGCAGTCTGCTACTATCCTCCTCACTGTTCACTACTTTTCCTAGCTTAGTTTCATATCAGTGGCAAGTATAGGCAGAACTGGATAAGCAGAGAGCAATTAACCTAACACATACGCAATAATTAAACCTATGGATGCTCTGGTTTTCAGAGGCTCATTCTTATATGAGTCTTAAAAGTGCTGAAGCAAAGGAAGGTTTCAGGGAATGTCCTGGTGAGTTGGGAATTCAGACCTTTATGTCCTTTGTTAGGTAAAGAGTTACACGAGGAAACAGCCTGACATTCACAGAATGGAGCGAAGAATAGCTGTAGCACCAAACCTTGGCTCGGAGCCAACAACCTAACCCACTTGCTTCACATCATTCAGACTGGTGTTTGTCTCAGGGCAGCCAATACACCTGCTGGCCTGGTCCTGTTAAATGTCTGGTGCTGACATGTTCAGTAGTCTGAGGAGGGCACTATATAGGTTCAAGTTGTTGGTGCTTCTGGTATACTGCAGTTAAATAAATAGTAATACTACTCCTTACATTTGGTATAACGCCTTTCGTGTCAGGATGACATCTCAAAACTCTTCACTGGATAGCTTGTAACGTGCAGTAACTGTGTTCTGCAGGCAAATGTGGCAGCTAGTTGTGCACAGCAATGCCCCACAAACAATGAGTGACCAATTTTATTTGGGGGATTGTTAGCCAGGACACTGGGAGAAAGAAATTCCCATCTCTTTACAAATAGTGCCACGGAATTTTTAACGTCCACCTGAGCAGGCCTCAGCTTAACGTCTCATCTGAAGGACAGCATCTCCAACAATGCAGGGCTCCCCCAGCACTGTATTGGAGCAAGAGCCTAGACTACATGAGTTCCAACTGATGACATGGGGCTTGAACCCAGAACCTTCTAATTCAGAGGTGAGAGTGCTGCCAACTGAGCCAGGCTGATCTGACCACTTTGTCTGCTCTGCCGAAGGGCAACAGTAGGGAAGGCGACGTGTTCAAGAGCGGTTTCAGAACGATAAGATAAGACTTACTTGAGCCGTGGCGCTTGATTTTGTTTTGTGGGTTAGTGTTGTGCAAGGCCTCGCTGGCAGTGGACGCCTGGCGCTTGACGTGTGAAGTGACTGGACGCTTCTGTTCTTCAACCTGAATGATAAAAACAAATGGGAGTGAAAAAAAGCCTGTTTTAAAGCTAAAGCTCCCGCCCGCCTCCAGCCCTGCTCCCCACAATAGATCAGTCAGTAAGCGCTGGTATGGAACAGAGCCACACAGAGAAAGGAGATCCTAGGTTCTAGCATTGATCATGGGATGCCATATATATTTTGGGACATGACATGTGCATGCGACTGCCAAGATGATAGAAGGCAAACTGGATAAACCTTGGTCTTCTTTCATCTAGCAATTTTTATGTTCTTGTGATCTGTGCTGTTTGTTGAGGCAATGATGAGTGATGGCCTCAGTGTGGTCCTGAAATTCCACCTCAATTTAGCCTGTAAGGCTTTTTTTGTGTTAAGAGCTTAAGATTGTGTGGACACCCATGCAATAATAATACTTGTATTTAATACAGCACCTTGTATATCAAGATATCTCAACGCACTTCACGGGATTTGATAATAATTCTTGCATTTGATATAGCACATTGTTTCGACATCTCAAAGTGCTTCATAGAATATACAGTAAGGTGTAGTGACTATGCATTTTATGGGTGAAGCACAGCAGCCAGTTGCACACATCAGTGTCCCACAAACAGCAATAGAGTGAGGGACCAGTTTTATTTTAGGGGGATGTTGGCCAGAACACTGGGAAAGAGAAACTCCTTTCGCTTTTCAAATAGTGCCATGGGATCTATAACTGTAAAGTGTAGTAACTGTGCGTTTTGTAGGTTAAACGTGGCAGCCAATTTGCACACAGCGACATCTGCAAACAGCCACAGGCAACACTAACTCCAGGCCCAGGATAAGTGACTGAGAACAGCTGCTTTTCTCTATCTCACCACAAATTCCCACCATATGGTGCCTCCTGCCCAGAGAAATCTCCTGAGAACTGAGAGAGTGGTGGAGTGGGGGTGGTGGCGAGAGGGCGGGAATCCTTGTTCCTGTGAATGTTAATGAGCAAAGCTTCTCACATCAGAGGTGGAGACCCTGCCAATGATAAATCACACGAGACTGGGAGGAAATTCCAAGGTCTGCAAAGGTCAACTAGCCTGGTTTTCACAGCACCTGTCAATCTCATCCAAGTCCATGCTTTTAATCTGAACAATTGGCTTAGAAACCAGAACCATCCGTCCAACAGCAACGTGGTTCCAAGGTCCTGAGGAGCACTATTCACATCACTATCTCCTGTTCCCTTTATGTCTACGAAATCATATGCATTTCATCACTGGCTTGTCTTACAGGGGAGGGGGTTGGGTGAACATGGGATCAATGAATCATTTTGAAGACCCTCTAAGTTTTATTTTCAATTTCATGCAAAAATCTAACGGTCTTGAGCTTCACTTTGACAGAGCTTGGAATTGCTGTGCAATGCAACAGCAATGATTTGCACTTCTACATGGCCTGTCATGTAAGATAGGGTGGTCCAACTGGCGGCTAGCAGGCCGCATCTGGCGGGGTGGGGAGGGCTTGATTTCATCCAGCCTGCGAACCACTTCCAATTTCATTAGCGAATTAATAAATTCAGATAAAGCAGAAGCTGGAGCCAGTGAGGTCACTGGGGGCTTGGGCTCTGCCCAGCGATGGAATTGGCCAATTAGGATAAAATGTTGCTTATGTGACCCACAGACGTTTCTGAAATCTAGAGTCTGACTCTCAGCAGCCAAAGGATTGGAGAATGCTGATGTAACAGAACGCCTCAAAGCTCTTCACAAGGTGGGAGTCCGAGCTGGGTGAAGAAAGGCGGAGATGGCTGTTGGTGTGGTCAAAGAGATGGGCTTTTAGATGGGCTTTGAAAGCAGAGAGAGAGAGAGAGAGAGAGGGAGGTGTGTGTGTGGAGGGGGAAATTCTGGGGCAGAGTTCAACACAACAGCCACAAAGCTGAACCGGCTGAAAGCTCTAGGCTGATGATGGGAAGGAAGGAAGCCAGGGGGATGTGAAGCTTGTTTGAAATAGTGGAGTGGAGGGAGTAGGCAGAAGATTCACACATGCAATGCACTAAAGAGAAACTGAAAATCTCACTTCTACTGCAGGGAATAAAATCATGAAAAGCAACACTTTTCTATGAAGCCCTCTTGGCCTCTCTTCCCATGGCTGGTGTGGCCAGCACCGGAAGGATACAGTGCAGGAATAGTCTATTTGCTCCTAATGTCCATTATGGGTTGAGGTGCATGGAGATTTTGTCATCAGCTGGTATAGGAAACATCTGTGAAAGCTTTCAGTAACACAGCACTTCCTCACTCATCAGGAAATTCACTTGAAACATTGTATTTCAAACCAAAAGGGGAAATTGCAGTTGACAAACTGGATGTGAGCGAGCCCCGTGTTTACATATATATTTTTGCTGGGTTGGAAGTTTAACGTTAAACCGAGGCTCCGTGTCTGTTTCAAGTGGACATTAAAGACCCTATGGCACTAAATGAAAAGAGAAGGGAGTTTAATCCAGTGTCCTGGCCAGCAATAGTTGTTGGTGGGACTTTGCTGTGGGAAAATTAGCTACCATGTTCATCTACAAATCTTACGCTTTGTACAAACTTCTGAGAAGCACTTTGAGACGTTTTGACGTGATAAGGCGAGATATCAAATGCTCAAATTATTAAGTAAATGTCAGCTGAACCACATGTATTGGAAAGGATCTAGGTGAGCAGCTATTCTGAACTCAAGGAAGCTCCTTGCAATATTCTCCTAAATTTAGGCTATCACTCCCACTGGGGTGAGTGGGCTATGGCAGCCTGACAACAGAGCAAATGAAGGCAGTGAGCACCAGCTGTCAGTTGCAATGTTAAATGTAAAATCAGTTGCAGGGCCATTTGTGCGTGGTTTACTGTTGCGGTTCGAGGCTGGATCTCTGTAAGCAATTTGTAATGAAGCCTTTACATGGTTTAGGGACCAGTAAAAGTTGCTGACTGCTATGTCTTTGATGTGAAGAAAACCAGATGTAATGGGGACAAATGAGCAGAAACATTTTATAGTTTTGCTTTCTAGAAACTCCTTTAACTACAAAGCGTGCCACCAACTGAGCCAGGCTAACACTCTGTACACCAGCCACCTCTGCTCCCTCAAATCTCAGGTGCACATCACCGAACGCACCTGGCGCAAATCCAATTTAACGGTTCATCGTCAGATTTGGCAGGATTGCGCCCTTGCCTCAGCTAAGTCATCCTTTATTATAAAATCATCTTGGAAGCTAAGAACAACCCCACACTCCTCTTTTCTACCATTAACCAACGCCTCCGTCCCCCCTCCCATGCCTCTCCTCTATTCACAAATGTGAGATGATGGATTTCCTTGAGTTCAAAGTCGAAGGGATCCATTTTGTCATCTCTACCCCCTCTACCACCACATCCTCCCCACCTCTCGCTCCCCTTCCAGCACTCCCGCATCCCTTTGACCCTGTCTCTCCCTTTTTGCTCACCTGCATCATTTCCCAAATGAAACCCACCATCTGCTCCCTTGACCCCATCCCTATCCCTCTCCTTACCTCCCAACTCCACCCTTTGCCCCCTTACTAACAAACATTGTTAACCTTTCCTTGACCACTGGCACCGTACCCATCCCCCTAAAGATAGCCTTCATCACCCCTACCCTCAAAACACCTTCTCTTGACCTATCTCTGCTCTCCAACTACTGCCCAATTTCAAACCTTTTTCTTTCTAAAGTCATGGAATGAAGTGGTGCTTCCCAGCTTCGCATTTTCCTCTCCCAGTATTCCCTCCATGAACCCCTCCAATCTGGGTTTTGTGCTGCTTACAGCACGGAAATAGCCCGGGTCAAAGTGACAAATTAGATTCTTTCAACCCGCGACCAGGGCTCTCTGTGTCTCTTCGTCCTTCTCGACCTCTGCCATTTTCAATACCATCAACCACTCTATTCTTCTCCACCACCTCTCCTTTCACCTCCACGTCAATGTTCTGTCCTAGCCTGCTTCCAATCTTACCTTTCCCACCATCTGCACTTTGTGTTCAGTAATGGTTCTCCTCTAGCCCCTGCACTGTCACGTGTGGCGACCCTCAGGGCTTTGTCCTCGGTCAACTTCCACATGTATGTGGATGCCACCCAACTCTATCTCACTGCCCCCACCCTCGACTCCAGGACCATTGATGTCCTGGCAAATTGTCTGTCTGACATCAAGTCTTGAGAGCCAACCTCCTCTAGCTTAACGTTGGCAAAACAGAGGCCCTCCTGATTTGCTCCTGTCAGTACTTCTTCACCTCAGCCACTGACATTATCACTATTCATGGCTGCACTCTTCACCTCACCGAGCAAATGCGGAACCTCGGTGTCCTGTTTGATCCCCAGCTATCCTTCAAAACTGATATTCATGCCGTGACCTTCCCAAACCTCCACAACATTTTGAAGCAAACTTTTCAAACAAATATTGGGCTGAAACTTTTTTCCCCACAAAAACAGCTTCCCTTTAATTTCCAATATGAAATACCACATTGTTTTCTGACCACCTTACCTGGACTTTCTCATAGGGCACATCATCGTATGTCCTGCTATCGTATGGGTAAAGTGCAGAATTGTTGGATGTAGCCCACCTAAGTATCAAAAACGGAAAAACAATTTAATGTCACAAAAATTAAGCTGAGTTCTACTTTCAGAAACAACAGCACTAAATTACTTAACTGTGTGTTATCAACTTCCAAGGGTTTTACTCACTATCGATTCCAATATATAATAATAATATGGTAAATATATTGTTTTAAAGACTGCATTTAGTGGAACATGTTTCATCCAGCACTTTTAAATGAATGAAACGTGCTATTATATTCAGTCTTTAAAACAATGCATTCATTTGTACTAGATGGTAACACTTCAATTGTTATCAGCATCCTCTGATTAAATGGGATATATTGACCAAGCCTTTGGTTCCTGTGCTCGGCAGAGCCCCCTGCTGGAAAGTCTTGTGCTTTACTCTTGGGTCAGGACCAAGCTGGGGCTCTTGCAATGATGATCACCACTGTGGATGAAGAGCTGACCACATGGGTGTTCTCTGAATGCAACTGCATCAGTGGGATTGTGACCCAGCTGAAGGAGACTGCAGAGAGAGAATGGACTTCATGGCATGTCATCACATGCCTCAACGTACTTCACTATAACTACTGTAACTGCAGTGACTGTTTTGTTTGTAGGCAAACAATGGAAGATTCCGGTAAACGTCCATGAGGTGGAAGAGTTGTTTGTCTGAAGGATTGGTGGCCAGAACCATCTGCCTCCTCTCTTCAGATAGTATTATGGGATCTTTAACATCCGCGAGAAACACATAGATAGTACCTCAGTTTAACATCTAATCTGAAGGACAGCACTTCTGACTTTGCAGCGCTCCCCCAGTGTCAGCCTAGACTATGAAGATCCAATGTGGAACTTGAACCTACAACCTTCTGACTCAGAGGAGGGAATGCTACAAACTGAGCTATCAGGAGGAAGACACTGATTAAAAAGATCAAATTCTTCAGTTAATTTGCTATTAAAGCTTAATTTCCACTTAAAGTTGTGTGGCGGATAATAATGAACCACTGTCAACAGTAAAGGCAGCCTCATAGGAATTGCGAGACAAAAAAAGACCAAGGTCCATCTAGACAATAATGGAGATGTTTCCAGCAATTAATTCTATATGGGTTAGTCTACCATCACAGTGGAAAGCTTTGGGAACCTTAGATCCAAAGTTGCCTGGTTCTTCCAAGCCACAAAACACTTGCCATGTCTCAAATTACTCATATACTGTATCTCAAAATATTGTTTTCTAAAAGAAATCTATCTAATTTGCCTCAGGGTGTTACGTTTGCTTTGGATAGTGCTGGCCGTTCTCACCAGAAGGAATGACGGACTGCGTCCACTATGTTTGCTATCGTTTCCACATCCACATAATCATAGTGTAGAGCCTCGGGGTTCGGGGAAGAACTCGTCTCAGCCAACAGCAGCCCCAGCCACCGGCCCATCTCCTCCGAACAGCTCGCCTGCAAAACCCACAGGAAGCTGAGTTGGGAATGGTCTGTCATTGTACAGTAAAGGCATAAAATAATAATAATCCTTGCATTTGATATAGTGCCTTATCATGTCATTGAGAGTCTCAAAGCGCTTTACAGAATGTACTGTAAATTGACTATATTTTGTGGGAGAAATGCAGCAGCCAATTGCATACAGCAGTGTCCAACAAACAGTCATGTTTCCAAATTAGAATTTTTTTGAAGCAATTATTTATTACCCCGGAAAGCGATCAGCCAATTGACTAACAACCGGGTTCCTACTTACTGCTAGGTAAAAAGAGGCGTAAGGAGTAAGGAAATTTTCCTAAGGTTTCGTCCCGCCCGGGCTTTGAATCCAGGTCCTCTCGCTTATGAGGCAAGTACTCTAACCAATACGCAACAGGCAAATTAGGCAAGTGAATTGGAAATATTTCTGAACAAAACCATTTGTGGAGTCCTGTAGCTTAATGGTTAGAACTTAACTCGCCTCACAAGTGAGAGGACCTGGGTTTGATTCCCGGGCAGGGCGAAACATTGTGTATGTTTACTTACTCCACACACTTCTGTTTACCTAGCAGTAAGTAGAAACCCGGTTGTTAGTCGATTGGCGGATCGCTTTTCTGGGGGTAATAATCATTTCAAAAAAATAATACTATAAAGAATTTGGTCACTCAATCCACAACTGTTTGTGGGACACTGCCGTGGGCAATTGGCTGCCATGTTTCGCCCACAAGACATGAAGTTAATTCACTTTACAATATATTCTCGAAGACGTGATAAGGAACTATATCAAATGCAAGGATTATTATATTATTATTATTATTTTTACTATATGTTGCTTTAACTCATTTCTGGAACTCAATAACTGAAATTCAGATAACATCCTTCAGTTCCTAATCAATTAATCAATGGAACTTCCTCCTTCTACCACTCCATTTCACTCCCCAACCCCCATCTTTCTGTATTTAAATCCTACCTTTTTGAATGTGCCTATGGTCATCTCCCTCTTCATTCCCTCTCCTCTCCCTTGCTTGGTGTCTAACCCCATTCCTGTGAAACTGTCTAAGACATTACCCTACGTGACATGCACTCTATAAATTCAAGTTGTTGTTACAAAGGCCATTAGCAACATGGGGGTCTGATGTTCACTGATCACTAAAATAGTATGCCTTTTTCAAGTCTTTACAGTGGGATTTCTTTTGTAAAGATCTGACAAGAGATCACTATTTTTTGTGATATGTATTCGAGAGACCCTTCAAGTGTCTGCAGATGATTGCAGTGAGCATTTGGACAGTTTGGTCTTTATTTCTGTTCAAAGATTTGGCTCCCAAGATTTAAAAAATATTTCACGTCACGGGAAATATCGACGAGCTCGAAGCACCGACAAAGTCCTATTGTTTTCCAGCCAATTTCACCTCCAGCACGGACACTTCCTGCCCGTTTCGAAGCACCCGAAAAGCAAAGGGATGTTTTGATCCGAATCCTGGTACCAGTTGACAGGCCTGAAGCCTGATGGAGTTCATGTGGGTCCTCAGATCCGTCCTGTCCTTGTGGAAATACAATGTGTTGCCTTTCAGTCGACACCAGCGTTCCTTCCAGCAGTTGTTAATCAATACACATAGGTAACCTGGACAGGGGTGAGAGACAGAGCCCGTGATATAGTGATTACATAGCAGGCATGACAGGATTACATGCAATGTGAGTGGTAATCATCTCATGGTTTCAAGTGATGTTACGAACCTATCAATGTACAGAACCTATCAAAGATATGGTACAGAGTCTGCCCTTTTTGGGAATCAGCTCTCATGTCTGATGCCTTTTGCGATGGGAGCCTGACTTGTCTTTGAATGGTAGGTGTGGGTAGCAATGGAAATCATAGAATCATGGAATCCTACAGTACAGAAGGAGGCTATTTGGCCCATCGTGCCCATGTCAGGTCTTTGAAAGAGTTATTCAATTATTTCCACTCCCCTGCACTTTCCCCAAAGCCTTGCAATTTTTTATTTTTAAGTAAATATCCAATCTCCTTTTGAAAGTTATTATTGAATCTGCTTCCACCACCCTTTCAGGCAGTGCATTCCAAATATCGCAAGTTTGCCTACAAATACTGTGTTTTACAGGAACTCCTCTGAGGTGCTTTGATACACCTCAGTGTCAATGACATGATAACCGCTATATCAAATGCAAGGATTATTTCGTTTTATTTGTTTAAGTGGTCAAAAGTATAATTTTTCTCCCTCTCCTCCTCTATTCCAGGATTTGAATCTGTGACCTGCTGTTCTCTATGGCTATTGAGAATTAGTGTATTTGGGGTATTGAGAATTTTATGACTTATTTTATTCATTGTCGTCTAACTTTATGCTCTAAAAGAAGGATTCTGTGGATGGCACATGGCATCTTGACTGAAGACATGGTCGAAAAGGTAAGTTTTATAATAATCGTTGCATTTGATATTGCACCTTATCACGTCGTTGAGACATCTCAAAGCATTTGCAAAATTTACTGTATAGCGCAGTATTTGCAGTTGAACGTAAAATCCAATTTGCACATAGCAATGTCCTACCAACAGCCAAGACCATCTTTATCTAGGGGATGGTTGTCCAGGATACCAGGAGAAAGAAACTCCCTCCACTTTCCAATTAGTACTTCAGGATCTTTGAGTTCTTATAAATTCCAGAGTGGAGGTGCCGTGGCTGAAAGCTCGGCCCCCACTAGTTGCCTGGAAGACCTGCAGCAGGTCTGAGTTTGCGAATACCCTACTGTTATATCAATCAGTCATTTCTCAAGTTGTCTATTGTTACAAAGGCACAGATTGCAGATATTCAGGGAAATGCGGTGCTGTCAGAATATAATAATATTAATCCTTGCATTTGATATAGCGCCTTATCACATCATTGAAAAATCACAAAGTGCTTCACAGAATATACTGTAAAGTGTCTTGTGGGCAAATTGCACACAGTAGTGTCCCACAAACAAATGGATTGAGTGACCAAATTATTATTAAAACATTTTTTTTGAGGGATTATTACCCCTAGAAAATGATCCGCCAATCGATTAACAACTGGTTTCCTACTTACTGCTAGGTAAACAGAAGCTTATGGGGTAAGGAAACTTGCCTAATGTTCTTCCTTGCCCGGTCATCAAACCCGTCCTCTCGCTTGCAAGGCGAGTACTCCAACCAATATGCTACAGGACTCCACTAGAAATACTGTGTGTAAAGTCCTTATTTAATGCTTATATGAGCATTGATACTGACCACAGCATGGAATATCCTCTTCAGTTGATGAAGTTTGTTCTTCAGTAGTTTGCTTTTTTTTGGCCAGACTTATGATCCGGGTGATCTTTCTCCCTGCTGCCTTACTGACAGTGCCTTTCAGTTCAGTGAGTCCGCTCCTCTTCCCTTTTGCTGTTCAGTGACAAAACAAGACGATGGTTTTAGCCCCAATGATGGTGTGTAACCTAGGAGTGGAATGTTGCACTCCCACTCGCTGAATGCTGGAATGCAGTGGAGCACCGACAAGACGCGAAGGAATTAATAATAATAATCCTTGCATTTGATATAGTGCCTTATCACGTCGCTGATTAACAAATCAGTTAATGTTGTGTGCAATTAAGTGACGTGAATGTAATAGTCATATAAGACAGGATTATTATTTATTATTATCGTAACAACACAAAATTACATTTGTATCGCGCCTTTCACATCGGGATGATGTCCCAAAGTGCTGGACAGTCAGAGTTTCGGACCCGAGCTGGGAGTCGGTACAAAACCACACATAATGAAAATTGAATCCAGGGATTATGCAGTTTTAAATATCTCACACTTCATTCTGTGCAACACCCTATTTGCAATGCTGCTGTGTGCTGTCAGTAGTTATCCTGTATATTTTTCTTTCTCAGTGTTTGTTTGTAAAAGGGCTAATGGAACTGCAAACAATGGAGGTTAAAACGAGTGTTTATACAGCCCTGCACTGACTCACCATGCTCCCTGCCTTCTCTGCCATTAGCTGTAGATCCATTGTCCCCAATTACACCACTCTCAGCCCACGAAGCCTGTTTTTCATTCGATAATCTCTGTATAAAAGCAAGGAAACCAAGATTAAATTGCTGCGTTTACAAAGCCAGGAAGCCTTGCTCCTGTTTTCCCAGTCATCCATCTAATTGAACATCGAATGGATGGATAACAAACGAACAGTAATTCACAATGTGTACCAGAGACGATCATCTTGGAGGGGTGGGTGAATCATTCATGAAAGAAAAGCTGTTTGGGGAGTCTGACTGGTTCAGCGGCTTTACTCTGGGATTTGGGTTTGAATCCCCCAAACCTTTTTGTTCTGCTGAATGTTAAGAATTTGGGTGAAATCAATTGGGAAATCATTAACCAAACATCTGGCTCAGGCCTGCATCACAAAAGCTAGCCACAATTCTGGCACAGAGCAAATTTATTCAGAGAGCTAGCGCATTTCATGTAGGGAATAGCCATGCCCATTGGAGCAGTGCAGAGGTTCCTCTAGGATTTGCTTTCAATAAAAGATGGTTCTGCCGCATTGTCCCACAAACAATCTCAGATTGATTGACCACATATTTTTTGAGGGATTATTCTCCCTGGAAAACGATACGCCAATCAACTAATAACCGGGTTTCTACTTGCCGCTAGGTGAACAGAGCCATGTGGAGTAAGGAAACTTGCCGAAGGTTTCACCCCACCCAGGAATCAAACCCTGGTCCTCTTGCTTTCAAGGTGAGGGCCCTAACCACTACTCTACAGGAATCCAGTTTTCCAAACTGGTTGGCCACTGATATTGCTTATGTTATCAATAATCTGCGTCCTTCAGGAACATTTCCTGGCACAGTCTGAGGAACACTATCAAATGCATGCCTTCTTTCTAACTACTTTGGCTTTTAAAATGAAATTGGATTCAATTAAACTGGAAGTCTGATTCTTCTCGTATGAACCAGGAATTCCAAGAACAAAACATATCACACATTTACCTTTTCCAATTCCAATTTCCGGAGGAAAGGCGGCGAAGTAGATCCCTCTATCCCACTGGACTGGCCGCACACGTCTTTAATAACCTAAATCAAACAGAGAAGCGAGGGTTGTTAATACCGCCTCACCAGCCTCGCCTCAACCAGCTTCCCACAAGCTGAGTTACTGAGACTTTGCCAGAATGTTTTCAAACTTAATATTGTGCCGAGTTTTGGAAAACATCTTAAATTCATCCTTAATTTGGAAATCTCTTAAGATGTCCTTTTTTTTTCCGGTCAGCTTGGCGTCTGACACATGCAGAATCCGATCACCATGCTTAAGAGTATCCATACCAAGCTGAGATTTCCATGTACAATTTCCACCTACAATTGAAAATCCCAGAGATAGTTTGTTGGAATGCGATGCACACTTTCTCTCTGGAGGGGTGCATCCTGCTTACCTAATTCTGGAAAGTATTATAATAAAATAAAGTGCTTGCATTTGATATAGCGCCTTATCAATCGAGACATCTCAAAGCACTTCACAGAACATACTATAAAATGAATTGACTGTGTATTTTGTGGGCCAAACGCAGCAACTAATTGCGCAGCAGTGTCCCACAAACAGTTGTGGACTGAGATACCACATAATCTTTTATTTATTTTGAAGGAAATATTACCCCTGGGAAAGTGATCCACCAAACGACTAACAACCGGGTTCCTATTTATTGCTAGGTAAATGTTCTTCCTTGCCCGGCATCAGACCCGTGTCCTCTCACTTGTGAGGTGAGTGCTCTAACCACTAAGCTACAGGACTCCATTAAGCTATTAGACTCAGGTTGGCAACAGCCAAGGCTTGGACACCCCACAGTGTGCGATGGGGTACTGCTGGAGTCTAACCAGCTAAAGCCACATAGCTTGCCATTGATATTACTGTCCGGCAAGCTTTCCATTGCCAGGCATGTCACCATGGTGCCAGTTCAGCTCCGAGGAGCCCCCCCCACTAGCTCACCAACCCCTCCCAGGTGGATAGTCACATTGTCGTTCGACATTCAACAAGTATTTGAGCCTCACTAGGTGGATGGTAGGTACTAGGAACTCCCTGTGAGCTTCCCTCTGGCCAACGCACCTGAGCATGAAATGGGTGATAACATTGCCACTGTCTTTCTGTGCACACCCTGCAGCTTTTGGGGAAGGTACACTGATCCCACAAGCCAGGTGCAGATCCATAAAGAGTATCTTAGCCTAGACGAGGTTAGCACAGAACACGCTGCCAGCAGATCCTGGTCAATGATCAGAGCCACACCACAAGCACCATTTATCTTTGGGTCCAGAGGCCCTTCAACTACCTGGTACCCATGGAAATGCAAACGACAATCACCCACCATCCCACATGTTTCCTGGAGAGCGAGGACATGAACTCACTCTTGGGAAAGGGGGATCTCAGACATTTTGCCTCCAACAGAATTCACATTCCATGTGGCAAAGGGGAGACCAAGCATCTGTGAGATGTTCTTACAATTCTGATGTGGTGAGACAGTGGAGGTGGGTTGAGGATGTTGGTCAGTACAGTGTCTGGCTGGGCGCACATACCACGCAGGCTCACTTCCTGCAGCCTGTTATCACCAATTTCATTCATTGAGGACATGGATTCCAACCCCTCCTGAACCTAAAAATCTCAAACCAAACCTTTGGAGGTCCTGGTGCCAGACAACGTTCTTTGTGCTCAGGTCCAGATCCTGATGCTCTCGAGGACGTCCACAATCAGATCTCACTTTTGACCAAGTTGCAGAGATGAGCCCACTTCGGAGTAGCTTTATACCACCTGTGGTGGATTCACTGACAGGCCAACTCCAGCCTCGTCAACTAGCCCTCTGGCCCAGCAAGGGGCTGTACATCTGTTAGGAGGGACTGCCTCCCAGCAGTGTTCTCCCTAGGGCTGCTCGCTAGCGGCCAAACCATTTTAGTGAGCAGCAGCTTTACCTGCATCTCAGTAACTCCTGGCTCCCGTAATGTAGGCAGTGAATCACTATGCACTGAATTTCCGCAGTATAAGTATATCTGCACCCTTGACCCTCCACATCCCCTTATAAGTGCTCAGAACCCCAGTCATACTCTATCACATCCAACAAGCTTGCTGCTATTTCTCTCCCACCCCCCCACCCAGAGGTCGGTGGGTGAGGGGGACTACCGACTTATGGTGAATCAGCAGCACTTTGCCCCCTTTTGGCCGCAGTTGGAAATTGCATCACTAGAAGATAAGCCAATTTAACCCCATATCTGCAGGAGCTGCATCTGTAAGTATGGGGTCCATCCTGCACTGAGGAGTAGAAACCTCACGCCCCACCCCCACCGAGACCTTGCCCCTGCCAGCCTCGCTCCATGAGACCTAAACCAGTACTGTAATTACATACTCTTGGAACTAGAATTAACTGTTTCTGTGCCAGTGACCAACCAAATGAAAAGCAGTGCTTCCAACCGGCAGAGGGACAATGAAGAAATCCCTGAATCAGCATAAAACACCACCAAATTGCAAGAAATGCAAGACTTACACACAAATTAAATGTGCTCGTAGCTGAATTGAACTGCTCTTCCAAGATCATAATAATATTTGCATTTCATCCAGTGCCTTTCACATCAGGAGGATGTCTGAAAGAGCTTCACAGGATTTACTGTAATGTGTAGGGACTGTATTTTTGTAGGCGAATGTGGCAATCAATTTGTGCAATGTACCGCAAGCAGCCATTAAATGTGAGTGTAAGTGGGTGTAAGCGTGTGTTCTGATGTGAGGTCATTATACCTCATTCTCACAAATTTCACACAGAAATCTCCATGTGGAACAATGAAAGGAAACAGTAGATGGATTTCACAATCAGTCATGTTGTGTGGGATAGGGATACCTTGGGGAGATAGAGGGATAAGTTTCTCCTATAGAAAATAACCTAATCCTCTGCTCACGGCATCTCTGAGAGAATCAATCAGGAAAGCTGAGGAGTGGAAAATTCAACAGATCAGATATCAGACAAAGACAATCAGAATTATAGTTCACACCATTAAAAACAAGTGTAATATGATCAAGATTGACTGATGAAATGGTGCCTGGAAATCCCGAACCCCCGAACTCTGATTGTCTGAAATGATATCTGCTAAATACAACCTTTCATAATGGTTCAACCTCAAGAACTTCCACGAGGACTATAGCAGATTCACTTACAATACGCTGCTGTAAAACATGTAGAATACATTTTATATTTATATCGCGCCTTTCACCTCAGAAGGATGTCTCAAAGCGATGTTTTGAGCTCATTAAGATGTCCTCTCAGTGTGAAATGCCCTTGATGAATTGGAATGTACATTTTTACAGGCTAGTGATAAAAATTGGTGGTAATTTGTGAGATAAGAATTCTTATTTATTTTACTACATTTGCTACTCTAACTGGCAACAGTGTCCTGGGGCGTTTAAATAAGACTGATGTGGTGTGGGTGGAGTATCATTATTCTTCATTTTAGTCCAAAAAGCGTTGTGCGTTAATATATTTGTAGCACCATCAAACCCCATACTACAGATTCGGAAAACAATTGTGATGTATTATTGTTAATAATATTAACAATAGTGAGTATTAATCACAAATGATGTTATTAATAACCATTGATATTTATAACAATTGCAATTTATCATTATTAATAATATTCTTTACATTTGATGTAGCACCTTTCACATTGGGAGGACGTCTCAAGTTAGTCTTAACTTTGAAGCCATTTTTCCTGTAGATCTTAAAAAGAAAGCTTACAGCAAAGGCTTGAAAGAAGTCTGCATTTAAGAAGTTGCCAAATTCTGGATGTTTTGAAATGTTACATAAATGGAGTCAATCTAGACCCAGATGTATCAGTGAAGTTGAAGTTCTGCCAAGTTGCTCTGTTTTTTCTTAGCTCAAGTTCACACGCGGTCTGGAAAAATAATAAAAATAATCCTTGCATTTGTTATAGCGCCATATCACATTGTCGAGACGTCTCAAAGCAGTTCATATAATATACTGTAAAGTGAATTGACTGTATATATTGTGGGCAAAATAATTAAAGATCTACAAGATTATTGTGAACATCCTGAGGGTTGTTTGAGATTATTGTGAACATCACCGCAGGCCACCTCATTCATGCCTTCACTACATCAAGGCTCGACTATGCAAACTCACTGTTTGTCGGCCTCCCCAACTCCTCCCTCCACAGGCTGCAGATAACCCAGAATTCTGCAGCCCGTGTCCTCTCCCGCACTAGGCTCCGCGACCCTATCACCCCCATCCATATCTAACTCCACTGGCTTCCCATCAAACCGAGGATACAGTTCAAGATCCTGGTCCTCACCTTCAAAGCCCTCCATGGTCTTGCTCCCCCCAACCTCTCCGACTTCCCAACCTCCTACCACTCTGTTCGCTCCCTCTGCACATCCCCTGTCTCGCTCGCCCCACTATTGGTGGGCAGGTCTTCCGCGACTCTGCACCCACCCTCTGGAACTCCATCCCACAGTGCCTCCGTCTCGCCACCTCCCTCGCCACCTTGAAGACCCAACTCAAGACCCTCCTCTTCGACTGTGCTTTCGACCTCTCTGCTTCCCCCCTACCCTCCATCCTCCCCCACCCCGACCCCCAGCTCAGGTCCGTAACTCTGTCTGTCCAGCGCTTTGGGACGTCCTCCCGATGTGAAAGGCGCTATACAAATGTAATTTTGTGGTTGTTGTTGTTAATTCTCTTCAGTACCTTTAACCATTCCTCTGCTTGTTCTTTGCTCTGTGCTGCTAACACCAGCGCCTCCGTGCCCGGCTGGGAGAATCTCAGCTCATGTTTCTTCCTCCGTCCGTCTTTGGAGATATAAATCACATTGGAGGTGTTCAATAGTAACTCCAGGTGGGGCTGGTGGTCTTTGGAGCTCTTGTAACACTAGAAAAAAAGAGATCCACAGATCCAAACTTGGGTTGCATTTCTCTGAATGGAATCTAGGCTCAGGTTAGCAAGAGCTAAGGCTTGGGGAACCCGAGTGTGTGTTGGGATAACTGCTGGAGTTCAGAGCCCTGAGGGAAATCAGTGACCAAGAAAAGGTTTGCTTTAGATTCTTAATGGAAATTAAAATGCACTGCGTAAAATTAACCTCAGTTTCCCATTCACATGCTGCAAGAACTTTGGATTCAATCTACTTACGGGGCTAACGATTTGTGTAACAGTAACTGCAATACAGTGAAGTCCTGTAGCTCACTGGTTAAGAGCACTCGCCTCGCAAGCGAGAGACCTGGGTTCGATTCCCGGCAGGATGAAACATTGGGCAAGTTTCCTTACTCCACATGCCTCTGTTTACCTAGTAGGAACCCAGTTGTTAGTCGATTGGCGGATCGCTTTTCCGGGGGTAATAATTCCTTCAAAAAAACAATACCAATCACTCAAGAACTGTTTGTGGGACACTGCTATGTACAATTGTTGTGCGTATCGCCCAAAAAAATATACAGTCAATCTACTTTAGAGTACATTCTGTGAAGCGCTTTGAGACGTCTCAAAGTCGTGATAAGGCGCTATATCAAATGAAAGTATTATTATCATAGCAACCGTTGGGAGATTAAAGTGCTCTTTGCTAGTACCATTCTGCAAATTTTTAAGTAGTGCACAGATACACTGGATAGTCACTTTATAAACGTACGCTCACAAGAAAGAGATTTGTTTTCCCTCTGTGCAATTTTCTTCCACTAAAGTGCTTTGATGAAGATAAATTGGGTGTTTTTGTGACCCAAACATTTGCTTCTGAACATAGAGTTAAGCTTGTGAGGTGCAACTATCCAGGAAACGTAAACAGACACCCGTGTCATATGTTTTCAAGATACAGCAAAGCTGCAGACTAAATACAACACTGTTCAGTAAGTGGCATAAAACAGCTTCTACCATCAGGATGGAGTATACACTGCTGCTTTAGATTTTAACACTGAATTAGGCTAAATATTAACTGGCATTTCTCCTAGCTTCAATCCTGGACAAGCAAAATTCACAATTTGATACAAATTATCCATGAAAGACTACATTCCTCAAACTGTCAGAAGTGCTTTTGTTTCGTAAAGAGCCAGTCATTTTTCTCTCTTTTATTGAAATATTTGATTCCTTTTGCTTCTGCTGAGATTCTGGGAGCTGGCCCCTGACCGATTGACCAGTATATGCAGTGAATGTTGACCACAAAGAAATTATATACAGGCCGGGCCTGAATCTATCCTAATGTCCACACACATATACACAATCACACAACACATAATAATAATAAATCATTAATTTGATATAGCACCTTATCACATCTTTGAGATGTCTCAAAGTGCTTCACAGAATATATTGTAAAGTGGATTGACTGTAAATTTTGTGTGCAAAATATGGCAGCCAATTGCGAACAGCAGTGTCCCACAAACAGTCATGGATTGAGTGACCCAAATTCTTTTTTTTGGAGGGAATATTACCCCCGGTAAGCGATCCGCCAATTGGCGAACAGTCGGGTTCTTAATTACTGCTAGTTGTGGAATAAGGAAACATGACTAAGGTTTTGACCTGCCTGGCAATCGAACCTGGGTCCTCTCACTTTTGAGGTGAGTGCTCTAACCAGGACACTGAAGGACTCCCCAATCACAAACACACTCTCCAGCAAGACAGAACCTTGGATGATTTTCCTGTCCATAAACCAGATGCTGAGGGCACCCTTCACCTCCCCCCCACCCCTTCACGCCCCCGCCAGGTTGGTACCGGCTAACTCAAACAGAGACCACTTCTTCTTCCATACGGATCAGCAACTCAGTGATGGGACTATCACAATCTGTTATGGATACTGATGTGTGTCCGCATGTATCAAACACCTGGCTAACTGAAACAGAATTACTGAGGAAGCCATGAGCCACGCACAAAATGGCACTTGCATTGAAATATAAATAAAGCCATTTGGGCCAGAGCTTTAAGTGAAATCCGCACAACATTCCCTAAGCGGTTCAGTGGTAGAAACACACACATGTTTTCAGAGACCAACAAGCCCATGTTTGACAGTCAGTTGTTTACCAGTAGTCGGTCTTCCTTGATGACACAGAGTTGCTTGGCCCACTGCCCGAAGCGTTTCTTCCTGAGCAGGAAGGCACAGATCCTGCAATCCTTCACCAAGTCCATCGAGGCTTCCTCCGACGGCCACTGATGGGTCAGCCGTTGACCCTTCCCGTCTTCCTCTTCATCGTCGTAAGACTCATATGAGCTGCTCATTACATCTGAGTCATTGTCTGTGTGGAAACAGTCAGGGATATTTGCACGATCAAGCAATGCAGCTTGATAAGAGACAAAATGTCTGCACAGCAGCTATTTTACAACCTGCTCTTGTGTTAATAACCTATTCATTCCTCCTTTTCAGACAAGAAGTTGAACTGTCAGTCTATTGGATAAGAACATCTCAATTATACATTAACATCAAAACTAGATCAAGTCATAAGGGACTTGATCAAGGGTGAACAGCAGGTGGGAACCTCACCACAGGAGAAGGGAAAAGGAATGAACGACCTCAGGAGATGAAGAAGAGAAACAAACGAAAAACGATAAAATCTAACAACACCAATTTGCATTTTTGTAGCACCCTTCATGTGGGGTAGCATCTCATAGTATTGAACAATGGTGGTGCTTGATGCTGAGCCAGGGGGGAAAGGGGAGGTGACTAGAGACACGGTCGAAGAGAAAAGTCTTCAGGTGCGATCTGAAAGATGGCAACGAGGGGGCAAGATATAGAGGGATTGAGGCAGTGACTTCTGGAGGTTTTAATGCTCAATTAGATTAAATATTCTAAGCATTCCAAGTTTGCTTCTGAAACAATCTACAAGTCAGGATGAGTCCATTTCTCATCTGCGCAATGACTTCTTACGCTCCTAATCATTTAATTGCAAGCTAGCTTTACAAAACTAGAGAACGTAATAAGGAAAAGTAATGGAACTAGAGTACATGAATGCTTATGTTCTCCATTGATCCTTGTGACCGGGTAGTTATTGTCCGCATCTTCATAGTAGCCGTCCTCAATAGAGTTTGGTGGGCTGGAGCTGTCTGAAAGAAAGAGGAATAATTGATTGTTTGTATGTCCATAAAAGGATCTTCACTTTCTGAAGCAAAGGTAGTTGCGTCAATGCCCACTTTTGATACTGTTTTACAAAAATAATCCTTTGGAATATAACCCCTGAACCAGATTCCAATGGTCACCAGTAAATCATATAAATCACACGATGGGCCATGAAATTGACCAAGACTGCTTAAACTCTAACATTTTTGAAGAATTCAGCAGTGTGTAATTCTGATGCCAGAATGTTGCTGAAGGGAAGAGTAGACTGTTCAGGCTGTTGTGATGGGCATGCCTTCACTTTTCATAGATAAAAATTGAAGTATATATACATAGTCTTGCCCCTCTCTGTCTTTAAATCCCATCTCAAAAACTAACCTCTTCGACTGTGGTCCGTGACCCCGGTCACTGTAAAGTGCTCCGAGATGTTATCCTATATGTTGGTCGCTATATAAATTCAAGTTGCTGTAATTGCTATCCTTGAAAGTAATATGAGAGAGAGAGTGTGTGTGCATTTATTTGAAGTACTCTTTTGCAGAAAAATTTTGAAGCTAACTGCAGGAACAAAAGGCAGACACTGCCTCTTAAATTCAGAATGCATTTAATCACATTACAACCTTCTGGTCAGGGTCACAGGTTCATTGACAAAAGGTTCATTTTTGTTGGGTGTATTTCAGATCCCACTGTGTTGATCACAAAAACTACCATTTGTTTACTGTAAACTCATTTTGACGACCTCAGTTTAGTAGCAAATGACTTCTTACTTGCAAATTTTTTCTGATTCAACACAAATGTTGGGTTATGTGGGGAATTAGGTTTGACTGATTTAGGATATTGCTTACATTAGAATACTTTGTTCATGTCATAAATATTTAAAGACCGAAAGGGACATGTCTGGCCTGAAGAGGAACCTGGCTCCTGTACATTAGATGAATCTTACTGATCTGGGGATTACTCAAGTGTCTAGGACTCAGTGCTTACTTCGGCTGGCTATCGGAGTGCTGGCAAAGATGAGTGGAGATCACCAAGCAGGGAAGGGAGGGTGGGGTGGGGCGGAGAGAGTTTGAGGGTATTGAGCAAAAACACAGTCAGTGAGGTCTCAAGGCAAAGGTGTTTCGGGAATTCCAAAGAAGTGTTTGGATGATTCACATTGGGAAATGCCGTTTACAAAAACAACAGCTTGCATTTATATAGCGTAATTTTGTAATTCCAGTCTGCTCCCCATTTTTATTCAAAAGATGAGAATTGGTAAAAACTAAAGGTTGCCCATTATAAGCGCGGATGTAACCAGGCTGATTTCCGCATTTGTAATGATACAACAACAACAATCACATGCATTTATATAGTGCCTCTCACGCAGGGCAGCATCCCAGAGCGCTTGACAGTGGCTGAGCCTGAGGTGATCATAGGCATGGTCGAATAGGAAGGTCTTCAGGCGCGACCTGAAGATGGGGAAGGAAGGGGCAAAGCGGAGGGACAGAGGAAGAGTGATTGAGAGTTTCGGAGCATAGTGGCTGAAAGCACGGCCACCAATGGTGGAATGGAGCGCACGAGGGACATGCAGAAGGCCGGAGCCAGTCGAGTAGAGGCAGCAGGTTGTGGGTTGGGGGGGGTGAGCAAGTCGGAGAGGTAGGGAGGTGCCAGGCCATGAAGGGATTTGAAAATGAGTATGAGGATCTTGAAATCGATCTGTTCCACTGAACTATCACTATAGGGTGCCAGTGGAGCCTGGCTAGAACTGGTGTGATGGGGGTACGGAGTTTAGTATGGGTGAGTATGTGGGAGGTGGAGTTTTGGATCAGCTGATGTTGTGTATCGTGAAGCTGGGGCGAGGGCAAAGAGGCATTTGAGAAGTCGAGTCGGGAGGTGACGAACGCATAGACGAGTGTTTCGGCTTCATCTGGGGTAAGGTACGGTTGGAGATGGGCAATGTAGCGGAGGTGGGTAATGTGGCGGAGGTGAAGGAAGGTGGTCCTGGTCAGGGACCAGATGTGGGGAAGGAAAGACAGCTCTGGGTCGAACCTGATGCCTAGGTTGGGCTGTAGTTTGGTTAGTCTGAGGGATAGGCTGGGGAGGTTGAGGAAGTCAGAGCGGCAG
Organism: Callorhinchus milii; assembly: GCF_018977255.1. NCBI lineage: Eukaryota > Metazoa > Chordata > Chondrichthyes > Chimaeriformes > Callorhinchidae > Callorhinchus > Callorhinchus milii. The sequence goes on from NW_024704754.1 coordinate 8,797,986, forward strand.
GATAGAAGATGTTGATGGGAGCCAATGAATATGGCTTCCGTCTTGTCAACATTCAGTTGTAAGAAGTTGTTGTTCATCCAGGATCTGATGTCCGCCAGACAAGCCGAGAGAACATCAGTGGACCTGGAGTCGCAACAGAAGGAGAAGTAGATTTGTGTGTCATCTGCTTGTCTCCTTGTTGCCTCACCCATCCCCTCCTCCAACTCCAACTGCAAGGAGATGCTGGACATCCTCGAGATCAAAATCAAGGGGATCCGCTCAGCTGCCTCTGCCCTCCCAACCACCACCCCCTCCCCATTTCAACCTTCCACACCTTCGAACCTGTCTTGCCCTCCTAGCTCACCAACGTTGCAACTCACATGAAACCCACCACCTGCTCCCTTGACCCCATCCCTACCCCTCTCTTTACCTCCCAGCCCCATCTCCTTGCCCCTCTACTCACAGAGCTCATCAACCTTTTCCTGTTCAATGGCACCATTTCCACCCCCTTAAAAACAGCCGTCATCACCCCTAACCTCAAAAAACCTTCGCTGAACCCATCCCTGCTGTCAATTTACTGCCCCATCTCCAAACTTCCTTTCCTTCGCAAGGTCCTGGAATGAGTCGTTGCTTCCCAGATTCGCTCCTTCCTCTCCCACCACTCTTCTATGAACTCCCTCCAATTGGGTTTCCGAGCTGCCCGCAGCACACTGTGATCAAAGTGAAAAATGACATTCTGTCCAGCTGTGGCCAGGGCTCCCTCTGTCTCCTCATCCTCCTTGACCTCTCCCTTCGATATTGTTGACCTTCATGGTTCTGCCTTTGAATGGTTCAGTTCCTACCATCTCCATTTTCTCTCCACAAATGGCTTCTCCTCCAGCCCCCGCACAGTCTTGTACGGTGTTCCTCAGGGCTCTGTCCTTCATCCTCTCCTCTTCAACATGTACATGCTCCCTCTTGGTGACATCATCCGCAGACATGAGGTCAACTTCTACATGTATGTGGATGACACCCAACATTATATCTCTGCCTCCACCCTTGCCTCCAGGACCACTGCTGTCCTGACAGAATGTCTGTCAGACATCAAGTCCTACATGAGAGCTAACTTTCTACAGTTGAATACCAAGACTGAGAACCTCCTGAATGGCTCCCGTCAGCAACTCCACACCTCAGGCGCTGACAGCATCACCATCTATGGATGCACACTCCACCTTACTAAGCCAGACCAGAACCTGGGTGTCTCGTTTGACCCTCAACTGTCCTTTCTCCGCCACATCCGTGCCATGACCCCCACTCCTGCCACATCACCCAGCTCTGCCACTGCCTCACCCCTCATGCTGCCAAAACCCTGATTCATGTGTTCATCACATCTAGGCTCGATTATGCCAACTCTCTGTTTGTTGGCCTTCCCAACTCTTCCCTCCACAAGCTGCAGATCATCCAGAACTTCACAGCTCGTGTCCTCTCCTGCACCCGGCTCCATGAAACTATCATCTCCACACTTGCCTGGCTCAACTAGATCCCCATCCCGCAGGATAAATGTTCAATATCCAGTTTATATCAGGCCTGTATCTGTATGAATTTGACCATTAATAATCAAAGGTACAGCATATTCCTTTGCTGGTCCAGCAGGAAGGAACTAATCTGAAAGGAAGCGATAGATACAGGACAACAGCGCATGACTCAAGTTATGTTTCCTCTTTTTCCTCTTCATGAGCTGACCTCATCCTTCTACAGCAGAGTGACATGGCTGAAGCTCACAAGAGGAAGGTGAACAGACAGTCAACTGCAATCACTTTACCCAGAGAGCAGTGACAATGTGGATAGACATCGGGAGGCGATGTGGGCAGGCTGACCAGTGAGTTCAAAAGGAAATTAGATTAGGCTTCTTACAAAGAGATACAGGGATAGAAATTCCACCTGGGTTTAGATTTGCTCTATTCTCTCAGCATTTCGAAGCAATTTGGCTAATACGTCTTAATTTTCACAAGGTCTTAAAAGCTGATTTTCTGCAAGCTTTCTTTAAGAGCCACAGAGAGTTGACTTCAAGTGAATCCTACCACTTGCTGAATTCTGGATGCTCTGAGATGCCAAGAAGAGTAAATCAAGACTGGGGTGGACTTTAATAATAATAATCCTTGCATTTGATATAGCACCTTAACACATCATTGAGATGTATCAAAGGACTTCGCACAATATATTGTATATTAAAAACAAATAGCAGCTCGATGATGAATACTACTCTACTCTAATCACATTTACAAAGCTTTCAAGTTGTTTCCTCTACCACTGCCACATTGGATACTCACTACGAGAGGTGATGTACTCTGGAACTTTACCAGGACTCAGTGGTACGGCTTCTTCATAATAGTCTTCAGGTGGGGGTGTTGTGGGGAGAGGGGGAGGTATATCAGATACCTGAAGAAGAGAGAAATAGCATGGTAATAATATTCCGATTGGAAGACAACTCTTTAGAACTACCGCTTAAGTACAAGAGCCTTTAGAAGCAGAAACTTTGGCTAATTTACTTCTCCCTCCGTAATAGCCAATCATTATAATAAATAAAACATTAAGAAGAATAATTCTTGCATTTAATATAGCGTCTTATCACGTTGTGAAGCTGTCTCAAAACGCTTCACAGACCATACTTGAAAGTAAATTGACTGTTTATTTTGTGGGCGAATTTGTAGGACAAGTGTGATCAACTTAGGGGCAGAGATGAACCTACAGTCTTCTGGTCACAACAGATTCAACATATTGATGGATGGCTTGTGATTTTGCTTTATGACATATAACTTATTATGTCATCTCTATCCTCCACAGGGAAAAAGTAATATAGGGCCCAGGTACTCACTAATTTGGAATGAGGAATTTCTGGCACTGGCATCTCAACCTGGCTTCCATCCATGTAGTCCTCCTGAATGTCTGTGAGGTCAAGGTCACTCAGTTCACAATCTGTATTTACACAAGATCAATATACAGTGTGAGTGTAAGATCCATGCAGCAGCCGTGGATATGGCACAAGAAAAATCCAATTCTTGGGAAAATAATAATAAATAATCCTTACATTTAGTAGAGCGCCTTTCATGTCGGGTGGATGTCTCAAAGGGCTTCACAGGATATACTAAAGTGTAGTGACTGTGTATTTGTGGGTGAAGTTTGCATTTTCTAACCATTATGTATGCCAAAGGAGGCAGTCAACTCTACATCTTATTTCCATGGTTGGAACCATGGCTAACCACTCCCAAGCAATTTAGTTATAGCCCAGTCAAATTGAATTTTTTCGCTGACTGCCTCCTTTGTTTCCACTCGTATTTTAAGCTGATCACTAAAAACAGAGTTCTTTTCACTCTGACATTATAGTGGGAAAGAATGTTTATTTTGTAAAGTGTGATAATAATAATCCTTGCATTTGGTATAGCGTCGTATTATGTCAGAAGGACATCTCAAAGCGCTTCACAGGATTACTGTCAAATTGAATAACTGTATTTGTAGGTGAACGCAGCAGGCAAATCGTGCACAGCAATGTCCCACAAACAGCCATGAAATGATGACAAATTGTATTTCAAATAGTGCCATGGGTTCTTTAACGTCCACCTGAACAGGCAGTCGGGACATTGGCTAAACATCTTCTCCGAAGGATGGCATTTCTGACATTGTTTCTAGCACTGAATTGGAGTGTCTGCTTAGACAATGTGAGTGGCATTATTTTGTGCAGATTGTTGTCAGGTATAAGGTCTGTGCCAGAGTGCCTTCACAATTACCAGACTTGCAAGCATGTAAGTCTGGTGGTTGTGAGAAATCGGCTAATACCTGTTAACTGCGTTATTCAGTGAAAGGATTCACGCTTATACGCTACTCATTAGTATGACATACTCTAGATTTTAAGTCTCAAGCAGTTTTACTCAATTCTTTTAATGATGCCGATTCTTCTCATGGAATCTTTCTGAACTAAGCCTGAAATGTATTCAAAGCCTTTAGCCCGAGTTATCGTTAATACTGGGTAAACTCACCAATTGTTCCAAAACCAATCAAAGAATCATTGAAATTTTCAGTGCAGAAGGAGGCCATTTGGCCTATCGAGTCTGCACAAGCTCAATGGGCCAAAGAGCAAGCTGTTCTTTCAGTCCTAATGCCTTGTCCTATGCCCAAACCCCCCTCACCCTCTGACTTGCATATACTTTCCTCTTGAAAGCCACAATGAACTCTGCCTCCACCACCATACTTAGCCGGGCATTCTATATCCCAATCATTCCCAACACTGGGAATCAATATTCAGGGTGATTGGCGAGATTCAGTGTCTTAATCAGATATATGAGCAATACCAAACTGCAATCTTTTAAGAAGTTCCAAATGGCAGGAAATTGTATTGCAATGTCCTAATAATGTATGGGCATCTCAACATCAAGTCATGCGCACGCTTTCACTGAGATCCGCTGGTAATGATTTCATTTTCCATTCCACTGCTGTTACTACTGCTTGGCCTTCACTCAATCAAGTCAACAGTTTCCAAGTGAAGCTTGGACGCAAAGCCAAGCCCCCATCTGCTCCACGTTGTAACGGCTGCATTTCATGAATGTAAATTAATGCGAAATGTAAAGAACAACAACAAATTACATTTGTATAGGGAGGAGTCAGGAGAATGTCCCAGGGTGCTGGACAGTCAGGAATTTGGACTCAAGCTGGCATAAGCAGGAGTGGAGGGCAGGGAGGATAGGGGTAGGAGGGTGACAGTAGGTGCAGTTGAAGCGGAGGGTCTTGAGACAGAAATAAATAATAAGCAGAGAGGACATGAGGTGGAGGGATTTAAGGAGAGAGTTCTGGATGGGGAAGGGAAACAAAGTGCCCACCAAACTTTCTCTCTAGTTTGTGTCTACTAACAAACTACCCCACTGAGTTAACAGTGATTGTTACTGGAATCACTGACCAGCCATACAATACACTGGGGAAACCTCACACATAAAAAACAACCCACTGCTATGTCAATTTTCATGTAAATACCCAAATGAATGACACTTGTTTAAAGATAGGATAAAAATACCTTAATGGTGATTCATGAGGAGCTTATGTCAGCAGTCAGACGTTCTTGCCTCCGCTTGTAAGAGTTTCTCCAACACAACGGAATGATGAGGTGATAATAACCCATGCCTTGCAGTTCTATTGTGAGGCATTGCTGTTTTGCGGGACATTGTTGTCTGCAAATTGTCTACTGCATTTGCCTTAAAATACACAGTCACTATACCTTACAGTAAATCCTGTGAACCGCTTTGTGATATTTTGCTATATCAAATGCATGGCTTAGAATTGTAGAATCATAGAATTATACAGCTCAGAAGGAGGCCAATCGCCCCATCGTGTCTGTACTGGATCTTTGAAAAGAGCTATCCAATTCAATCCCACTCCCCGTGCTCTCCTCACAGCCCTGCAAACTTGTCCTCCCCAAATAATTATCTACTTCTCTCTTAAAAGTTGTTACCGAATCAGCTTCCACCACTCTTTCAGGCAATGCTTTCCAGATCCGAACAACTCGTTGTGTGAAAAAATTTCTCCTCACCTCCCCTCTTTCTTTTAACAACTATTTTAAATCAGTGTCCTCGGGTTACCGACCCACCCACCAGTAGAAATAGTTTCTCCTTATTCACTGTCAAATTGAATAATTCACCCTATCGAATCCCCTCCTAATTTTGAAAACTTCTATTTGGAGTCCTGTAGCTCAGTGGTTAGAGCACTCGCTTTGCAAGCGAGAGACCTGAGTTCAATTCCAGGCAGGGGCGAAACCTTGGGCAAGTTTCCTTACTCCACACGCCTAATAATAATCCCTCCAAAAAACCAAAAACAATAATTAAATTGGTCATTTTCAATCTACGACTGTTTGTGGGACATTGCTGTACGCAATTGGCTGCCGCGTTCGCCCACAAATATACAGTCAATTCACTTTACAGTGTGTTCTGTGAAGCGCTTTGGGACGTCCTCCCGACGTGAAAAGCGCTATATCAAATGCAAGGATTATTATTAGTATTATTATATTAAGTCTCCTCTTAACCTTCTCTGCTCCAAGGAGAATAATCCTAGTTTCTTTAACCTCTCCTGATAACCGAAGTCCGTCATTCCTGGTACCATCCTGTTAATCTCCTTTGCACCCTCTGCAATGCCTTGACATCCTTCCTAATGTGTGGTGCCCAGAACTGAATACAGTCTCTCGCTGAGATCTAACCAGTGTTTTATAAAGGTTCATCATAACTTCCTGACTTTTTTATTCTATGCCCCTATTTATAAAACCTTATTTATAAAGGCTTATTATTACATGATAGTGATGGTGGCTCTTGCCAACCTGCACCTAATACTTTCCAGAATTGGGTAAGCAGGATCCGTCCCTTCAAGGAGAGAGTACGCTTTCCACTCCAACAATCTATCTCTAGGATTTCCATGTGTAGGTGGGATGCCTAGAAATCTCAACTTGGTTTCGATACCCTTAAGCATGGTGATGGGTTTCCACATATGTCAGACACCTGGCTGACCCCAAAAAAAAAAATTATTACATAATCTATTGCAGTGGGAAACTCCTGAGGTAATGATTAAAATGAACAATCAAAAACAGATATTAAGACCCCCAGCGAGTCAATATAAAGCAAAATTCAGAAGTACACCATTGTAAGGATCCCAAGACATTTTGATTCAGTACTTTACATTATTCCTTCAAGTAAAATAAACACATCTATGCAACTGTGATTCCTTCATTATTAAGTGGAATTGTTTCCTACCAAACTCTTCGAACAAGGACTCCACAAAGCTGGTTCCGATCCTGCAGGCTGAAGTGTTCATGTACATGTAGTCAGTTTCAGCAACTGAAATAACAAGACCCGTTACAACAGAGAAAGAACCCGCGTAACACTTTACAGCCTCCCCAACTGCCATGCACACAAGATACTCAAATGCTAATAAAGGGCAAGGTTTGACTTGTACTACTTCACAAACTGAAAGGGTTATTTAGTGAAGATCATTACAACCTCAGTGTTTTTATTTCCTGTGAAATTGAAGGACAGGCAAATTGTTGTTGAGCCCCATCCACTTGGGCGGGAAGAAAACATGGACATTCAAAGCATTTTACACTTAAATAATAATAATAATAATCATAATTTGGTCATGGAATTGGCTGCCACGTTTCACCCACAAAATACATAGTCAGTACACTTTACAGTGTTGCAAGCGAGACACCTGGGTTCAATTCCAGGCAGGGCGAAACCATGGGCAAGTTTCCTTACTCCACACGCCTAATAATAATCCCTCCAAAACAAAACAACAATAAATTGGTCATTTTCAATCCACGACAGTGCGACTCTGCTGTGCACAATTGGCTGCCGCGTTCGCCCACAAATATACAGTCAATTCACTTTACAGCATATTCTGTGAAATGCTTTGAGACGTGGAGAAGACGTGAAAAGCGCTACATCAAATGCAAGGCTTATTATTCTGTGAAGCACTTTGAGACATTTAAACAAAATATTAAAGTGCTATATCAAATACAACAATTATTATTAAAGCCCAGGCCAGATGTGAACTGCCAACGAACCTTTATGGCAATTGCTGTTAACGTTTGGAATGGGGAAGGAGTTAAGGAATTCAGAAGAATGCCTATCTTGTTTCAAAAGCTTTGCATTGGATTCCCAGCTTTCCATTCTGATTTCAGAGCTGTCTCTCAGTCTCTAAACCAGGCTTTAAGCCCATCTGTAAATAATAAATCATCCATTTCCCCAACTGTTTGACACAGGTTCACCCAGTTCCTCGTTCAACGGAATTCTAAGCGTTGTGAGCTGTTTGGGGGACACTACTATGTACAAATTGGCTCTGTGTTCTCCTGCAAAACACAGTTACTGCACTTTACAGTGTATCTTGTCCTCCCAACATCAATAATAATACTAATGCTTATATTTGATATCATGTCATTGAGACGTCTCAAAGTGCTTCACAGGATATACTGTAATTTTCTGGGTGAAATGTGGCAGCATACAGCAGTGTCCTACAAACAACAATGGAGTAAGAGACCAATTTTATTTGGGGCATTGTTGGCCAGGAGACTGGGAGAAATCCCCTTCCCTTTTCGAATAGTGCCATGTCAACAGTGCTATATCAAATATAAGGATTATTCTTATTAAGATATCAGCAAATAAGGATATTTGTTCCATGGTTGGAATAATACACCTCCTCCTGGTCAGCCTTGGCGATAGAATCATCATAGAATTACACTGAACAGAAGGAGGCCATTCGGCCATCGTGTCTGTGCCGGCTCTTTGAAAAGAGCTATCCAATTCAATCCCACTCCCCGCGCTCTCCTCATAGCTCTGCAAACTTGTCCTAAACAAATAATTATCTACTTCTCTCTTAAAAGTTGTTATCGAATCGGCTTCCACCACCCTTTCAGGCAATGCATTCCAGATCCGAACAACTCACTGTGTGAAAAAATTTCTCTTCACCTCCCCTCTGTTTCTTTTAACAACCATTTTTAATTGGTGTCCTCGGGTTACTGACTCACCCGCCAATGGAAATAGTTTTTCCTTGTTCACCCTATAGAATCACCTCATAATTTTGAAAACTTCTAGAATAATCCTAACTTCTCTAGCTTCTCCTGATAACTGAAATCCCTCAATCCTGGTACCCTCCTGTTAAAAATCTCCTTTGAACCCTCTCCAATGCCTTGATATCCTTCCTAAAGTGTGGTGCCCAGAACTGAACACAGTCTCTCGCTGAGGCCTAACCAGTGCTCTATAAAGGTTCATCATAACTTTCTGAATTTTGTATTCTATGCCCCTATTTATAAAACCTTGTATCCCGTATGCTTTTTTAACAGCTTTATCTACCTGTCCTGCCGCTTTCAAAGATTTACTCATATGAACCCCCAGGTCTCTCTGTTCCTTCCCCCTCTTTAAGATTGTACCATCAGCTTATATGGCCTCTCCTCATTCTTCCTCCCAAAATGCATCATTTCGCATTTCTCCACATTAAACTTCATCTGCCCCGTGTCGGCCCATTTTACCAGTCTGTCTATGTCCATTTGCAGTCTGCTACTATCCTCCTCACTGTTTACTACTTTTCCTAGCTTAGTATCATCTGCAAACTTAGAAATTGTACTCCTATACCCAAGTCCAGGTCATTTATACAGATCAAAAACAGCAGTGGTCCCAATACTGACCCCTGGGGGACACCACTGCACACTTCCCTCCAGTCAGAAAAACAACTGTTCACCACCACTCTGCTTTCTGTCTCCCAGTCAGTTCTGTATCCATGCTGCCACTGTCCCTTCAATATCTTGGGCTTCTATTTTGTGTACAAGTCTCTTATGTGGCACTTTATGAAACACCTTTTGAAAATCCATATAAGCTACATCAACTGCACTACCTTCATCCACCCTCTCCGTTATTTAATCAAAAAAACTCTTATCAGTTTTGTTAGACATGATATGCCTTTAACAAATCCATGTTGGATGTCCTTTGTTAACCCATATTTTTCTAAGGGAAAGTTTATTCTGTCCCGGATTATAGCATCTAGAAGTTTCCCCACTACTGACATTAGGCTGACTGGCCTGTAGTTCCCGGGTTTATCCTTCTGCCTCTTTTTGTGGAGGGTATAACATTTGCAACCCTCCAGTCCTCGGATACCACCCCAGTGTCCAAGGAGGATTGAAAGATTGTGGCCAGAGCCTCCGTTATTTCCACCCTTACTTCCCTCAGTAACCAAGGATGCATTCCGGACCGGATGACATATCAACCTTGAGCAGCGACAACCCTTTTTAGTGCCTCCTCTCGGTTTATTCCTATTTTATCCAATTTCTCTACCCTCTCCTCCGATACTGTGGCATTGGGTCCATCGTTTTCTTTTGTAAAGACAGATGCAAAGTATTCAATCAGTACATTAGCCATGCCCTCTGCCTCCACAAGAAGATTTCCTCTTTGGTCCCTAATTGGACCCACCCTACCTTTGACTAACCTTTTATGCTTATAAAATATCTTAGGGCTCTCTTTTATGTTACCCGCTAATCTTTTGTAATACAATCTCTTTGTCCCTCTTATTTCCTTTTTCAGTTTTCCTCTGTACTTTCTATGTTCTATTTGATTATCTTCTTTATTTTAGACCTGACATTTATCAGAAGCCTCCTTTTTCTGATTTATTTTAAACTTAATTTCCTTATTCATCCAGGGAGGTTTTGTATGCCCTTCTTTTCCCCTTTGTGGGAATGTATTTATTCTGTCCCTGAACTATCTCCTCGTTGAAGGCTTCCCATTGCTCATTACCTGTTTTGTCTGCCAATCTTTCTTTGCAGTCCCCCTTGGCTAGGTCCCTTTTTAACTCATTGAAATTAGTCCTCTTCCAGTTGAGTATCTTCACATTTGATTGGTCCTTGTCTCTTTCCATAAGTACTCTAAACTTAATAATGTTGTGATCACTGTTGTCCAGATGCTCTCCTACTGAAACCTGCTCCACTTAACCCACTTAATTCCCCAGAACCAGATCCAGCACTGCTTCCTTCCTTGTTCAACTGGAAACATACTGATCCAGAAAGTTACCCTGCACACATTTCAGGATTCCTTCCCCCTGTCATTTTGCCAATCTATGTTAAGATAATTGAAGTCCCCCATTATCATTACTCTATGCACTGGTGAGCTTTGTAATGAGGTTCAAACCATCCTACCCTCTGCTAAAGGATAAAGTTGGGAGGGTGGGGATGAGGCACAGAATGGAAAATAATGCACGGCGGCCAGAAACCCGAAGCAATGTGCTCAAGAACCACTGACTGACCAGATGATGTTTGAATCCTCTTCAGCATGCTGCCCACTGTAGTGGTCTGTTCCCTGGTGGTCGCGCTCAGGTATTCATGGTCCAGCAATTTCAGTAAGAGATTCAGTTCTGGAATTAGCTGCTCGATTGCTGAAAAGAGAAGAAAAGCCCAGACTTATTGAATGATCAAAATGAAGGAACCCAGAGCCAGGAACTTCAGTGTTTACCAACAAATCAAAAATTTTTAAAAAATCACAACTCTTTGTGGGACACTGCTGCGCACAATCCAATTTACAATATATTCTGTGAAGCGCTTTGAGACATCTCAGCAACATGACAAGGCACTATATCAAATGCATACTTATTATTATTACTTGTTTTTAATGGGAGTCTGAATGGGGGAATAATATTGACCAGGCTACCTAGCCAATTGATGTTTGCCTTCAAGCAACCAATCACCACAGTGGACATCAATTCAACCTGAAGTATTTTGAGATTTTTAAAAAATTGCTGCAACATCAAAGGCAAGGATTATCATTATTATTAACAGCACAGGTGCTGGTGTGGGGCTTGAAACTACAACGTTCTAACCCAGAGGCAAGAGTGCTATTAACCTAGCCAAACAAAGACTTCCTGTCTGTTGTTGTCTTTGTGGAGCAAATAAAAGCTTCCATTGTGCTCAATTAATCGGAACCTCTTGTTCATTGCGGTTAAGTGATAATACTAAAGTGTAGTTTGCTTACCAACATTAATCAGCTGTTTGCCGAGCGCTAGCAACATGTTGGAGGCAAATCTGATGGCTTACTTAATAAATATATCCATGATCTGTTATAATAATAATGATAATCCTTGCACTTGATATTATCACGTTTTTCTCACGCCTTATCATGCTTTTGAGGTGACTCAAAGCATTTCACAGAATACACTGTAAAGTGTATTGACTGTGTGTTTTGTGGGCAAAACACAGCAGCAAATTGTTCAGAGAAGTGCATAAAATTATACCAACTCACAGGAACACAGTTCCCAGTCAATCTCTTCAAATTAAGAAAGCTGTGGAGAAACAATGTACCCCTCTGGTGTTATGTTTCTCATAGCTTCAATCCCTGCCTCCCTCCCTTTCCGCAGTTATTTGACTTTACAACTAGATCAGAGCCCAAAGCAAATGGAAGGTTGGCAAGTCAAGCAATCAGCAGGGACTATTTTCTGTCAATAAATAACACTGGAGAGTGCTCACAAGAAGTCTCCAATCACAGCTTCCTCTGAACCCAAGCCACACAGACCACACAAAAAAACAACACAAAAACAGATCTATATCTAACTCAGAATCGTAGGATGACTCAATAATGAGTACTTTAAATGTTTAGCCTTGCATGAAATTGCTGCAGCACGTCAAAATACTTGTCATTATGTCTTTATCCCATTATAGATGCAGATGTCTCATATTTAAAATAAATTCACGTCTAGAAAATGTGAAAAGCACTATATCAAATGCAAGGATTATTATTATAAATGCAGTGAAACATTCGCTGTGTTAACAATGTACACCCCATTTATTTATGCCAGCGATCTCCAAGTAAAAAATACACCACGTAATCTCACTGAATCCGTTATGAAACGTCTCATTTTAAGAAAGGTTTTAGGAAGCTCGGCTTCCAAAAATAAAACCATGTTTAAGTATCTGCCAAAATTCAGCGCAGTCTTAAAAATTTACCATATTTATTTGATCTTTAAATCTAAAATGACCCCAAATGGTCTATCAAGTTCCTATCAAGATTTTGGGCCAAGTGTTTTTTGAGCCAAATAGTTTGAAAATATTTCTCTTTACTGAGTTCACCACTAGACAGTACTTTGCAGCTTCCAATTTATTTTAAACCTAAACAAACAGCAAAAAAAATCCTTTCAATCCACAACTGTTTGTGGGACGCTGCTGCGTGCAATTGGCCACATTTCACCCACAAAACAGTCAATTCACTTTACAGTATATTCTGTAAAGCTCTTTGAAACATCTCAATGATGACATAAGGCACTATATCAAATGTAAGGATTATAATATTATTACTTTCAAGAACATATGCGGCTCCAGCATCTGAGGAACACAAATGCAGCAAAGGAATCAATATTACAATCAAGGAACCAGCACGCTGAGCAGCAAAGTATATCGACAACTTCATCAAGTCCCAGCCGGGATGGGGTCAACTGCAGCATCGAGAGAAGGCATTCTGTCTGTGCACTCAGAAATAAACCAAACACAATTTACATTACAAATAACACAACAGCGTAAACACACAATTAAACCATTTAGAAGTGCACAAGGGCGGAGAATTGTCTGCAGCGCATAGTCTTACATCAATGAATTTTCTGCATGGAGCAGAAGTAACTCTGTCCTGTATGTGGTTCAACCCCTGCTCTCTTTCAGTCTCAACCGACTGTCAGCTAAAGGCAGCAGGTCCACGACACAAACGTCGGGTTGCATGACTATTCATGGCTATACGTTACTTGTTAGGCTGGAATTCAAGCCTCTGAAGGAAATTAGCCATGTTGAGTGATGGACATTTTTGTTTAAAAGGCTCCTTATATGTGCAATATGTATAGAGGTGGGGGAGATGCTTCAGCCACCTAGTTACATTCTTTTGGAGGTCTGATTGCCATATGTTGGGAGTTATGAATGTACTGAGCTAATCCGAGTGTAATACAATACAAAATTACATTTGTATAGCACCTTTCACGTCAGGAGGACATCCCGCATTGTTAGTGAATCTTTATTTGTTTTCAAACAACGTAGAGAAAGGCTACCAAGCCAACAAAGTACAATTGTGTTTACCTCAGTCATTACTTTTATTTGTCTTGCCTTTAAAGTAACCAAATGGTCTTGTTTGGGATCCTGTTGAAACAACTGACCACTTTACTCACCTGTATCTAATCATACTGAATGAAGGTGGCTGTGTAAAGTGTAAACACTGCACTATCTATAAGGTCTGATGACAGACCAGATCCATGTGTGAAAGCCTCGTCTCCTTCAAGGTCTCTGTAAAGACCTTCTTTTTCCAACGCTATCGGTCATCCTCCCACCTGACTCCCCTTGTCCTCCACACCTGACTCCAATCCCCAGCTCGGGTGCAAAACCTTCACTGTCCAGTATCCTGGGACGTCCTCCCAATGTGAAAAGTGCTATATAAATGCAATTTGTTGGTGGTGGTCACAACACTACAAGCCTAACATCCACATGCATGCAATTTTCAGTAGGATGTTAACCAGGAATAGGTTGATTTTTCCCTTCCCTGAACCACGGAAGTGCAGACCATTCTGTTATGTGTTTTTCTATAGCTCAGCAAGTTCTATGGGGACAAATTCTGCAAAGTACAGTAGGTCATCGATATTTACATTGTATTAGTTTCTCTACTCAACCCTTAAACAATTTCACCAGCTTTAAACTTACCCTCTGCAGTGGCTTTGTAAGCCCCAGATAACATTCTGCTCTGGAAATCCAGCAAAGAATCAAAGGAAACCTTTTTTTGCATCCAACTTTTCCTCTCCTGTCTGCAGTCACACACACTAATCAGTCGACTCCTTTAGCCTGTGGATTGTAGTGCTGAACAAGTAGCACACTTAATCCCTCCCTTAGTGGTGATGAATCAATACGTCACATCACGCTTCTAAAGCCAGTAACTTGCCACAAGCTTGATTGGTTTCTTGTGTTCTTGGTTCCTCTCTTTATGCGGTTCCACTCCCAGCCCCTTCACAGGGTTAATCTTTATTTTACTGGCACCAGGGAGTCTGCAAGCTATCGGAAGCTATCTATTCACCAGCTCTGAACTAATAATTTACTCTGCAGTGGGTGCATTTCTATATCTGCAAAGATTGAATTTTTTCCAAAGGAACTATACAGATCTATTGCAATCTTGACCACCACCAGTTGGTTAAACACTGCTTTGTGCTGAACAGCTAACCCACCCTGCCTTGTACTGTCTCCAATAACTATAGCATTTCAGTGAGGGCACACTGGGGACAGGGACTCTTCCCACTCAGCTCCCGTTAACCATGCAAGCCAAAGTTCTAATGGGTAGGGTGTTCTTAGTTGGACAAACAGCAGGGAAGCTTGCCAGGCAGTGCTCTCAAATGGCAAGTAATTGACGCACACTCTGGGGTACCCAAGCCTTGGCTCTCGCCAACCTGCACCTAATACTCTCTGTGATTAGGTTAGCAGGATGCGTCCCTCCAACATGAGTATGCATTCCATTCCAATAACACCTCTGGAATTTCCATGCATAGGTGGGGTACAGGGAACTCTTAGTTTGGTTTGGATACTCTTCAGCATGGTGATGGGTTTCTGCATGTGTCAGACATGTGACTGACCAAAACCAATTCATTGAGAGACTTTGGGAAAAGCTGCACAGACAGCACTATCTAATGCTCCTTACTCTCAGAGTTAATAGTCAATGCTGCCTCCTTCATGCCTGCTACTGATATTTCATGCCAACAATGGGAGTTGACTCACCATCATCCGATCAGAGAGCCCAGCTGAGCAAGCCAGGAACGGAGTGAGCTGGAGTTGGAATTTGGTGCAGAGGTGGAAGGAGATGCAGGCGAGAAAGCCTAACAAGTGCTGAAGTTTTTTTTTCCCTTCATATGCCATATATCACCATGGAGTACTTTGTGCATTACAGAAGTTGTGAGATGTTTGCCTTCTAGGCCCAAGTTTTGAAGGGATTCATCTGCAACAACTAGTAGATTCACTCAAGACTGAAGTGGTCAGCCTTAGTGAGTGACTGGCCATGCACCAAAGTAGTCAGGAGGGAGAAGTCTTTATAAATTATGTATTAAAGGAGACCTTGCAAGGGGGTAAAGTAGGATAGGAGTCTCCGATATCTAGAGGAGGGATTTGGATTAAAAAAGGGGTCAGAAGTGATGGTCGACTAATGGAGCAGGAACAGGCATCCCTGGTGCTCTCCAACAGTTTCTCTCCTCTGGTGAGAGACGATATGGAAACCTAAGCAATGGCATTAATGCAACATGTCTGACAAATAAGATGCGTGATCTGGGTGCAGGGGGTGTCAGATTGGACATCATAAGCAACACAGAGACATGGTAGAATGAACCCAATCAATAGGATACGCATCTGAAAGATTACAAACTGTTTAGGAGGGACTGTATCGGGCGAAGAGAAGGTGGTGTGGCACTATATATAAGCTCCATTATTGAGACACAAGTGAGAGAGGATATAAAAAAGGAAAGGGCAGGCACAGAATAACTTTGGGTAGAATTAAAAGATGGTAACAGAGGTAAACTATTACTGGGGGTTTCCTATAGACCTCCAAATCAGGGTGAAAGCCTTGATCTGAAATTGTGGGATGAGATAAGGAAGGCAACCAGTAAGAGACCAACCATTGAAGTTGGAGATTTTAACTTACCAGAAATTGACTGGGATAATGATGTGTCCACTGGTAAGAAAGGGAAGGGATTTCTAGGTTTAAAGGAAGACTGCTTTATGACTCAGTTTGTAAAAGAGCCAACAAGGGGAGACAACATCTTGGATTTGATGATGAGTAATGGGGACAATCAAATCTGCAACATAAAGTGGGAGAAGCATTAAGCAACGGTGATCACAATGCAATCACATTTGACATCACAAGGATTGATGAGGTTATAAAAACCTTAACAAAACTGCCAAATATCAAGAGGACCAACTTTGTGCGCCTGAGACCGAGCCTCTCTTTGATCGAGCCTTCAGCTCCCCTCTCGACTCTCTTCCCCCTCCTCGCTCCCTCCCTTCCCTCACCCTGACCATTTCCCCCCTGCTCGGGTCATGACCCAACTGTGCAGCGCCTTGGGACGTCCTCCTGACGTGAAAGGCGCTTTATAAATGGAATCTTGTTGTTGTTGTTGTTGAGAAGTCTAGTCGGAGTGGGTTTGACAGGCTTAACTATGGCGAAGGGAGTGGAGGTGCTAAGGAGTACCTTGAAGAAGGTGATTTTGAAAGCAATGGAACGATATGTACCTATGCACTCCTGACTGGTTGTACAGGGCTACAAAGTAATTCCTAAACAAAGACATTTAAGGCCACAAAGGAAAATGGCACAGAATTAAGTCAGATTCAATACAGAAGGCATGCCAGGACTGTAAAAAAGGCATCAGATTGGCAAAGACAAAATCTGAATTGAACATGGCGAGAGATGTGAAGGCTAATAGCAAAACGTTTTTCAGTTACTTTAAGAGTAAAAGATGAACAAGCAATGGAATAGGGCCACTGAAGGTAGGTTTGGGAGAGGATATGACAAATAATGCTGCAAGACTGCAATCATGCAAAAAAAAATTTTGCATCAATTTTTACTAAGGAGGAGATGGGTAACTTATTTGATCTGGAAAGAAAATTCAAGGATGTCGCAGAGGAAGTTTCTGCACTTTTCATATCACTACCAGCATGGTTGCCAAACAGCTGTGCAAACTTAGATAAATCTCAGGGGCCAAACGTAAATAAATCTCAGGGGCCAGATAAATTGCATCCAAGGATCCTTGAGGAATTAAGGGAGGGAGTCGCAGAAACACCGGCACAAATCTTTCAGAAATCACTGAATACTGGAGAAGTACCGGGGGACTGGAGAAAGGCAGATGTTACTCCTATTTTTAAGAAACATAACAAAAGTGACCCAGGAAACTGCAGATCAGTAAGTTTGACGTCCATTGTGGGTAAAATTATGAAGACTTTTATTAAGGATACGGAGCACCTGGACAGAAATAAAATCATAAATGATAGCCAATATGGGCTCATGAAGGGGAGGTCTTGCCAATCTAATTTACTGGTTTTCTTTGATGGTGTGACAAGGGAGCTTGATAAGGGTAAGGCTGTAGATGTTGTATATCTGGATTTCAGTAAGATAAAGTTCCTTTTGAGAGGCTGTTACTGAAAGCAAAGAAAGCAGGAATAGGTGGAGGTATATTACTATGGATTACTGGTTGATCGGAACAACCCAGAGGGTGGTAGTACAGGGAATGTACCGGGAGTGGAAAAATGTTTTTTTTTGAAAAATTTAATGTTAAACGAGAGGAAGAATAGTGTTGCGTGGGAGTTCAGGCAAACTTGGAACTCCTTGCTCAACGACCTTCTACTTCTGTAGAAAACACTATTTGAATATATAAAGCTCTAGCCCATTTCTCAAAATCACTTCCCCTGCTGACACTGTGTTCCTTTGTAAACTCAAAGCTTCCGATAGTTTTCAGTTCCCAAGGACCACCCTCAGACTCACTGCCACTTGGAACATGCCCTGCCTTTTGCTGCGCCCTACTAGACAGCGCTCTCAAAGGGCAAGCCATCTTCAATACTGAGGCCTCTGAGTCTGGCAGTCAATTAAGGAGACACAGGAAAAGCCTTCACATCCTAGTTCAGATTGTTAATAGTCTGCTTGGCAGCGTGTGATTAAGTGTCTGACCTTTGATCCACTCATATTATTTTCCACTCTCTGCATGGTGTCAACTTCCAAACGTTTGCTGAACAACAATTTCACGTGATTAATGATACATTTAGCGCCAGCATCACCTGTGTTGGCACTCACCCGGCAGGTTTCCTATTACCATACGATTGGTTAGTTGGGATACTGAAGATTTTTGTCAAAACTCTACTTAGTTTCTATGTGCCAGCCTGGCTTACTTGGTAGCACTCTTGCCTCCTGTTCCTATGACATTAAAGATCCCGTAGCACTACTCAAAAAGTGAAGGGAGTATTTTCCTGGTGCCCCGGTCAACAATCAACAAACATGGTGGTTTATGGGACATTGCGAGTGCAAATTGGCTGCATTATTCACCTACAAATAGTCCCTGCACTTTACAGTATATCTTGTGAAGCACTTTGAGACGTCCTCCTATAATAATAATAATAATCCTTGCATTTGATATAGCGCTTTTCACATCTCGTCTCAAAGCGATTCACAGAATATACTGTAAGGTGAATTGACTGTATATTTGTGGGAGAAATGCAGCAGCCAATTGCGCACAGTAGTGTCTCACCAACAGTAGTGGATTCAAGTGACCAATTTATTATTGTTTTTTTATTGAGGGATTATTATCAGGTGTATGGAGTAAGGAAACTTGCCCAAGGTTTTGCCCTGCTGGGAATCGATGACCTGAAAGGCACTGTATCAAATGCAAGGATTATTATTTTTTTGTGTCAT
Source organism: Callorhinchus milii (assembly GCF_018977255.1). Taxonomy (NCBI): domain Eukaryota; kingdom Metazoa; phylum Chordata; class Chondrichthyes; order Chimaeriformes; family Callorhinchidae; genus Callorhinchus; species Callorhinchus milii. The sequence continues at coordinate 8,816,897 of NW_024704754.1, forward strand.
AGAACACTTGCAGGTCTGTTCAGGTGACCTGAGCCCTCAAAACAACTGTCCAGAGAAGCCTTTGGCAAGAATCTTTATGTGACTTTTTGGGAGCACAGTTTCCAAAGAGATAGTGGCAAAAAGCACTTCAGTGGGTGGATCTTGGCAAATCCCCAGGCAGCTGTGTTTTTGTGTTTACAGCTGAAGTCAATGTGGCCTTTGCTGTAAATACACCCATCAGATCATTGTTCTAAATCTCAGACCAGCGAAGTGCATAGTGCATATGCATTTATTCAAAAACAAACATGGTACCAACATACCAAGACGTGGGCGTGTCAAGTATAGCTCAAAACCAAGGCTCTGAACAAAATGCTGTCTGCTTAATGTAATTCCAGAACTATATGTCTTGATGAGATAAACATTTGTGCCTTGCACTCCTCCTCCTGCACACATGGACAATTTACTCCCTTGACAGGGGGATAATAGAACACATATGTTAACCATTAAGCAACCTTTTAAGAAACAGCAGGGGGAGTGAGATAAGGGGTTGAAATTGTATCGCCAATTGCCAGTATGACCGTCATCAATTGACTGAGATCACTAGTCACTGAGGTCAATACCTACAGTATATTTAGCGGTGGACTGAGTTCCACAATCAGTTCATATCCAATCGCAGAAGCAAATCTATTCAAATTATGTATTGCAAATTGGCTCGTAAATACAACACATTGTTTTTTATACTAGCGTTGATATATATGTTTGAATTTGATGTAGCGCCTTATCAGTTCGAAACATCTCAAAGTGCTTACTTTTTTTGTGCAGTGCTGTTTTGTAGGTGAACACGACATCCAATTTACGCACAGCAATGTCCAACAAACAGCTATGAAGTGAGTGGTGACTAATTTAATGGTGGGGGGTGGGATTGTTAGGCAGATCGCCCAGGAAAACTCTCTTCTTTTTGCAAATAATGTCATGGCATTTTTAATTTCGATAAATAGGGTTGCTGAGCTGCAGGCACAAGTTGCCATATGAGGCTATGATGTACTGCCAATAACAAGAGTCAAACAAGGGCAGGAATGGGTCCTTAACATTCCTGGCCACAATGTATTTAGGGGGGTTAGGGAAGGAAAAAGAGGAGAGGTTTGGCATTATTGATCAAAGATACAGTTACAGCCCTGGAAAGGGGATGGTGTGCTCAAGGCATCAAAAGACAGAATCTATTTGGTTAAGAGTTAAGGTGCAGAAATGGAGCTGTTATGCTGCTGGGTGTGTACACCCACCAAATAGTGGGAAAGAGATACAGGAGCAAATCTGTAAGCAGCATATTTCCAAAAGATGTTGAAACAATAGAGTAGTGATAATGGGGGTCTTCAATTATCCAAACATAGACTGGAAAGTGTAAAGGGCAAGGAGGGGAAAGAATTCCTAAAATATGTACAGAACTTTCTGGATCAGTATGTGTCCAGCCCAACAAGGAAGGAAGCAGTGCTGGATCTAGTCCTAGGGAATGAAGTGGGGCAAGTGTAGCAGGTTTCAGTGGGAGAGAATCTGGACAACAGTGATCACAATATCATTAGGTTTGAGTAGTTATGGAAAGGGAGAAGGAACAATCAATGGTAAAGATACTCAACTGGAAGAGGCTAATTTCAGTGAGTTGAAAAGGGATCTGGCCCAGGTGGATTGGAAACAAAGATTAAGGGGTTAGGGCAATGGGCAGCCTTCAAGGAGATAGTTAGGGTACAGACTAAACACATTCCCATGTGGGGGAAAAGTAGGACGTCCAAAGCTAGAGCTCCCTGGATGACTAAGGAAATTGGGATTAAAATAAAACAGAAAAAGGAAGCTTGTGATAAATGTCAGGTTAAAAATACATTAGAGAATCAAGCAGAATAAGGAAAGCGCAGAAAACTGAAAAAGAAATGAGGTGCAAAGAGAATGTATGAGAAAAAATTAGCGGGTAACACAAAGAGTTGTTGCTGTCTGGAATGCACTGCCTGAAAGGGTGATAGAAATAAATTCAATAACAACTTTCAAAAGATAATTGGATAGGTTCTTGAAGAGGAAGAATTTGAAAGGCTATGGGGAAAGAGCAGGGGAATGGGACTGATTGGGTAGCTCTTCCAAAGAGTCAGCACGATGTGCCGAAGGGCCTTCTTCTGTAATATTGTGGAGTCCTGGCTCAGTGGTTAGAGCACTCGTCTTTCAAGTGAAACACCTGGGTTTGATTCCCGGCAGGGCGAAACCTTGGGCAAGTTTCCTTACTCCACACCTGATAATTGTTCAAGAAAAAATAATAATTTGGTCACTTTAATCCACAACTGTTTGTGGGACACTGCTGTGCGCAATTGGCTGCTGCGTTTCACCCACAAATATAGTCAATTCACTTTATAGTATATTCTGTGAAGCGCTTTGAGATGTCTAGAAGATGTGAAAAGCGCTACATCAAATACAAGGATTATTATTAGTAGTATTCCATGATTCGAATAGGCAGACGTTTAACGTTTCATCTGAGGGACAGTACCTCTGACAATGGAATGCTCCCCCAGTATTGGATTGTCAGTCTAGATTGTTTGGCAAATATCCTATCAAGCAGCTATCAATCAAAACAGCAAAAAGTTTTTTTTCTGATTAAAGTTATTAGGGTAAGGTTTGAGTCGTTCCATAATGTGTTTCTTGGGTTAATTAACATGGTGAACAATCGCTGCAAATTTTATGTCATTGAAGTGCAATATTTCTTACCGTTGTAAGTCTTGAATAAGACTGGTAACAGGACACATTGTTTCAGCCATTGCCTTTCACATCCTGAGCCATTCCTTTACATGACTGATTGGGAGAAGTGACTAATGAAGTGCACTGCTCTCCTCCCTGTGAAAGTCTTCACTCGCTCTTCCCTAACACACCATGCTTGATACAATCAACTGAGCAACATGGAGGGACTGAGCCTAGCAACAAGAAGTTACATTTGTATAGTGCTTTCACATCGGGAGGACGTCCCAAGGTACTGGGATTTGGACCCGAGCTATGGGTTTGGAACAGGAGGGGTGGAGGGCAGGGAGGATACGGGAGGAGGGTGACTGAACACAACGGTGCTCAAGAGTACTGATTTCCACTTTGGTTCAGACAAAGACTTTTCAAAAAATGTCCCAACATTTACTTGAATAATTCGGCTATTGAAAGCTCTAAATGAGGTTAATTTCTCTGAAGTTCCTGTCCAGGGAGACGTACATGTGAGTAGAGCAAACTCGAGGTCAATAATAATAATAATAATAATAATCCTTGCATTTGATATAGCGCTTTTCACGTCGGGAGGACGTCCCAAAGCGCTTCACAGAACATACTGCAAAGTGAATTGACTGTATATTTGTGGGCGAACGTGGCAGCCAATTGCGCACAGCAATGTCCCACAAACAGTCGTAGATTGAAAATGACCAATTTATTATTGTTTTTGGTTTTGGAGGGATTATTATTAGGCTCTGTGTGGAGTAAGGAAACTTGCCCAAGGTTTCGCCCTCTGCCTGGAATTGAACTCAGGTCTCTCGCTTGCAAAGCGAGTGCTCTAACCACTGAGCTACAGGACTCCACTTTTATCTATCGTTTAATTAAATCTGCATGTTTAAAAAGGAATATTAAGAGTTGCCATTTTTCCTATTTTGACACTCCTCCCAGATATTAACATTATACCACAGAATAGGAAGGTCGAATCAGGTCACCTTTATTAATTGGGAGTGCATGCATGGAACCACAGCCCCACTTCCCTTTGGAAGGTGGTGCGTTTTCCAAGTGAAATGCATTTTCCTGTCTGATTTCACACACAGAACAAAATGAGAATAAAACAGGCTGGAGTTTCCAATGAGTCAGCCCAGCTAGCATTCTGCTGACAAGATTCACTCAGTCATACAAAAAAATTTTATTTTGTTGAGTGTTCATTCAGTAATACAAATCGCGCACCTTCATACAAAGTGCCACTAATAGGAGTATATGAATGAAGCTCTTTGAGAAAGCGTCTGTATACTTTCAAGCTGTTGAACACTGTATTCTCGGACCGGACCGGACACAGCTCACAGATGGCCCTACTGTGACCTGCGAGAGTTGATAGTGTATCTCTGTTGCCTTCTGCTTCCTGTGTTATAAACAGTAGATATTTTTCAACCTGATGACAACAGAGGTCATTGATGAGTGGTAGTCAGAGATTTGATGTGCCGAGATGGCGACGGTCAAAGAGGCTGAGTTCGCGAGGCGTTGGCGGACCTGGAGGCGCATGGGCCCCGCTGTGGGTCCGGACTCCAGCTGGGGCGCCGGGAGCCTTGGGGCTCGAGGTCGAGTTCTCCCACGGCCGGAGAGCCTGCAGTAGAATCGGAGGCGACCTACCCGGGAATGGGGCCCGAGGCGCGCGAAGCGAGGCTGGGACTCGGCGCCTCGGGCGGGTCCCGCGGCTCAACGTCCAGCGGGACCTGGAACGCGGTCGGAGCCGGCGCTTGGGGCGGAGAAGGGGACCTGCGACCCGATTCGAGGTCTGAAGACTTCACCGGTGAGGAGTTCGACGCAGCGACAAGACCCGGCGCGAGGGCCGAGGCGGTGCAGAAGGTCTCGCGAGAGACCCTCCGTCTCCGCTGACTCACACCAACAGCGCCCGCGCCACCATCCGGGACTCTCTGAGGGCTCAGCCAATCAAAAACCAGCTGCCGCCTGACGTCATCCCGCCCGCCTCATTTGAATTTCGAGGCCAGGACTCACTGGGAAGACATCACTGCCCCATCTCACTGAGCCTCACCAGCCCAACTCAGCCCAGCTCAGCTCAGCCCAACTCAGCCCAGCTCAGCTCAGCCCAACTCAGCCCAGCTCAGCCCAACTCAGCTCAGCCCAACTCAGCTCAGCTCAGCCCAACTCAGCCCAGCTCAGCCCAACTCAGCCCAGCTCAGCCCAACTCAGCTCAGCTCAGCTCAGCCCAACTCAGCTCAGCTCAGCCCAACTCAGCCCAGCTCAGCCCAACTCAGCCCAGCTCAGCCCAACTCAGCCCAGCTCAGCCCAGCTCAGCCCAACTCAGCCCAACTCAGCCCAGCTCAGCCCAGCTCAGCCCAACTCAGCCCAGCTCAGCCCAGCCCAACTCAGCCCAGCCCAACTCAGCTCAGCCCAACTCAGCTCAGCCCAACTCAGCCCAGCCCAACTCAGCCCAGCCCAACTCAGCTCAGCCCAACTCAGCCCAGCCCAACTCAGCCCAGCCCAACTCAGCCCAGCCCAACTCAGCCCAACTCAGCCCAGCCCAGCGGGATAACCATGGCTCGTTGAACACGCCTGTCAGTTCTGAGTCTCAGCGTGCGCACAACCCTCAACCCTCCTTTCCTTCCACCTGCCCCGACTTCTATCCCTCCTCGACTCGCTCACGGCCTCCCTCTGCTCCTCCCTTCACATTCTCCATCGTGCCCACCGTGGCAGACCCCGACAGCTGTCCTACAGCACCCACCCTGACTGCCCCTTCCCCCACTCTCGCCACAAGGCCCATCGGCCCTCACTCACGGGAGCCAACCTTTCCTCCCTCACTCACATCCCCATCCAACCCATCTGCCCACCCACCCCCTCCCCTCATCTCCCCCACACTCCCACCACTCACTGTCGCCTCTGCATCGGTCTGCAGAACGTCTGCTCATTAACCAACAAGTCCCTCACAATCCATGACCTCACCGTCGAGGAAAATATCGACATCACCCCAGGGTACACCTTCCCACTAGTTGAGACCACACCTCCAAGTTACAGCTTTCACCAAACCCCATGGTCTAATCGCCATGACCATGGTGTGGCTCTCATCTCCCGGTCCCCTCGGCCTTTCCCCTTACTCCTCCGGAACCTTCCCCTCCTTCGAACACCTTACCCTTGACAGAAACCTGGCTCACCCCAGGCGACACCTTCCCCCTCACGGAGGCCACGCCACCCGGCTACACCTCCCACCACATCCCCCGCCCCAACCGCCGTGGCGGTGGTGTTGCCCTTATCTCAAGGACACCACTTGCCCTATCCCCCTACTCCTCTGGCTCTTTCCCCTCCTTCGAGCACCTCACCCTCTCCCACCCCTCATTCCTCTCCCTTAAAATCCTCCTCCTCTACCGGCCCCCTAAAACCTCTCCCACCTTCATCTCTGACATTTCAACACTCCTCACATCTCTTTGCCTCTCCTCTGATCGCCTCATCATCCTGGGCGACTTTAACCTACACTTCACCCCCTCCTGCTCCATCTCCACAGACTTCTCTTCCCTGCTCTCCTCACTCAACCTTTCCCTACACATAAACTCCCCCACTCACAGTCACGGCCACCCACTCGATTTGGTGATCACCCGGGGCCTCAGTGTCTCGGATGTCACTATTACCGACAAGGCCATCTCCGACCACTACTTCATCTCCTTCACCACCTCCACCCCCCTCCCCACCTCCACCAGACCCACCACCATCTTCTACCGCCCTTGGAAGAAGTTACCCCCACAATCCCTAACCGATGCCTTGGAGTCCTCTGAACTCCTCTCCCTCTGGCCTTCAACCCTCACCGACCCCTCTTCTCCTCTCTCCCTCCTCCACAATATCCTCTCCTCCACACTCGATACTCTTGCCCCCATCACTTCCCGCACTGTCTCCTACTCCCGCTCCTCCCCCTGGTACACCACCCACCTCCGCTCACTGAAATGCCAGGTGCGGGCTGCTGAGCGCACCTTTGTCAAATCTGGCCTAACGGTCCACCGACAAATCTGGCTGGACCTCCTCAAAATTTACCGCTCCACTCTAGCCTCGGCCAAGTCGTCCTTCTACTCCAGGATAATCCTGGAGGCGAAGAACAACCCCAGGCTACTGTTTTCCACCACATCCCGACTCCTCCGTCCCCCCCGCCACCCCGCGCAGGTCATCTCCTCCAACCTTCACTGCGAGGAGATGCTGGATTTCCTTGAATCCAAGATCAAGGGAATCCGCTCCGCGGTCACTTCCCCTCCAACTTCCACCCACCACCCACCCCTTCCCTCCCACACTCCGACTCCTACCCATCCTCCCCTACACACCTTCGTACCCGTTTCCCCACCCTCTGTCACTGAACTCATCCTATCCCTAAAACCAACCACCTGCTCCCTTGACCCCATCCCCACTCCACTCCTTATCTCCCAGCTCCATTTTCTTGCCCCACACATCACTGACATCATAAACCTGTCCCTCTCCTCTGGCTCTGTCCCCATTCCATTAAAAACTGCCATCATCACGCCCACCCTGAAAAAACCCTCCCTTGATGCGTCGCAGCTATCAAGCTACCGGCCCATCTCCAACCTCCCCTTTCTCTCCAAGGTCTTGGAAAGAGTTGTCGCCTCCCAACTGCGCTCTTTCCTCTCCACCCATTCTCTTTTTGAACCCCTTCAGTCAGGTTTCCGTGCTGCTCATAGCACAGAAACTGCCCTGGTCAAGGTCACCAATGATATCCTGACCATCTGTGACCAGGGCTCCCTCTGTCTCCTCGTCCTCCTCGACCTATCGGCAGCATTCGATACGGTCGACCACGCTATCCTACTCCACCGCTTGTCCTCCCACCTCAACCTTCAAGGCACTGTCCTTGAATGGTTTAGCTCTTACCTTTCCCACCGTCTTCACTTCGTCTCAACGAATGGCTTCTCCTCCACCCCCCGTACTGTCTCATGTGGTGTCCCTCAGGGCTCTGTCCTCGGTCCCCTCCTCTTCACCCTCTATATGCTCCCCCTTGGTGACATCATCCGCAAACATGGGGTTAACTTCCACATGTATGCGGATGACACCCAACTCTACCTTTCCTCCTCTACTCTCAACTCCACGACCACCGATGTCCTGACAGCCTGCCTGTCCGACATCGAGTCCTGGACGAGAGACAACTTTCTTCAGCTCAACGTGCGAAAAACCGAGGCCCTCCTGATTGGCTCACGTCAGCGCCTCCGCACCTCAGGCGCTGACACCATCAGCATCCAAGGCTGCACTCTCCACCTCTCAAAGCCAGTCAGGAACCTCGGCGTTTTGTTCGACCCTGAGCTGTCCTTTCTCCCTCACATCCGCACCACAACTGGCACCGCCTTCCATCACCTCCGGAATATCGCCAGATTACGGCACTACCTCACCCCTCACGCTGCTGAAACCCTGGTTCACGCCTTTGTCACCTCAAGGCTGGACTATGGGAACTCTCTCCTCGCCGGCCTTCCCGCCACCTCCCTCCACAAGCTGCAGGTCATTCAGAACTCTGCAGCTCGTGTACTGTCCCGCACCAGGCTTCGCGACCACATCACTCCCACCCTCGCTCGCCTCCACTGGCTCCCCATCCCCCAGAGGATTGATTTCAAGATCCTCATCCTCACCTACAAGGCCATTCACGGCCTTGCTCCCTCCTACCTCTCCAACCTACTATCCCCCTACCTACCTGCCCGTACCCTCCGTTCCTCTGGCTCCGGTCTGCTCCACGTCCCCCGCCCCAACCGCCCTACTATCGGTGGTCGGGCCTTCAGCCTCTCAGCCCCCAGGCTCTGGAACTCCATCCCCCAGTGCCTTCGCCTTGCTTCCTCCCTTTCCTCCTTCAAGGCCGGTCTCAAAACCTTTCTCTTTGACCGTGCCTTCAGCTCCCCTCTCGACTCTCTTCCTCCTCCTCGCTCCCTCCCTTCCCTCCCCTCACCCTGACCATTTCCCCCCTCCTCTCTCCCTCCCTTCCCTCCCCTCACCCTGACCATTTCCCCCCTGCTCGGGTCATGACCCAACTGTGCAGCGCCTTGGGACGTCCTCCTGACGTGAAAGGCGCTCTATAAATGGAATCTTGTTGTTGTTGTACCCTCTACCACCCCTTCAGGCTCTCCCTCAAAATCCTCCTTGTCTACCGTCCCCTCAAGCCTTCCCTCACCTTCCTCTCGGACATCTCCACCCTCCTATCTTCCCTCTCCCTCTGCTCTGAACGCCTCCAAATCCTAGGCGACTTCAACCTCCATTTCACCCCTTCCTGCTCTGCCAACTTCTCCCTCCTCTCTTCCCTTAACCTCTCCCTCATCGACTCCCCCACGCACGTCTGTGGCCACTCCCTTGACCTGGTGATCACCTGGGGCCTCACCGTCTCGGACATCACCATCATCGATAAAGCCATCTTGGACCACCACTTCATCTCCGTACCCCTTCCCCCTTTTCAACCCTCCACTATCACATATTGTCCGTGGAAAAAATTTCCTCCCTCTCTCTCCACTATCCTGGAGTCATCTGAACTCCTACACCTCTGGCCCTCCCTGATCGATCTCCTCTCCTCACTCTGTTTTCTCCACAACTCTCTCTCCTCCATTCTGGACTCCTTGTCCCCCTCACATCCCGAACTGCCTCATACTCCCGTAAATCCCCCTGGTACACCAGCCATCTCTGTTTCCTCGAGGCGCAAGTGCGAGCTGCCGAATGCGTCTGGACCAATTTCAAACTAACAGTCCATCGGCAGATTTGGCTTCACCACAACAAGATCTACCGCTGCGCTCTTGCCTCCACCAAATCCTTCTTCTAGTCCAAGGTTATCTTGGAGGCAAAGGACAACCTCCGGCTTCTCTTTTCCACCACAAACCGTCTCCTCTGTCTACCTTGCCACGCCTCGCCCATCCTCTCCTCAAACTCCAACTGTGAGGAGATACTGGACTTCCTCGAAACCAAAATCGAGGGGATACTTTCAGCCACCTCTGCCCTGTCCACAGCCACCTCTCCCTCATGACCCACCCCCCCACCTATCACCCCTATACTCCTTCGACCCTATTTCTCCCTCCTCCCTCTCCGCGATTGTTCACAAATTTAAACCCACCACCTGCTCCCTCGATCCTATCCCCACCTCTCTCATTTCCCAGCTCCACCTTCTGGCCCCCCTCCTGTCCGACATCATCAACCTCTCCTTTTCAACCAGTTCAGTTCCAACCCCCCTAAAAACAGCTGGCATCACCCCCATCCTGAAAAAANCTTCCCTACTCTCCAGTTACCGCCCCATCTCTGAACTCCCATTCCTTTCCAAGGTCCTGGAACGAGTCATCGCGTCCCAGCTCCGCTCCTTTCTCTCTTGCCATTCCTTCTTTGAACCCCTCCAATCTGGCTTCCGCGCTACCCACAGCACGGAAACCGCCCTGGTCAAAGTCACTTATGACATTCTGAACATCTGTGATCAGGGCTCCCTCTCCCTCCTTGTCCTCCTCGACTTTTCTGCTGCTTTTGACACTCGACCACTCCATCCTCATACACCACCTCTCCTCCTTACTTAATATTCGCAGACCTGCCCTTGCCTGGTTCGATTCCTATCTCTCTCACCGTCTCCACTTTGTTGCCTCTAACGGTTTCTCCTCCAGCCCCTGCACTGTCACGTCTGGCGTCCCCCAGGGCTCTGTCCTTGGCCCTCTCCTCTTTAATATCTACATGCTCCTCCTTGGTGACATCATCCGCAGAGATGGGGTCAACTTCCATATGTATGCGGATGACACCCAACTCTATCTTTCTGCCTCCACCCTCAACTCCAGGACCACTGCTGTCCTGACAGACTGCCTGTCGGACATCAAGTCCATCAACTTCCTGCAGTTGAATGTGAACAAGACTGAGGCCCTCCTGATTGGCTCGCGCCAGCGCCTCTGCACCTCAGGCTCTGGTAGCATCAACCTCCATGGTTGCACACTTCAACTCACCAGCCAGTCAGGAACCTATAATAATAATCCTTGCATTTGATATAGCACTTTTCACGTCAGGAGGACGTCCCAAAGCGCAGCACAGAACACACTGTAAAGTGAATTGACTGTATATTTGTGGGTGAACGCGGCAGCCAATTGCGCACAGCAATGTCCCACAAACAGTCGTAGGTTGAAAATGACCAATTTATTATTGTTTTTGGTTTTGGAGGGATTATTATTAGGCTCTGTGTAGGAGTAAGGAAACTTGCCCAAGGTTTCGCCCTGCCTGGAATTGAACTCAGGTCTCTTGCTTGCAAAGCGAGTGCGCTAACCACTGAGCTACAGGACTCCACCTAGGTGTCTTGTTCGACCCTCAACTGTCTTTTCTTCCCCACATCCAAGCCATGACCCGCTCTGCCTTCCCTCACCTCCGTAACATCACCCAACTCCGCCACTACCTCACCCCTCAGGCCGCTGAAACTCTTGTTCATACCTTCATCACCTCCAAACTCGACTATGCAAACGCCTTGCTTGTTGGCCTTGCCAACTCCTCCCTCCACAGGCTGCAGATAATCCAGAACTCTCTCGCACCAAACTCCGTTGCCCCATCTCCCCCATTCTCGTCCGACTCCATTGGCTCCCTATCCTTCAGAGGATCTAGTTCAAAATCCTGGTCCTCACCTACAAAGCCCTCAATGGTCTCGTTCCACCCTACTCTATGACCTCCTCATCCCTAGCAACCCGCCCGCTCCCTCTGCTCAACTGGCTCCGGCATGCTCCACGTCCCCAGACCCACCCACCCCACAATTGGCAGGAAAGCCTTCAGCCATTCTGCCCCCAACCTCTGGAACTCCATCCCGCAATCACTTTGCTTCGCCCCCTCCTTAGCCTCCTTCGAGTCCTGCCTCAAAACCCTCCTCTTCGACCATGCCATTGGTCACCCCCCTTCCCCTCCCCTGCCTTCTCCCCCCTGACCCCAGCTCGGATCTGAAATGCTGTACACTGTCCAGTGCCTTTAGACGTCGTCCTGACGTGAAAGGCGCTACACAATTGTAATCTTGTTGTTGTGTTCATGCTCCTTAAGCGCAGCATCTCGACAGCGAGTAAGCGGGGTCTCCTTGGTGCTGAATTAGCTCCAAGGTGACATGCTTGGCATTGAAATGTCAGAATTGAGTCAGCTTTCTACGGTAGTCCCAATAGTCTGGTTGCTGAGCCATGTGAGTCCGCTGTATTCCATGGCACTGCTGATGACAGCACATCATTGGCAGGACCTGGAAGGGCAAACCAATCACTGGGGGCAGGGAGTCATCCCACTCAGCTCCTGATAACCCTGCAAGTCAAAGCCCTAACAGGTAGAGTAGTACAAGCTGGACAAGGAGTGGGAAAGCTTGCCGGACAGCAATATCAATGGCAAGCTATGTGGTTTAGCTGGTTAGACTCCAGCAGTACCTCATCGCACATTCTGGGTTCCCCAAGTCTTGCTCTTGCCAACCTGTGCCTAATACTTCCCAGAATTGGGTAAGCAACAACAATAAAATTACATTTATAGAGCATCTTTCACGTCGGGAAGAGGAGGGTCTTGAGACCAGCCTTGAAGGAGGCAAGGGAGGAAGCGAGGTGAAGGGACTGTGGGATGGAATTCCAGAGTATGGGGGCAGAGAGGCTGAAAGCTCCGCCACTGATGGTAGGGCGGGTCGGGCAGAAGACGTGGAGCAGGCCGGAGCCCACTGAACGGAGGGAGCGGGCAGGTTGGTAGGGAGTCAGCAGGTCAGAGAGGTAGGAGGGGGCAAAGCCATTGATGGCCTTGAAAGTGAGGACAAGGATCTTGAATTCGAAAGTGAGGATTCATCCTTCCAGGGAGAGAGTGTGCATACCATTTCAACAATCTATCTCTGGGAATTCCATATGTAGGTGGCGTATGGAAATCTCAGCTTGGTTTGGATAGTCTCAAGCATGGTGATGGGTTTCTGCGTTGACAGATACCCAGCTGACAAAAACAAAGCGGGATAGTGAGAAGAAAGGAAACCTCACAGATTCTTGACATCCTATTCCGACACCATCAAAGACTTCTTTAGGGCAAGTCTTTCCTCACAGCACCTTAAGGTATACCAATGGTATCACTTAAGTAATACTGTAAATTGAGCAATGATGAACTTAAAAGATTTTATACAATATACGTGTGTGGGGGTAGGTTCAGAAGAAGAGAATGTATTCATTGTTTAGAAGATTGTGGATTTAAGAATGTAACGAATAGTGAGACATTGCTCTTCAACCCTCCCTACCCCCGTCCACACAAACATACATACACACATAAACATTCAGGCACACAAGCACATGAACATTTGCATACACATACGAATATACATACGCGCATGCTCGCAATCACATGCATTCACTCATTCACTCGCACGCACACTCACACTTCTTCCTGCATTAGATTTCTTATTGTTTAATGATATTTCCCATCACATTGATGCATAGATGGTTGTGTTCTCTGCTCAGTCAGCCACTCACTGAGAACAGGCAGTTTATGTTCCTGGAAAACATTTGTAATTATACGCATTAACCACTCCTATTCCCTGTTTATTGCCTCCATGCTTTGCCCTACCAAAGGAGACTTGTAAAAATCATGCACATTTTAATACATACATGCATTTTTACAACTCACAAAATGCTTAAAACTTGGGGGTGTGAGAGGTGGGAAGGCAGTATGCAAAGACACTGAATGACGCTTGCAGGAGTTAGTGTAATGGATACTCAATTTGCAAGAATTTATCTCTGGGAATTTCATTTGTAGGTGGGGCGTACAGGAATTTCCCTTTCTTCTCCAATCTGAGATATTCAACATTGATATTCAGGGTGGGTCTTCAAACAAACTGGATCAACGCTTTTATTGGAATCTATACGAAATTCTAGCTTTCTCACCAATGGAACTGTATTTGAATCCAGCCCCCAGACTGACAGAATGCAAGGATGTCAAAGACCCCTCTGTGACAGTATACGTGGGCAGTTTCAGTTCAATTCCAAATGTGGGCACACAGCACACACCTGTGTGTGTGTCTGTGTTCAAATATATAGTTTAAAACTGGGGCACTGATAACAAATCAATGTGCTTTACAGTTCCTGTGCACAGACCCAACTGTAGTAAAATTATATGGATATCAACAGCTGCTCCCTTGTCAGCAGATTTGATGATGATGTCAGGGTTGGACGTGAGGGAATGAAATGCAGCAAGTTCAGTGGGAGAAAGATTTGAGTGAGTGAGGGGAGTGGAGAAACTGACACAGCGAATGTCATGCCTTCATTGTTATCATTGTCAAACCCGCTGACAAGGGACGAGCTGTTATTGTATGGTGAAAGGACCTCTACCTTGTGGAGGCTGAAAGTCAATTCTCTGACAACTTTTCCTACCTCCTTCTGGACCATGACCCCACTACTGAACACCAAGCCATCATCTTCCAGAACAACAACAACAACTTGGATTTATATAGCGGCCTCCACACCGGACGGCGTCTCAGAGCGCTTTACAGTTTAGGATCCCGGGACCGAGCCAGGGGGAGGGGAAGGAAGGTGACCAAAGGCACGGTCGAAAAGAAATGTCTTCAGCACAGACCTGAAAATGGGAAGGGAGGGAGTGAGACAAAGGGAGTAAGGAAGGCAGCTCCACAGCGTCGGGGCATAGTGGCTGAAGGCATGGCCGCCGAGGGTGGAGCGGAGGACTTGGGGGACAAGGAGGAGGCCAGAACATCACTGACCTCATCTCCTCTGGAGATCTTCCCCCCATGGCCTCCAACCTCATAGTCCCCCAAGCCTACACAGCCCGCCTCTACCTCCTCCCCAAAAACACAAACAGGACTATCCCAGTAGACCTATTGTTTCAGCCTGCTCGTACCTCACGGAACTTACTTCCCATTATCTAGATTCTATTATTTCCCCCCTTGTCCAGTCCCTACCCACCTACATCTGTGAGTCTTCTGACGCCCTCCGCCACTTCAACCAATTCCAGTTTTCTGGCCCTAACCGTCTCCTTACGATGGACACTCAGTTCCTCTTCACCTCCACCCCCCCACAAGGACGGTACGCAGACCCTCCACTGCTTCCTGGAACAGTGGCCCAACCAGTCTCCATCCACCTCCACCCTCCTCTGCCTGGCTGAACTTGTTCTCATATTGAACGACTTTTCTTTTAACTCCACTCACTTCCTCCAAATAAAAGATGTTGCTATGGGAACCTGCAGGGGTCCTAGCTATGCCTGCCTTTTTGTAGGATACATTGAACAATCTTTGTTCCAATCCTACTCAAGTCCCCTCCCTGACCTATTGTTCCAGTACATTGATGACTGTCAGTGCTGCTTCCTGTTCTCGCTCTGAGCTGGAAAACTTAATTTTGCTTCCAACTTCCACCCCTCCCTTACCTTCACATGGTCCATCTCTGACTCTTCCCTTCCTCAATTTCTCTATCTCCATCTCGGGGCATATACTGGATATTTACTACAAGTCCACCAACTCCCACAGCTACCTTGAATACACTCCTTCCCACCCCATTTTCTGTAAGGACTCCATTCCCTTCTCCCAGTTTCTCCGCCTCCACTACACTTGCTCTGACAATGCCACCTTCCACACCAGAGCTTCTGAAATGTCCTCCTTTTTCCTCAGCCGAGGATTCTTCTACACTGTGGTAGACAAGGCCCTCAATCTATCTTTCTATAATCTCCCATTATTGCCTTTGTCTTACACCATCAACACCTCTGATCTCATCATCTCTTAACCTCCATCTAAATTTTTTCTTTTTCTTTCCCTGCCTCCTTCTCTGCTTGTCCTTATAAACTGCTCCTTTCCAACAACCCCCAGTTCTGACAAAAAGGTCATCGACCTGAAACGTTACTCACTTTCCTCTCTCCATAGATGCTGCATGACCTGCTACATGTTCCCAGTGACTTCTGTTTTTATTTCAGGTTTCCAGCGCCTGCAGTATTTGCCTTTTTTGTGGTAAATTTATGCCTTTCAAAAACAGCGGAGACAACCCAATGGCCTAACTAAAAAAAATGCATTTGAAACAGCGTCTTTCATGTGATGTTTCAAAGCACTTCACAGGGTTTACTGTAAAGTGTAGTGTGTGTTTTGTAGGCTTATTTAGCTAGAAAGTATCGCTAGAAAAAGATGCCTTTTCCAAAACGTTCCAAAACTTAAGTCCACGTCAGGGACATTGAAAGTTTATCAAACATTGGGGTAAAATTCCATTCAGTGTTACTCGCCTTTGGTGATGTCAGCCTGTAATGGGATTTAATTCTTATTGTCACGCCTTGCTAAAGTCCATTACATGCAATGCTGAATGGAACTTTTACCCTTCTGTGCTTAATCCAAAGCCATAAGAAGTGCAAACAATTCTCTACAGCTTTGATAAGTGTTTTATAGGCGGAACATTAAAACTCACTTCAAAGATTTAGGGATTTGCTTAACTCATGTTAAAATCTCGAGAAAACATGTGGATCTGCCCCTGTCTCATAAATTAAGTGTCTAAGACGTGTGTCTGGAGTCTGAGGTATATCATCAGACGTGAAATATACAATGGTTTGGAGAATCCTAACGCCCTGTTCCATTGGACATGTTGCCAACTGCAGACTCCAAAAGAGTGGAAAAATATTTCTGCCGGTGTTTACATTCCACATGAATTGGACCTGGTAAGATTCACGTTGTGACTGATTTAGGAACCTTAATGCAGTCGTAGCTGATGAGAGGTACCACTGGAACACTCTACTGGAAAGCGATCATCACAGCTGACTTTAAAACAGTGAATGGGACAGATTAATTGACAATTACTGAATACTCTTAAGTTACTTTTAACTGCTGGTAAAGATGGCTGTTGCCTATGTTCAGGCAAGTTGGACGTTCACTTTGTGGCTGTTCGCGGGATGTTGCTTTGAACAAACTGGCTGGCATCTTTGCCTACACAGCACTGCACCTTACAGTAAATCCTGTAAGACACTTTGTGACATCCTCCTGGGCGTGAAAGGTGCTTATGAAAAGCAAGGACTATTATTATTAATTATTTTACTTTTTGACTGCAGTGGTTTCATTCATCATGATGGTCACCAACATCTCGATTAACTATCTCCTACCACCGGACAAACACAAAATGCTCCACTCCAAACAACAAGCCCATCAGAGCTATAACAACAACAACTTGCACTTATATAGCACCCTCCACTTAGGGTAGTCTCAGTGCGCTTAACAGTGACTTAACACTGACTCCGAACCGGGGGGAGGGAGGAGGTGCCGTAAGCACGGTCGAAGAGGAAAGTTTTCAGGAGGGACTTGAAAGAGGGGAAAGAGGGGGTGATGGATTGGGGAGTGAGGAGGTTGGAGAGGTAGGGAGGTGCCAGGGAGTGAATGGACGCTAGAGTCCCTGGAGGTGGTACCTTTCCTTAATCGAGACCACGTCGGTGTCCATCATTCCTAAGTAAGTCACAACATGCACCTTTTGCCTGGTTATTGGTGTTTGTTTACTGGAGGAAGCGACTGTAAGCTTTAATGCTATTTTTGAACGCAGCTCCTCACATACACGTTTTCACTCACAGTGTTTGTTGAAGTGAAACCAGAACGTCTTTTCTGTTTGACAAAACGGGGAAAATCCTTTTCAAAACAAGCTTTGAAGAAATAACTGCAGCAAAAATCAATTCACTAAATGTCAATTACATCTCTTCAATGCGAAAGAACAGTAGCGGCTAGGGCTATGCAGTGCAAGGCAACAATATTTTTTGTAAAGTAAGGGTATCAAGAGATATGGGGCAAAGGTGCGTAGATGGAGTTGAGGTACAAATCAGCCATGATCTAATTGAATGGCGGAACAGGCTCAAGGGGCTGAATGACATATGTTCCTATGTTTCTAGGAATGCTCTGGGCAGATAAAGACCATTGTAGTCCATCGGTTGCTTCCAAGTGTCTATCTTGCACACCTCTCTGTCCATTCCTTGGCCAAATAATTATCCACAACCTTCCTCCACCATTTCCAAACAGACCTTTATTCCAGCAGATCTTTGGGCCACAAATAATCTTTTTTGCTCCATTTGAAGATCGCTCAAGCTAACCCCAAAAAGCCAACTATGTGCCTTTGATGCTGATACAACAGATTGCTGGCTGTTATCACCACCACTGTGATAGTAGCAGTTACATTCTCTGGTCAGTTACAAAATAAACTGACTATTTCACTGACAAGTCATGTTTAATGGATGCAACGGCCAAGAAACCCCACCTAGATCCAGATTGACTATTTCTGTAGCAACAACAATCCTACATTTAGAGTCCCTTAGTCTGGTGGTGTGTTCGCCTTAGCGTGTTCGCCTCACAAACAGTAGGACCTGGGTTCAGTTCCCGGGCGAGGCGAAACCTTGGCAAGTTTCCTTACTCCACACGCCTCTGTTTGCCTTGCGGTGAGTGGGACCCCAGTTGTTGGTCGATTAGTGTATCACTTTCTGGGAGTAATAATCCCTCCCCACAAAAAATTGGTCATACACCATTGGTCATTGGTTGTATCGCAGATACAACCATATCTGTATCCTGTAGCTCAGTGGTTAGAGCACTTGCCTCGCAAGCGAGAGACCTGGGTTCGATTCCTGGCAGGGTGAAACCTTGGGCAAGTTTCTTTACTCCACACGCCTGATAATAATCCCTCAAGAAAAAAAAATTGGTCACTTCAATCCATGACTGTTTGTGGGACACTGCTGTGTGCAATTAGCTGCCGTGTTTAGGCCGCAAAATACACAGTCAATCCACTTTACAATATATTCTGTGAAGCAATTCAAGCATTATTATAAGATCATCCACAATTTGGCAACTTGTTGAATTCAGTCTTGACTTTGAAGTGGTTTTTCTGAAGTCTTAAAGAAATATAAATAAACCCAGCTTTAAAATAAACTCTGAAATCTACATAAATTGGGCAACTGTGGACCCAGGAGGACTCTCTCCCATATAGCAGTTCATAATTATAATAATCCTTGCATTTGATATAGCTCCTTATCACGTCTTCGAGGAAATGGCACTTTGAGGCAGGAACTGATTTTCATTCATATAAAAGTTTTTTAAATGATTCCTTTCACAGTTTCTTGAGCATTAGCCTCAGAAAAAAAAAGCTAAAAAATGCCTCACTTATTTCTAATTCCCGTGTTGTGTGTGTGTGTGGGATGGTATTAGCTATCAATTCACAATTTGGTCATTGTTTCTTGACAAAAGAATAAACCACTGTCGACTTCTGGGGGTATTTCTCCATCTTATAAGAGATTTGATGGTGAAATCACAATCTCGACCTCTGGCCAAATATAGTGAATGCTGTGATCCTCAAGATTATTAAAGCCTGTGGTCTATGAGCTTGTCTCCCCTCAACCACCAGCCTCTGAACCCTGTAGAAACCCTTACTAATGTAACGTCAATTTTTCTGTAGTGATGTGATGACAAACAAATGCATTAGCACTGTCTGATCAAAGGGCTTTTATTTTGGAGTGAATAGTAAAATGATAATATGTCAATGACGGTGTTTTCTAAATGGGGATGTGTCCGTTTTGACTCTGAACAGTTCAGTGAGGTTCTCTCTGTCATGGGCCATGCTTGACAGTCCGTGCCGACATGATGTGGACTAGGGAGGAATATGCATTGGAACCGAGGCCTCTCCTGTCCTCACTCGACATCCCAACAGTGGTTACTGCACTGTGATTACGAACAGCTGTTTTTTTTCCCTCCCTGGTACTATTATTATTATTATTACGCTGGCTCAGATCAGGATATGGGCTTGCAATATATATTGTGAAATCCTGTAGCTCAGTGGTTAGAGCGCTCGCCTCGCAAGCGAGAGACCTGGGTTCGATTCCTGGCAGGGTGAAATGTTGGGCACATTTCCTCACTCCACACGCCTCTGTTTAGCTAGGGGTATGTAGGAACCCGGTTGATAGTCGATGAGATCGCTTTTCCGGGGTAATAATTACTTTAAAAAAATAATAATAATAAATTGGTCACTCAATCCATGACTGCTGGTGGCACCCTGCTGTGCGCAATTGGCTCCCGTGTTTCACTTACAAAAATATACAGTCAATTCACTTCACAGTATATCCTGTGAAGCTCGTTGAGATGTCTCGAAGACGCAATAAGGAGCTATATCAAATGAAAGGATTATTATTATATGGCACTGCAGAGCCTCGGGGCTGAGAGGCTGAAGGCCCGGCCACCGATGGTAGGGCGGTTGGGGCGGGGGATGTGGAGCAGACCGGAGCCAGAGGAACGGCGGGTACGGACAGGTACGTAGGGGGATAGTAGGTCGGAAAGGTAGGAGGGAGCATGGCCGTGAATGGCCTTGTAGGTGAGGATGAGGATCTTGAAATCGATCCTCTGGGGGATGGGGAGCCAGTGGAGGCGAGCGAGGGTGGGAGTGATGTGGTCGCGAAGCCTGGTGCGGGACAGTACACGAGCTGCAGAGCTCTGAATGACCTGCAGCTTGTGGAGGGAGGTGGCGGGAAGGCCGATGAGGAGAGAGTTCCCATAGTCCAGCCTTGAGGTGATAAAGGCGTGGACCAGAGTTTCAGCAGCGTGAGGGGTGAGATAGTGCTGTAGTCTGGCGATATTCCGGAGGTGATGGAAGGCAGTGCCAGTTGTGGTGCGGATATGAGGGAGAAAGGACAGCTCAGGGTCGAACAGAACACTGGGGTTCCTGATTGGCTTTGAGAGGTGGAGAGTGCAGCCTTGGATGCTGATGCTGTCAGCGCCTGAGGTGCGGAGGCGCTGACGTGAGCCAATCAGGAGGGCCTCAGTTTTTCGCACATTGAGCTGAAGAAAGTTGTCTCTCGTCCAGGACTCGATGTCGGACAGGCAGCTGTCAGGACATCTGTGATCGTGGAGTTGAGGGTAGAGGAGGAAAGGTAGAGTTGGGAGTCATCCGCATACATGTGGAAGTTAACCCCATGTTTGCGGATGATGTCACCAAGGGGGAGCATATAGAGGGTGAAGAGGAGGGGACCAAGGACAGAGCCCTGAGGGACACCACACGAGACAGTGCGGGGGCTGGAGGAAAAGCCGTTAGTGGAAACAAAATGAAGATGGTGGGAGAGGTATGACCTAAACCACTCAAGGACAGGGCCTTGAAGGTTGAGGTGGGAGGACAAGCGGTGGAGGAGGATAGCATGGTCGAATGCTGCCGATAGGTCAAGGAGGACGAGGAGACAGAGGGAGTCCTGGTCGCAGATGGTCAGGATGTCATTGGTGACCTTGACCAAGGCAGTTTCTGTGCTATGGGCATCACGGAAAACCGACTGAAGGGGTTCAAATAATGAATGGGTGGAGAGGAAAGAGCGCAGCTGGGAGGCGACAACTCGTTCCAGGACTTGGACGGGAAGGGGAGGTTGGAGATGGGCCGGTAGCTTGATAGCTGCGACGCATCAAGGGAGGGTTTTTTCAAGGTGGGAGTGATGGTGGCAGTTTTTAGGGGAATGGGAACAGAGCCAGAGGAGAGGGACAGGTTGATGATGTCTGTGATATGTGGGGCAAGGAGGTAGAGCTGAGAGATAAGGAGTGGAGTGGGGATGGGGTCAAGGGAGCAGGAGGTGGGTTTCAGGGATAGGATGAGTTTGGTGACAGAGGGTGGGGAAATGGGTACGAAAGTGTGTAGGGGAGGATGGGTAGGAGTCGGAGTGTGGGAGGGAAGGGGAGGGGGTGGGTGGAGGTTGGAGGTGAAGTGACCGCGGAGCGGATTCCCTTGATTTTGGATTCAAGGAAATCCAGCATCTCCTCGCAGTGAAGGTTGGAGGAGATGACCTGCGTGGGGTGGCGGGGGGGACGGAGGAGTCGGGATGTGGTAGAAAACAGAAGCCTGGGGTTGTTCTTCGCCTCCAGGATTATCCTGGAGTAGAAGGACGACTTGGCCGAGGCTAGAGTGGAGCGGTAGATTTTGAGGAGGTCCAGCCAGATTTGTCGGTGGACCGTTAGGCCAGATTTGAGGCAGGTGCGTTCAGCGGCCCGCACCTGGCTCTTCAGTGAGCGGAGGTGGGTGGTGAACCAGGGGGAGGAGCGAGAGTAGGAGACAGTACGGGAGGTGATGGGGGCAAGAGTGTCGAGTGTGGAGGAGAGGGTGTTGTGGAGGAGGGTGAGAGGAGAAGAGGGGTCAGTGAGGGTTGAAGGCCAGAGGGAGAGGAGTTCAGAGGACTCCAAGGCAGCGGTTAGGGATTTTGGGGGTAACTTCTTCCAGGGCGGTAGAAGATGGTGGTGGGTCTGGTGGAGGTGGGGAGGGGGTGGAGGTGGTGAAGGAGATGAAGTGGTGATCGGAGACGGCCTTGTCGGTAATGGTGACATCCGAGACACTGAGGCCCCGGGTGATCACCAAGTCGAGTGGGTGGCCGTGACTGTGAGTGGGGGAGTTGATGTGGAGGGAGAGGTTGAGCGAGGAGAGCAGGGAAGAGAAGTCCGAGGAGATGGAGCAGGAGAGGGTGAAGTGCAGGTTAAAGTCGTCCAGGATGATGAGGCGATCAGAGCAGAGGCAGAGAGATATAAGAAGTGTCGAAATATCAGAGATGAAGGTGGGAGAGGTTTTAGGGGGCCGATAGAGGAGGAGGATTTTGAGTGAGGAAGGAGGGGTGGGAGACGGTGAGGTGCTCGAAAGAGGGGAAAGAGCCAGAGGAGTAGGGGGATAGGGCAAGTGGTGTCCTTGAGATAAGGGCTACACCACCGCCACGGCGGTTGGGGCGAGGGATGTGGTGGGAGGTGTAGCCGGGTGGTGTGGCCTCCGTGAGGGGGAAGGTGTCGCCTGGGGTGAGCCAGGTTTCCGTTAAGGCCATGATGTCAACGCTCTCATCAAGGATGAGATCGTTGATGACCAGGGCCTTGTTACAGAGGGAGCGGACATTTTGTAGTCCGATGTGGAGGGAGCGGTTGACAGAAGGGTGTGTGGGGAGGGAGGGGGGTCCAGGTTGTGAGGCAGGGGTGGGGGAATGGGGATGAGGGAGGAGAGGTTGGCTCCCCGGGTCTGTGTCCGGGGTGGCTGGCGAGAGTGGTGGGGAATGGGGCAGTCGGTGTGGCTGCTGCTTGACAGCCAATGCCGAGTGCCACGGTGAGCGCGGCGGAGGATTCCCAGGCTGGAACAGAGGGAGGTTGTGAGATAGCCCATAGGCTGGGGATAGAAGGCGAGAGGGATGGAGAGAGAGGAGGACAGAGCGGGAGAGATGCAGAGGGTGAAGGGTTTGGGGGGAGAGAGGAGGGGGGAGGGAGGGAGGGGGTGAGGGGGCTAGGTTCAAAGCGGCAGCCATACTGCGCACGCGGGGACCGGGAGCGAGCGGTCAGGTGGATGGCATTAGCCCATAGGCTGGGGCAGCCAACCCGACAGGACCATGGTGGGCTCTGATGTGAGCCCCGGGGTGGGGGGGGCGCAGAGTGGCGCAGAGCTGGTTTTTTTTGTTGCGCGCGCACACTCCTGAAAACTGAACTATGACGTCAGGTCTGGTGTTATGCATGGGCCCGTATTATAAACACATCTGTGTTATATACAGGCCTGCGTTATATATGGGTCCACATCACGCTGAATGTGTGCACATTGTATAATGGGGAATGACAGTACTTTTTTAATGACATGCAAACAAGGCTTTCTCCCCATGTGAGGGAAAAGAATGCGGCTTTAAAATGAATCAATTGGAGCACAGGTTTAAAAGTGTCCTCTCCCACCCCCGTCCCTTCCACCCGCTGAGCAGACGCAAGCGGGCGAGTGCTACATGAAGTGGAGCAGACCGAGGAGTGTACTTACGGGAGCCGATTCAAGGCTGGCGGGTGGGAAGTAACTAAGAGCAGCAGTGGCGGGGTAGACTAAGCAAGCTGTTCTGGCACAGGACCAGTGTGGGAGTGCAGAAAGTGAGAGAGCAGTGAGTCGTCTAGAAGTGTGTAGCGATGGTTGCAAGGTCAGTGGGAGCTAGCGGGTAGCGGCTAGGGCCAAGGTCTCGGGGATTGAGATGAGTTGCGGGTACCATCGGGAGTTGGTGAGTGTGGAGGGCGAGGTGGGGGGGGGGAAAAAAAGAGTGATCAAAGGCACGGTCAAAGAGGAGGGTCTTGAAGAAGGCAAGATAGAGGAAGAGTGTTCCAGAGTTTTGGGGTGTAGTGGCTGAACGTACGACCTCCGATGGTGGAAGGGACGCGTAGGAGACCGGTGCCAATCGAGCGGAGGCACCGGGTGGTGAATTGGGGAGTGAGGAGGCCGGAGAGGTAGGGAGGTGACAGGGAGTGCTGGAGCGTCCAGTGTTGGGGGCAGTATTGGGGGAGGCAGTGTTGGGGGACATTGTTGGGGTGGGCCGTGTTGGGGAGGCTGTGTTTGGGAGGCAGTATTAGAGGGGGACAGCATTGGGGGGGACAGTGTTGGGGTGGGCAGTGTTGGGGGGCAGTGTTGGGGGGCAGTGTCGGTGGAGTCAGTGTTGGGGGGGGCAGTGTTGGGGGGACAGTGTTGGAGATGCTGTGTTGGTGGGGTCAGTGTCGGGGGGGCAGTGTTGGGGGGGCTTTATTGGAAAGGCTATGTTGGGGAGGCAGTGTTGGGGGAGCAGTGTTGGAGGGGGCAGTGATGGAGGTGGGGAAGTGATGGGGGTAGTGTTGGCGGGGCAGTGTTGAGGGTCAGTGTTGGGGTGTGCAGCGTTGGGGGGGCAGTGTTGGAAGCGAGTGATTGGGGGGCTGTGTTGAGGAGCAGTGTTGGGGGGGTATTATTGGGAGGCTGTGTTGGAGGAGCAGTGTTGGGGAGGACAGTGTTGGAGGGGGGCAGTGTTGAGGGGTGGGACAGTGATGGGGGCACTGTTGGGGACAGCATTGGGGGTCAGTGTTGGGCGTTAGTGTTGGGGATGCTGTGTTGAGGGGCAATGTTGGGCAGCAGTATTGGGGTAGCAATGTTGGGGGAGTCAGTGTTAAGTGCAGCGTTGGGGAGGCAGGATTGGGGGCAGTGTTGGGGGGGGGGCATTTTGGGGATCGCAGTGTTGAGGGAGCAGTGTTGGGATGGCTGTGTTGGAGTGGCAGTGCCTCCCTGCTTCGCTCTTTCCTCTCCTCCCATTCCCTCCATGAGCCCCTCAAATCAGGTTTCCATGCTGCCCACAGCACGGAAACTGCTCTGGTTAAGGTCACAAACAACATCCTGACCATGTGTGACCAGGGCTCCCTCTGCCTCCTCGTCCTCTCCGCCGCTTTTGATACTGTGGATCATTCAATCCTCCTCCACCGCCTCTCCTCACACCTCAACCTTCAAGGTTCTGTCCTTGACTGGTTCAGGTCCTACCTTTCATGCTACTTTCACTTCGTCTCTCCAAATGGCTTCTCCTCCAGCCCCCACACCGTCTCGTGTGGCGTTCCTCAGGGCTCTGTCCTCGGTCCCCTCCTCTTCACCCTCTATATGCTCCCCCTTGGTGACACCATCGCAGACATAGGGTAAATTTCCACATGTATGCGGATGACACCCAACTCTATCTCTCTGACTCCACCCTGAACTCCAGGACTATTGGCGTCCTGACCAACTGCCTGTCCGACATCAAGTCCTAGATGAGGGATAACTTTCTCCAGCTGAACATCAGCAAAACCGAGGCCCTCTTGATTGGCTCGCGCCAGCACCTCCGCACCTTGGGCACTGGCAGCATCAGTCTCCATGACTGCACACTCAACCTCACTAAGCCAGTCAGGAACCTGGGTGTCTTGTTTGACCCTAAACTGTCCTTTCGCCCCACATCCACACCATAACCAGCACTGCCTACCACCACCTCCGCAACATTGCTAGACTCCGCCACTGCCTCACCCCTCAGGCTGCCGCATTCGTCACATCAAAGCTCGATTATGGAAATTCCCTCCTCATCGGCCTTCACAATTCTTCCCATCACAAGCTGCAGATCATCCAAAACTCTGCAGCTCGTATTCTCTCGCGCACCAGGCTCCGTGACCCCATCACTCCCACCCTCGCCCGACTCCACTGGCTCCCCATCCCCCAGAGGATCGAATTCAAGATCCTCATCCTCACTTTCAAGGCCATCCATGGCTTTGCCCCCTCCTACCTATCTGATCTGCTGACTCCCTTCCAACCTGCCCGCTCCCTCCGTTCAGTGGGTTCCGGCCTTCTCCATGTCTCCCGCCCGACCCGCCCTACCACCGGTGGCTGAGCTTTCAGCCTCTCTGCCCCCACACTCTGGAAGTCCATCCCACATTCCCTTCGCCTCACTTCCTCCCCTGCCTCCTTCAAGGCTGGTCTCAAGACCCTCCTCTTCGGTCGACCTCCCATCTCTCTGCCTTCCCTCACCCCTACCCCACCCCTACCTCATTCTTGGGTCCTGACCCCTGGGACACCTTCCCGACATGAAAGGCACTCTGTAAATGTAATTTTGTTGTTGTTGTTGCGGTGTTGGGGGTGGGGGGGCAGTGTTGGGGAGGGCAGTGTTGGGGAGGGCAGGTATTGGGGGCAGTGTTGGGGGTTCATTATTAGGAAGGCTGTATTGGGGGAGCAGTGTTGGGGGTGGGGCAGTGGGAGGGGGACAGTGTTGAGGGGTCAGTATTGGGGTGTGCAGCATTGGGGTGTGCAGCGTTGGGGGGGCAGTGTTGGGGGACGTGTTGAGGAGGCAGAGTTGGGGGGGGGTGCAGTGTTTGGCAGGCAGTTTTGGGCAGGGAGTGTTGTGGAGTCCAGTGTCAGTTGGGCCAAGGTTTGGGGCGGAGGGGGGGGCAGTGTTGGGGGGTCCAGTGTTAGGGGGCAATGCTGGGGCCAGGGTTGGGGGAGCAGTGTCGAGGCAATGGCAGTGTTGGGGGACAGTGTGGGGAGAGGCAGTTTTGGGGGAGGGAGTGTTGGGGGGCATTATTGGGAAAGCTGTGTTGGGGGGGTAGTACTGGGAGTGGTGCAGTGATGGGGGAGCAGTGTTGGAGGTCAGTGTTAGGGGGCAATGTTGGGGTGTGCAGCGTTGGGGGGCGCAGTGTTGTGGGCCAGTGTTGGGAGGGCAGTGTTGGGGGGAGGCAGTGTTGGGGGGCAGTGTTTGGGGGGGGGGCTGTGTTAGGGGGCGTAGTATTGGGGTGCGGTGTTGGGGGTCAGTGTTGGAGGGGCTATGCTGGGGGGCTGTGTTGGGGGGCCGTGTTGGATGGGCAGTGGTGGGGGGTCTGTGTTGGGGTGTCAATGTTGGGGGGGCAGTGTTGGGTTGTCAGGTGCTGGGGGGGGCAGTGTTGGGGTGTCAAGTGTTGGGGGTGCAGTATTAGGGGGCAGTGTTGGGGGGTGGTGTTGGGTGACAGTGTTTGGGGGGGAGTTTTGGGGGGACAATGTTGGGGGCGGGGTCCCTCAGGGCTCTGTCCACGATCCCCTCCTCTTCACCCTCTATATGCTCCCCCTTGGTGACATCATCCGCAGACATGGGGTTAACTTCCACATGTATGCGGATGACACTCAACTCTATCTCTCTGCCTCCACCCTCTACTCCAGGACCACTGCTGTCCTGACAAAATGTCAACTTTCTACAGTTGAACGTCAACAAGACAGAGGCCCTCCTGATTGTCTCCCGTCATCACCTCCACACCTCAAGCACTGGCAGCATCACCATCCATGGATGCACACTCCACCTCACTGAGCTAGTCTGGAACCTGTCCTTTCTACTGAACATCCATGTCATGACGTACTCTGCCTTCTCACACCTCCAAAACCAACTGCCTCTCCCCTCAAGATGTCGAAACCCTCATCTACACATTTATTACATCTAGGCTTGACTACCCCAACTCCCTGCTTTTCGGCCTTCCTGTTCATCCACAACACTGCAGCTCAAGTCTTGTCCCACATCAGGCTCCATGACCCTATCACCCCCATCCTCACTCGGCTCCACTGGCTCTCCATCCCCTAGAGGATAGAGTTCAAACCCTGGGAAGAGATGTCTTCCCGACGTGAAAGACACTTTACAAATGTAACTTGATATTGTTGTTGAATTTACCCAAATCTGCATCTCACAAAGGACGGTGTATGATATTCACCACATTTTCACCATTATTCTCCAATGCCTTCATTTACCGGGGGAAACGTTCATTGAATGCTGAATGAGTCGGCGCTTTCAATGCTGTTATATCAGTCAACCTTTGTTATATCCCATTCCATTAGTTTTTTTTGGCTAAAACGAATATAGTTAAGTTCCATTTAATTTCGAGAGATTCTTACTGCATCAAGGCTTAAGCCAGAATCATTCCAAACCAATAATGACACAATGTTTGCTACCATGTATTTCATCCCCTGCTGCTTTATGAGCCATTGTGGGGTATTTAATATTAATGTATTAACCAACAACCATGAAAGGTTTTTAAATGTTTTTCCCCCCATGTTAAGCGCGACAGGAACAGAGCAGAGAAACACATTCCCCCAGAGGTTTGAATGCTTCTATAACTGTTCAATTTGATTCAATTCCACATTTCAGTATTCGTTCAAATACATGTATTTTTTTTACAATTGCTGCAGTGCTTGCTGTTAGAACAGATTATTTCATTGCCACACCCGAGTTAGGCTTTATCTACACAGAGTTAAAAGTTCTGTAAATAATAAGAATAATAATCCTTGCATTTGGTATTGCGGTTTTCACATTGGAAGGACGCCCCAAAGAGCTTCACAGGATTTACACACAAACACACATGGACGGTCACTACAGATCAGAGTAAAATTCTGCGAAGCGCTATGTGAAGTCTCGTGAAAAGGTGCAATATTAAACGCAAGGATTATTGTTATTCATTAATTGATAATTATTATTAATAATAAATATATTTAAATTTTCTTTCCTGGCAAGCATCAGAGCTGTTTGCCGCCCGACTGACCCTTTTCCCAATTTAATCTCGGTCTAATTAACAGTGGTTTGTGAGTTTACAAAGCACCAACGTATCCAACTACAGCCAAACCTGATGAATTTAAAAATACGAGCCCGATATCACCCTGGATCGGTGCTTCTGAGTTGTCTTTGACTTTCAGACTGATTGCTGAATAATGGAACAGTCAAAGACCATTATTCACTTCCCTGGAGATGGTGATGGAGTCTTGGAATGCACTGACCGATCTGGCTCAGAGCCACCACAATATAATATTGTGCTCTTTTTAATGGCATAATTGTATCCAGGTCCAGATCTCTGAATCTTTATTCATTATAAATTATGATAATGGATACTAGGTTAATGAAAAGCCCTTTGGGGCTATTACACAACAGTGACCCCCATTGTACCTGCTGTTGCCAGCTCAGTACCCGCTGTTGCCAGTTAAGTGGCCAGTTTCTTTTGCCAGAAGATGCGTTTATATAAAATGTTTTGGGACGATTTTAAAATCATTGAAAAAGAAATGCAAATGATAATAATTAATAATGACAATCCTTGCATTTGGTATAGCGCCTTATCATACCGTTGAGACGTCTCAAAGCCCATTGCGCATAGCAATGTCCCACAAACAGCCATGGAGTGAGTGACCAATTTTATTTGGGGAATTTGTTGATCAGGACGCTGGGAGAAACTTATTCATATTCATATTCCCTGCTCGGTGATCGCTCAGTTGACATAAATATATTTACAAAGCTTCACACTACTGAGCATCATCTTTGTTGAGGTCTAGACAGATGTCTATACCTGTGCTCAGATTCCCAAGTAGCCTTGGCACAGAGTGGGCTCGAGTGTCTCATTACCACAATAACATGGGTTATTGGCTGCTTTGTGTTTGCAGGCTCCTATTTTGGTAAAAAAATACATCTGAACGATCTCATGATGAAATAGCATCATTACACGGTTAGCTCTGGGGATCAATAGTAAGTCCAAAATGAAAGGATTTAATTGCTTTGATGTTGGACTCTTTTCTACCGTGCGCCGGGGGAGGGGGGAGGACGGGGGGGGGGGGGGGGGAGGGAGGGGGTCAACACTTTGAAGTCAATAATAATAATAATAATAATAATCCTTGCATTTGATATAGCGCTTTTCACGTCAGGAGGACGTCCCAAAGCGCTTCACAGAACACACTGTAAAGTGAATTGACTGTATATTTGTGGGCGAACGCGGCAGCCAATTGCGCTCAGCAATGTCTCACAAACAGTCGCAGGTTGAAAATGACCAATTTATTATTGTTTGGGGTTTTTTGGAGGGATTATTATTAGGCTCTGTGTGGAGTAAGGAAACTTGCCCAAGGTTTCGCCCTGCCTGGAATTGAACTCAGGTCTCTCGCTTGCAAAGCGAGTGCTCTAACCACTGAGCTACAGGACTCCGTCAAGTTGGGTTTTGATTTCAAGGTCATGAGGTTTACAGCTAAAATTAATTGCATTGGAGGAGCTGAGTTACTCAGATTAGATGGGGCCCATCTCCAAACAAATTGTGCACCAAAGGAAACCTACCGGTGCTCAGGTTCAGATGTGGCTTTCCATTCACATACGCTTTGTGACACATTTGCAAATTGCTCACTGTTGGACACCACAAGCGTTATCCAGCCCAGAACTCATTACTAGTAATAATAATAATAATAATCATAATAATAATCCTTGCATTTGATACACCTTTCCCTTCAGGAGAATGCTCAAAGCACTTCACAGGATTCACTGTAAGTGGGTGTTTTGAACGTGGCAGCCAATGTTCCACAGAAGAGCCATGAAGTAAATTACCCCTTTTTGTACTTGGGGGATTGTTGGTCAGGACACCAGGAGAAATTCCCTCCTCTTCCTCCCCTCCCAACGGTGCCATGACTGTTTGTGGGACACTGCTGAGCGCAATTGGCCGCCGCGTTTCTCCCGCAAAATGCACAATCAATTCACTTTACAGTATATTCTGTGAAGCACTTTTGAGATGAATCAACAATGTGATAAGGTGCTATATCAAATGCAAGACTTATTATTATTATGAGGTCTTTTACGAGAACCTAAACAGGCAGATGGGAGGTCAGTTTAATATCTGAACCGAACGACGGCACTTCCAACAATGCTCTCTCAACACTGCATTAGAGTGTCAACCGAGACTGCGAGTTCAAAGTCCCAGCATTGGGGTTTGAACCCACAACCTTCTGTCTCAGAGGCAAGAGCACTACCAACTGACACCCACCGCAAACCACAATGTGAACGTGTAAATTGATTGAGTTAATTTCAAACCAGTGTGGACGTAGAAGAAATTGATTGCAGTTATCTCAATGGGTTATTTAGCTGCAGGCAGGCAGTAGTGTCATTGTTATTTTTCTGACTGCATAGATGATGTGTCAGAGCTAAGCTATCCTTTTCAATTCCACCCAGTTTAATAGTGGATCAGACAAAATGGCAGCAACACACCAGAGTTCATTCGTAAAGTTGTGAATCACAAATGATTTAACATAAGTGGAGACTTGCCAGCTTCAGGCAACATGCAAAACTCTGGCTATTCAATGTTACCATGACATAATACCTCAGAAGAGGTCACAACCAGTCAGGGCAATGTGCTGTGATATCAGTGCTTGACAGTGATTTGCACTGTACAGTCAGTATTCATTTATTTATTCAATTTATTTATTATTACCATTATTAAGTGGACGGTGATATTCAGGCTACGAGCATACAGCACACAATTGAAAGATTGGATGGAAACCAACAGCTGTCATTGGAGTGATGCTTCCTTAAGCATTGGGCACTGTTGTAGGGTGAATAGACCCTGAGAGATGCAGCGATTAGGAAATATCGCAATAGCTCCCAATGGTTTATTGAGTAAAGTCATCAGGACAGTGCAGTTTTGTAGATTAGTGGTTAGAGCGTTCACCTTGCAAGAGAGAGGACCTGGGTTTGATTCCGGGCAGGACAAAACATTGTACAAGTTTCCTTACTCCATATGCAGTACATAGGAAACCAATTGTTAGTTGATTGGTGGATCTCTTTTCCAGGAGTAATAATGCCTGAAAAAAAATGTGGTCACTCAAACCATCACTGCTTGTGGGATTCTGCTGCGCAATTGGCTGCTGCGTTTTGCCCACAAAATACACAGTTAATTCACTTTAGAGTATATTCTGTGAAGGACTTTGAGTCGTCTCAAAGATGTGATAAGGCGCTATATCAAGTGTAAGGATTATTGTTATTATTATCACTTAGCCAGAGCAGCAATAGATTAGTTTCTGGTTTGACTACTTGCTGTGGCGAGGAGTTAGCTATAATCATCTTCAGCAACCCTTGTCTTGTGAGGAAAATCAGCAAAATCATCAGAAATACAATAATAATCCTTGCATTGGTAGAGCTCCTGTCGTGTCACAAGCACGTCTCAAAGCGTTTCACAGGATGTAAAGTGGTATGTTGGCAAATGTAGCAGCCAATTTGCGCACAGCAAACAGCTATGTAGTGAATGACCAATTTTATGTGGAAGATTGTTGGCCAAGTCCCTGGGAGAAACTCCTTTCTCCCATATTCATAATTTAGCACAGGCTGGATATAAAGCAAATTTTTCTGCCCTGCTGTGTCACTTCCAAAGTTTTACAGACTGTATGGAGGAGCACTTAACAACAATAACATGCATTTATATAACAGCCTTCACCCGGGGTAGCTCTTGACAGTCCAATCCTGAGCTAGGAGAACAACAACAACAACAACAACAACAAGATTCCATTTATTGAGCGCCTTTCACGTTGGGAGGACATCCCAAGAAGGAGGAGAAGAGGAGAAGAAGGAGGGAGGGGAGCACGATCAAAAATGAGCGGAAGGATTTGAAAATGGGGATGGAGGGGGCAAGGCGGAGAGATTGAGGGAGAGATTTCCAGAATTTCGAGGCATGGTAGCTGAAGGCATGGCCACCGATGGTGGAAGAGAGGGGACAAGGGCCGAACAGAACGCCGGAGGCAGCTAGTGGGGGAGTGGGGAGTAAACAAATTGGATAGGTAGGGAGGTGTGAGGGTGTGAAGGGATTTGAAAACAAGTGTGAGGATCATGAAATCGATCTGTTCAGTAATTGGGAGACAGTGGACCCTGGCAAGGACTGATGTAATGAGGGTACAGAGTTTTGTGCAGGTGAGAATCTGGGTGGCAGAGTTCTGAATAGTTGTATTTGTGTATGGTGGAGCTGGGGAGACCAATGAGGAGGGCATTGGAAGAGTGTAGCCAGGAAGTGACGAAGGTGTGGACGAGGGTTTTGGCTGCTTTTGTTGTGAGGTCGGATGGAGGTGTGCAATATGATGGTGATCGAAAAAAGCAGTCCTGCTCAGGAAACGGATGTGTAGTAGAAAGGAAAGCTGGGGATCGAACCTGACACCTAAGTTGCGCATGAAGAGTCTGAAGGAGAGCTTGGGGAAGTTGAGGAGTTCAGACCCGCAGGAGAGAAGACGTTGACCGGAACCAATGATTATGGCTTCTGTCTTGCTGACATTCTGTTGCAGGAAATATGGCTCATCCAGGCCTTGATGTCCATCAAACAAGCTGACAGGTCATCAGTGGACTGGGAGTTGCAGCTGGAGGAGAACTAGATTTGGGTGTCTTCCACATACATGTGGAAGTTGACCCCATGTCTGCGGATGACATTGCTGAGAGAAAGTGTGTAGATAAGGAAAAGAAGGGGGCCAAAGATGGAGCATTGGGGCACCCTGCAGGTTACCAGGCGGGGGCAGGAGGAGAAACTGTTTGCCGAGATATATTGTTGGTGGTTAGTCAAGTAGGACTCGATCAATGTGAGTACAGTCCCACTAAGGTGGATGAGGGAGAAGAGGTGGTGGAGGAGGATTGTGTAATCGACTGTGTCGAATGTGACAGAGATGTCGAGGAGAATGAGGAGGCAGAGGGAGCCCTGGGTCAGAGAGAGAGAGAACGTAATTTGTTATTTTGACAAGTGCTGTCTCTATACTGTGGGCTGGGTGAAAACCGGACTGGAGGAGTTTGAGTAAGGAGTAGAAGGAGAGGTGTGAGCAACCACGCGTTCCAAAACTTTGGCCAGGATGGGCAGATTTGAGATGGGTCTACAATTTGTGAGGTTGGAGGGATCCGGGGCAGGTTAAAGAAGAGTGACTGAATTGATGGAATAATGGAATTAACTGTGCAGAGAGGCAAGAAGGGTGAAGAAGGCATTGCTTCTTCTGAATGGAACTCTTACACAAGAACATTGAAGATCCTTCATACGAATGGGATTGTTGAGCCAGCACACTGCTCCACTAACCACAACAATAAAAAAAACTAGAAAATGGAGGATATGAGCTCAATCATTACTGCTGTCAGACCAGTGATCTCTCTGTTTCTTTTACTTGGGCTTTGAAATCTTACCCCAGGGCAAACTGTGAAGAAGCAACACAAAGGAATCTTCAGTCGATTGAGGGAGACTTTCCATAAATAATCAATATGCAAGTACAAGCTACAAGACTTAACCGGTTAATTATTTCAGTGAACAAAGATACTGCATTACTACAGATTCCATCTCTCCCCTCAGTGCTTCCCTTCATCTATTCAGTTAGCTTGATTACGGCCTCATCGGCCTTCCCAATTCTTCCCTTCACAAGCTGCAGATCATCCAAAACTCTGCAGCTCGTATACTCTCGCGCAACAGGCTCCGTGACCCCATCAGTCCCACCCTCGCCCAACTCACTGGAGGACATCCCAAGTGCTGAGAAGTCAGGTGTCGGGAACCGAGCATGGGGTGTAGGGATGAGGGAAGGCAGAGAGGTGGGAGGGCGACCAAGGACACGATAGAAGAGAAGGGTCTTCAGACTGGCTTTGAAGGAGGCAAGGGAGGAAGCAAGGCAAAGGGTCCATGGGATGGAGTTCCAGATTGTAGGGGCAGAGAGGCTGAAAGCCTGGCCACCAATGGTAGGGCGGGTCGGGCGGGAGACATGGAGCAGACCGGAACCCACTGAACGGAGGGAGCTGGCAGGTTGGTAGGTCAGAGAGGTAGGAGGGGGCAAGGCCTTGAAAGTGAGGATGAGTATCTTGAACTTGATCCTCTGAGGAATGAGGAGCCAATGGAGTTGGGTAAGGGTGGGAGTGATGGGGTCACGGAGCCTGGTGCACAAGAGAATACGAGCTGCAGAGTTTTGCATGATCTGCAGCTTGTGAAGGAAGAGTTGGGAAGGCCGATGAGGAGGGAATTTTCATAATCGAGCCTTGATGTGACGAATGCGTAGGTAAAGGTTTCGGCAGCCTGAGGGGTGAGGCAGTGGCGGAGTCTGGCAATGTCGCGGAGGTGGTGGTAGACAGTGCCGGATGAGGGGGAGAAAGGACAGTTCAGGGTTAAACAAAACACCCAGTTCCTGACTGGCTTAGTGAGATTGAATGTGCAGCCATGGAGGCTGATGCTGCCAGTGCCTAAGGTGTGGAGGTGCTGTCACGAGCCAATCCGGAAGGCCTCGGTCTTGCTGAAGTTGAGTTGGAAAAAGTTGTCCCTCGTCCAGGACTTGATGTCGGACAGGCAGTCGGTCAGGACAGCAGTAGTCCTGGAGTTGAGGGTGGAAGGCAGAGAGATAGAGTTGGGTGTCATCCGCATGCATGTAGAAACTTACCCCATGTCTGCAGATGATGTCACCAAGGGGGAGCGTGTAGAGAGTGAAGAGGAGGGGACCAAGGACAGAGCCCTGAGGAATGCCGCACGAGACCGTGTGGGGGCTGGAGGAGAAGCCAATTGCTGCGATGAAGTGGAGGCGGTGTGAAAGGTAGGACCTGAATCAGTCAAGGACAGAACCTTGAAGGTTGAGGTGGGAGGAGAGGCTGTGGAGGAGGATTGAATGGTCCACGGTGTCAAAGGCAGCAGAGAGGTCGAGGAGGACGAGGAGGCAGAGGGAGCTTTGGTCGAAAATGGTCAGAATGTCGTTTGTGACCTTGACCCGAGCAGTTTCCCTGCTATGGGCAGCTCGGAAACCTGATTGGAAGGGTTCATGGAGGGAGTGAGAGGAGAGGAAAGAGCGAAGCTGGGAGGCAACGGCTCTCTCAGGGATCTTGGATAGGAAAGGGAGGTTTGAGATTGGCCGGTAGCTGGATAGCTGTGATGGGTCAAGGGAAGGTTTCTTCAAGGTGGGGATGATAATGGCTGTTTTGAGGGTGGAAGGAACAGTGCCAGATGACAGGGAGAGGTTGATGATGTCATTGAGTAGTGGGGCAAGGAGGTGGAGCTGCGATTTAAGGAGAGGGGTGGGATGGAGTTCAGGGAGCAGGAGCAGGTGGTGGGCTTCATGGAGAATATGGTGGTGATGACAGAGGAGAGGGTGACAAGTTTAAAGGTGTGGAAGGAGGGGTGGATAGTGGTCAGAGTGTGGGGGGTTGTAGGGAGCGAATGGAAGTGGCAGCTAAGAATATTCGCTCAATTTTGGACTCGAGGAAGTCCAGCATTTTCTCGCAATGGGAGTCAGAGGAAAGAATCTGCGAGGCGTGGCGGGGAGAGCGGAGGAGCTGATTGGTGGTGGAGAACAGGAGCCTGGGGTTACCCTTCGCTTCCAGAATTAACCTGGAATAGAAGGACGATTTGGTCTGAGGCGAGAGCGGAGTGGTAGGTTTTGATGAGGTCCAGCCAGATGTGGACTGTTAGGCTGGATTTGAACCAGGTGGGTTCAGCGGCCCGCACCTGGCCCTTAAGCGAGCGGAGGTGGCTGGTGAACCAGGGTGAGGATCGGGAATAGGAGGCAGTTCGGGAGGTGAGGGGGGCAAGGGAATTGAGTGTGGTGGAGAGGGTGCTGTGGAGAAGAGTAAGCGCAGTGATTGGGTTGGTGCGAGAGGTGGGCCAGAGTGGGAGAAGTTCAGAGGTCTCCAGGTCAGCGGAGAGGGACGGCGGGGAGATCTTCTTACACGGGAGGTAGAAGATGGTGGTAGGTTTGGAGGCAATGGGGAGAGGGATATGGGAGTTGAGGGAGATAAAATAGTGGTCAGAGATGGCCTTGTCAGTGATGGTGACATCTGAGACGCTGAGGCCCCGGGTGATGACCAGGTTGAGCGGGTGACAGTGGGTGTGGGTAGCAGAGTGGATGTGGAGGCAGAGGTTGAGAGAGGAGAGGAGGAGAGGAGAAGTCTGAGGAGATGGAGCAGGAGGGGGTAAAGTGGAGGTTGCAGTTGCCTAGGATGATGAGGC
This sequence comes from Callorhinchus milii, assembly GCF_018977255.1. Lineage (NCBI taxonomy): Eukaryota > Metazoa > Chordata > Chondrichthyes > Chimaeriformes > Callorhinchidae > Callorhinchus > Callorhinchus milii. Next base: position 8,853,492 of record NW_024704754.1, read on the forward strand.
GGTCGGAGCAGAGGCAGAGGGAAGCAAAGAGAATGGAGATGTCAGAGATGAAGGTGGGGGAGGATTTTGGGAGCCGATGAATTAGGAGGATTTTTAGAGAGAGGTGGGAGGGATGACAAAGGGTAAGGTGTTTGAAAGAGTGGAATGAGTCGATGGAGTAGGGGGATAGGGCAAGTGCTGGATATGAGGGCCACACCACCGCCATGACGGTTAGGGCGTAGGGTATGGTGGTGAGTGTAGCCGGGTGGTGTGGCCTCAGTGAGGGGAAAGGTGTCACCTGGGGTGATCCAAGTTTCAGTGAGGGCCATAATGTCAATGCTCTCATCGAGGATGAGTTCATTGATGGCCAGGGTCTTGTTCCAGATGGAGCAGACGTTTTGAAGGCCAATGTGGAGTGGACAGTTGGCAGGGAGATGTGTGGCTTGGAAGGGGGTAGTGGAGTGGTTGGCACGGAGGGTGGGAATGCAGATGAGGGAGGAGAGTTCAGCCCCCGGGGTCAGGGTCTGGGGTGGCTTGTGGCTGTTGTGGGGAATGGGGCAGTCGGCGTGGCTGCTGCTGGACAGCCAACGCTGAGTGCCACAACGAGCATGGCAGAGGGTTCCTAGGCCAGAGCAGAGAGAAGCAGTGGGGTGGGGGGGGTCAAGCAGAGATAGGAGGCGGGGAGGGTGGAGAGAGAGCAGGACAGAGAGGGAGAGTCGCAGGGAGGGGGGCATTTTGAGGGAGGGCCAGCTCGGGATGAGAGGCGGCAGGTTTAGTGGGACATTATCAGCCTATAGGAGGCTGTGGGGGCTAGAGATGGCGCATAGGGGTATAGGCACTCATCGTGGTTAGCAATGAGCAGCCTGCAGGGGAAGCACAGGGGAGGGAGACACACTGGTATAAGCTATACTGTATCTGCTACCAGGCATTCAAAGCTGGTGGGCGGAAGTGACGTCACGCAGAATGGTGTGATGTCATAATATTATTATTATGTAATAATACTATTATTAATAATAACAGTATTAATACTACTACTAATATTATTAATAATAATAGTATTAATACTGATATGTAATAATATTATTATTATTATTACCTCACATCCGGTCTCTGATCAGGACCGCTTTTTTCCACCTCTGTCACATTGCCTGCTTCCGTCTGTACCTCCCAACAAAAGCAGCCGAAACCCTCGCCCACTCGTTCATCAAGTCCTGGCTGGACTATTCCAATTCCCTCCTCGCTGGTCTCCCCAGCTCCACAATACACAATATTCAATTAATCCTGCACAAAACTCCATACCTCCATCTCACCAGTACTTGCCAGGCTCTACTGGCTCCCAGTTCTTGAACGGATCGACTTCAAGATCTTCTCACTTGTTTTTAAATCCCTTCATATCCTGGCACCTCCCTACCTATCCGATCTGCTTACCCCCCACTCCACTACCCGCTGCCTCTGCTCAGCCTCCTGTTTGTTCCTTGTCCCCTCCACTCCACCATCGGTGGCCGTGCGTTTAGTCACTACGGCCCGAAACTCTGAAACTCTCCATCTCAATCTCTCCGCTTTGCCCCCTCTCTCCCCACTTTCAAATCCTGCCTAAAGATATTCCTTTTTGATCGTGCTTACAGTCATCTCCCCCCTCCCTCAGCCTCTGACTCGGGTCCACGTGAAGGGCAGTACTCCACGTGAAGGGCAGTATATAAATGCAAGTTGTCTTTGTAGTTATATCTACTGGACCGGGATGACTCTGATACACATGCAGTTTATACTGATTGTAAAGTGGGAAGAGAGAAGGTGGTGCTGAATTCTACCCAACAACAAGGCCATCCATATCCTGCGGGTTTAATGGGCCACCTTTATCCCATTCTCATGTAAGCCTGTCTCTCTCTCTCTCTCTGTCTCACACACAGTGTTTCCCCCCCCAAGCTTTGCTTTCCTGTCAACACATACCAAATATAAAACAAAACCAAAGTCTACTGGGGAAGATAGTACAAGATCTGAACTTTCGCTCAGAAAGTACAAGAATAGAAAAACAGCAAAACCGCCTCACTGATGTTAATACATCGCTAAGTCATTTACACATCAACAACAACAACAACAAGATTCCATTTATAAAGCGCCTTTCACGTCAGGAGGACGTCCCAAGGCGCTGCACAGTTGGGTCATGACCCGAGCAGGGGGGAAATGGTCAGGGTGAGGGGAGGAGAGGGAGCGAGGAGGGGGGAAATGGTCAGGGTGAGGAGAGGGATGGGAGGGAGCGAGAAGGGGGAAGAGAGTCGAGAGGGGAGCTGAAGGCTCGGTCAACTGTTGAAGACTTTTTTTGAAGCCATCAGTGATATTGCAGATAAAACCCTGATGTTAAATTCATTTGGTCATTATTTCTCAAGAACTATGGAGAACCTATTAAACGCTATTTAAAGAACCTCCAGCAAAGGTTCCCTCATGATGAATGAATTGAACATTGCCTAAATACTCCAAGCTCTTCTGCAGTATCGCTTATACCATCAGGTGTCAGCCTGGCTCAGTTGGTAGTAAACTTGCCTCTGAGTCAATAGTCCTCATTGGGACTTTAAACTCGTGGACTAGGCTGACGCTCCAGTGTAGTGCTGGTTGAGCACTTGAAATAAGAATTATTCTGCAGGGATTTGTTAAGTGATTTCCAATCTCACAGTCAAGTGATTGCATTGATTTGGGCATCCGATACTCTAGCTTTCTTATATAATAATAATAATGCAAGGATTATTATTATATTATTATATAAGAAATGTGGAATATCGGATGCCCATATCAATGCAATCACTTGACTGTGAGATTGAAAATCACTTAACAAATCCCTGCAGACTAATTATAATTCCAGTATTCTTGCCATGTGGCTCCAAATTTCCATCAACTTCTTTACAAAAGGATTTGATTTCTTATACGTCAAGAATAGACTCCAAACCATCAAGACCCCTGGTCACTACATTGATGTGACGTGTGAAGTTTGACGTAGAAAATGTTTTATTCTTGAAGTTGATCCTATCTGTGTGTGAGTGTGTACATGAATATTCAGAACTCTGCAGCTCGTGTCCTCTTCTGCTCCCCATCCCTCAGAGAATCGAGTACAAAACCCTTGTACACCTTCGAAGCATGCCTCGGTCTTGCACCCACCTACCTCTCCAACCCCATATCAGCCGGTCCGCTCCCTCCACTCAGCGGACACCAGCCTGCTTCAGGTATCCGCACTTCCTACCCCACCATTGGCGGTCAGGCATTCAGCTCCCACACTCTGGAACTCTATCCCGCAATCCCCCTGCCTCACTTCCTCACTTGCCTCTTTCAAGCCCATCTGAAGACCTTCCTCTTCAACCGTGCCTATCGCCCATAAAATATACAGTCAACTTTATAGTATATTCCGTGCAGTGCTATGAGACATCTCGAAGATGTGATCAGGTGCCATATCAATGCAAGGATTATTATTATGTTGTGTACAAGTGTGCGTGAAATTATGGGAGTATGAGAGTGTAAATGGGTATATGTTTGTGCAAGTGTGGGTGAGTGTGTGTGAGTGTATGGATTTATCTCCCTTGTCACATCTCTGGGTATTGCAGTGCTCTATAGATGGAGATTATTACAATAATAAATTGGTCATTTTCAATCCACGACTGTTTGTGGGACATTGCTGTGCGCAATTGGCTGCCGCGTTCGCCCACAAATACACAGTCAATTCACTTTACAGTGTGTTCTGTGAAGCGCTTTGGGACGTCCTCCCGACGTGAAAAGCGTTATATCAAATGCAAGGATTATTATTATTATTATTATTATTATTATCCTCATAGCTCTACTGTGCAGTGACAAGAGTTCCAAGCGTCTGACAGTAATGATGACCACCATGATTCAAATAAGCCCATGCAAAAAAAAAATCTGGAATTTATTTTATTAATTCTTGAGCTCCTCTTGGGATGTGATATATTTAGTGCTGTTTAAAGAGTTCATGCATGGAACAATATATCTTCTTTCCTCTCCGTGGCCAACAGTCCTGTTTTGGCAATCTGATTTTAATTAGCTTTGTAGTCAGTGGATTGGGGAGACAGAGTGAAGAGAAGTATTTTGGTGCTTTGAGAGTTGAGAGTTGGAAGTGGAGATTCTGCTCATCTGTTCTGCTCATCCCCAGGTTATGAAGTTGGCATCTACATGGCATTCCAGAGCTCTGCCTGCAACATGTATGGGGTTTGCTAGTTGCAGACCCTTCCTTGTCTCCCGCAATTCAGATCCCACTGTTATCTGCGAGAGATCCATTTTGGAACTGAGGGAACGGGAACTGGGGAAATACATCTTGCTTGCAGATGCTGAGATTACATGCGATTGGCACAAGTGAAGCCATTAGGGATCCTGAAATACACATTACAACAACAACAACAACTTGGATTTATATAGCGCCCTCCACGCTGGATGGCGTCTCAGAGCGCTTCATAGTGACAAATCCCGGAGCCAAGCCGGGGGGGTGGGGAGGGGGAGGAAGATGACCAAAAGGTGCGGTCAAAAAGAAAGGTCTTCAGCTGAGACCTGAAAATAGGAAGAGAGGGGGCGAGGCAAAGGGAGTGAGGAAGGGAGTTCCAGAGCCTCGGGGCATAGTGGCTGAAGGCACGGCCGTCGAGGGTAGAGCGGAGGACTCGGGGGACAAGGAAGAGGCCAGACCCGGAGGAGCGGGCAACGCGTCGGAGTTTTGAATTATTTGGATTTTATGAATGGTAGTGGATGGGAGGCCGGCAAGGAGGGTGTTAGAGTAATCCAGCTGAGAGGTGACAAAGGCATGGACCAGGGTTTCAGTGGCTTTTGGGGAGAGGTGTTGGCGGAGACGGGCGATGCGTGGAAGAAAGGTGGAAGAAAGCAGTGAGGGATCGGATGTGGGTGAGGAAGTACGTGTTCAAAGAGTTTTAGGGGGAGGTCAGGTAGGTAGAGGAGGTGAGAACCGTGTGATTTTAGACATTGATGAGAGCCAAAGAGTATGTCTTCTCAACGTTCAGCTGAAGGAAATTTGCGCTCATCCAGCTCTGATAGGCAGCTGACAGAACATCAGGGGACTGGGAATCGCAAAGTGAGGTGGAAAAATAAGAGTTGTATGTCATCTGCATACATGTGGAAGTGTATCCCATGTCTGCGGATGACATCCCCAAGAGGGAGCATGTAGATCAGAAAGAGGAGGGGGCCAAGGAAGGATCCTTGGGGTACCCCGCAGGTAACCGGGTGAGAGCTGGAGGAGAAGATGTTTGTGCAGATGTACTGTGGGCAGTTTGTGAGATAGAGGCTCGAACCAGGTGAGTGCGGTCCCACTGAGGTGGATGATGGAGGAAAGGCAGTGGAGGAGGATGGCGTGATCGATTGTGTCAAACGTGGTGGAGAGGTCCAGGAGGACAAGGAGGCAGAGGGAGCCCTGGTCAGAGATAGAGAGGATGTCATTGGTGACTTTCACAAGCGCAGTCTCTGTACTGTGGGCAGGGCGGAAACCATGGAGGGGTTCGAAGAGGGAGTGGGAGGAGAGGTGTGTGTAAGGAGTTGATTTGCAACAACGCGTTCTAGGACTTTTGCGAGGAAGGGCAAGTTAGAAATAGGGCGGTTGTGGCTGGGGTTTGAGGGATCTAGGGAAGGTTTATTGAGGAGGGGGTTGATGACAGCAGTTTTGAGGGGGGCAGGGACTGATCCGGAGGAGAGGGACTGGTTGATGATGTCAGCCAGTAGTGGGCAGAGGAAGGGGAGCTGGGTGACCAGCAAGTTGGTGGGGAGGGGGTCAAGGCAGCAGGCAGTGGGTTTCATTGAGGTGATGGTGGCTGAGAGGGAGGAGGGAGAGATGGGGAGGAAGGAATGTAGGATGAGGGTCGTGGTAGCAGCTGATGATGGGGAGCGTGAGAGGGACGGAAAGGGGGTGATGGTGAGTGACAAAAGGCAGGTGGATGAGGCTGCCTGGCGGATGTTGTGTATTTTGGATGAAAAGAATTCCATGACCTCCTCGCACTTGGCGTTGGATGTGAAGATTGAGGAGGCCTGAGGGGGGCACGGAGGAGGTAGTGGGTGGTGGAAAAAAGGATTTTGATATTGTTCTTGGCCTCCAAGATGAGGAGGGTAGAGATGTCTGTGTGGAAGGAGCCAGGGGGCTTAGGAGGATGGTAGATCAGGAGGAATTTCAGTGGGAGAGAGGGGTGGAAGAGGGTGAGATGCTCGAAGGAGGGGAAGGAGCCAGAGGAGTAGGGGGTGAGACCAAGGGAGGCTTTGGAAATGAAGACCACCCTGCCATCACGTTGGTTTGGATGGGGGATGTGGTGAAAGGTATAGCCTGGAGGGAAGGCTTCAACTAGGGGGACGGGATCATTGGGGGAGAGCCAGGTTTCTGTGAGCCCAAGAATGTCGAGGTGCTCAGCCAGGATGAGGTCATGGATGGTGAAGGCTTTGTTTGAGAGGGTAAGGACATTTTGGAGGGAAATGCGGGTGGGTTTGCTGGAGGGAGGAGAGAGTGATGCGGAGAGAATTTTAGGGTGTACAGGAAAGATGGTTGTGGAGAGTGGTGTGAATGGAGAGTTGGGGAGGGTACGTATGAGGGAGGGTGAAGTTGGGTTTGCCTTAAGAAGGCGGTTTGTGGGGAGGGAGTGAGTGATGGGACAAGTGGGATTGCTGCTCTGGGACAGCCAGTGCCAGGAGCGACGATGGGCCCGGCAGAGGATGCCCAGGCTGGAGCAGAGGGAAATGGTGATGGAGTTGAGGAGAGAGAGAAGGCGGGGAGGGCGGTGGGAGAGAAGTACAGAGGGGGAGTGGCGGATAGAGGGGGTTGGGAGGAGAGACATTTAGAGTAGAAGGGGAGGCTCGACATTAGAGTAATACTGGCATTGAAACATCGTATGAGGTACTAGTAAGGTCCTTTTGTTTATCCAATGAGGAGCACCTTATTTTTCGCCTACAAAATATAGTCAATTCACTTTCCAATATATTCTGCAAAGTACTTTGAGACATCTCAACAACGTGCTATGGCGCTATATCAAATGCAAGGATTCTTATTATCCATTTGGACATTGGAAAGCCTCATCAGGAGAGAATCACATTCCCCAGTGATGTGTTTATGCCTCCAGGCCAAGTCCAGCCTAATCAATCATTAATATTTGCTAATGGAAAGTGAGACTGACTCACCAGCAAAACCGTCACGGCACAAAGAACAGTGGTTGAAAGCCATGAAAGAATTCATTTGTAGTCACTCATGCAAGAGGTAGATTATTTGGTTAATTTGAAGTCTCATGTTCATTGGTGGCTACACGGTTGCTAAGGGAACCATGTGTTTCATACAGAATGGTGTGTGACGGTTGTGCAGTGTTGGAAAGGATAGATTCTGAAGTTAATACATTCAGCATGCTCAGTTATGCCTATTTAAAGGGTAAAAATAGCCTCACAAAAATCAGTCATGAAACAATCTCATGGGCAGCACAATGCAGTCCTATATCAGTGTTATATCAGTCTGGCTCAGTTGATAGCACTGATCGCAGATGGGAGTGTGATGCACGTCGTGAAGTAAGTCAGAAGATTGTGGGCTCAAGCCCCAAGTTAGGACTCTCAGTCTAGCTAACACTCCAATGCAGTGCCAGGGTTATTATTGGAGATGCCATCCTTTGAGATCTTGAGACATGAAACCCAGGTCCTGTCTGCTTAAAGATCCCAAGGCACCACTCAAAAAGAAGAGTTTCTCCTGGGGTCCTTGGCCAGCAATCCCCCAAACAAACTTGGTCACTTATAAATATTATTATTAGTATATATTCTGATTCATTTTTCTGTCTAGTTCCATTTTTTCTCTTTAAGGTCTTTACTTGGGCAGATGGTATAGATTTAATGCCAATGTTTACTGGCAAGTTACACCATGTTCTATTTAATAATTCCCCCCTTCCCTTCACTTTAATTTTAATTTAATGATTAAATCTCCATGTGTAAAAAGAGATGATTATCTGCCAGGCTTTGACTCCATTCTCTCAGTGTAGGCCTGCAATAAGAGCTTAGACCACTCACCTGGCAAGCGAGAGACCTAGGTTTGATTCCCAGCAGGGTGAAACCTTGGGCAAGTTTCCTTGCTCCCCACGCCCGATAATAATCCCTCAAGAAAAAAACCAATAATAAACTGGTCACTTCAATCCACGACTGTTTGTGGTATACTGCTGTGTGCAATTGGCTGCCATGTTTCGCCCACAAATATACAGTCAATTCACGTTAAGTATATTCTGTGAAGCGCTTTGAGACATCTAGAAGATGTGAAAAGCGCTATATCAAATGCAAGGATTATTATTATTATTACCTAACAAACTTCATGCCTTGAAAACCTGTCAGATTTTCAAAATGCAATTGCTTCATCTCACTCCAAACTGGTGCTACCACCCAGTCTATTGACTCACAATAATTCTTCCATTTGATATGTGGCCTATAATGTTGAAAGTCCTCAAAACACTGTTGTAAAGTGTAGTTACTGTGCTTGTAGATCATCGTGGCAGCCAATTTGTGGACAACAAAGTCCTGCAAACAGCGAGGACATGGGAGAATCTCTTATTGAACAGTGTTGTGGAATCTTTAACCTCATTTGAATAAGACCTTGGTTTAACAATAACAACAAACAACAACAACAACAAATTACATTTGTATAGCACCTTTCACATCGGGAGGACGTCTCAAGGTACTGGACAATCAGGTATTTGGACCCAAGCTGCGGGTTAGGATCAGGAGGGGTGGATGGCAGGGAGGGTAGGAATAGGAGGGTTACCGATGGCACGATCGAAGAGGAGTGTCCTGAGACCGGCCTTGAATGAGGCAAGGGAGGGAGAAAGGTGAAGTGAATGTGGGATGAAGTTCCAAAGGGTGAGGGCAGAGAGTCTGAATGTCCAACTGCCAATGGTAGAACAGCACCTCTGACAATGCAGAGCTTCCATCAATTAAAACTGTCTGGAACAACACTCCTGCCCCTTTTGTAACCCACATCATTAACTTCTCCTTATCCACTGACACTGTTCCGACCCCCTAAAAACAGCTGTCATCACACACATCTTTAAAAAACCCATCCATACTCTCCAGCTATCGGGCCATCTCCAACCTCCCTTTCCTCCACAAGGCCCCGGAACGAGTTATCGCATCCCAGCTTTGCTCTTTCCTCTCCAGCCATTCCCTCTATGAACCCCTCTAACCCCCAACTGTACTTCTCTACCTCCACCCTTGACTCCAGGACCTCTGCTGTCCTGACAGAATGTCTGTCAGACATCAAGCCCTGGATGAGAGTTAACTTTCTACAGTTGAACGTCAACAAGACCGAGACCCTCCTGGTTAGCTCCCGTCAGTACCTCCACACCTCAGATGCTGACAGCATCACCAACCATGGATGCACACTCCACCTTACTAAGTTTGACCCTCCCCACGCTGCACCCCGCCCCATGCTGACCCTCAACTATCCTTTCTACCCCACATCCGTGCCACGACTCGCTCTGCCTTCCCCCACCTCTACAGCATCGCCTGGCTCTGCCACTGTCTCACACCATAGGCCGCCGAAAATCTCCTAAGCTCATCCATTACATCGAGGTTTGACTATGCAAACTCCTTGCTTGTCGGCCTCCCCAACTCCTCCCTCCACAGGCTGCAGATCATCCAGATCTCTGCAGCCCATGTCGTCTCCCGCACTAGGCTCCGTGACCCTATCACCCCATCCTCGCCCGACTCCACTGATTTCCCATCACAGAGAAGATATAGTTCAAGATCCTGGTCCTCACCTTCAAAGAACTCCATGGTCTTGCTTCCCCCTATAACCTCCTAAACCTCTACCATCCTGCTCATTCCATATGCTCAGCGGGCTCCAGCCTGCTTCATGTCCCCCACCTTGCCCACCCCACCATTAGCGGGCAGGCCTTCTGCCACTCTGCGCCCATCCTCTGGAACTCCCGCTCAGCAGGCTCTGGCCTGCTTCATGTTCCCCACCTTGCCTGCCCCACTATTGGCAGGTGGACCTCCAGCCTCTTTGCCCCCACCCTCTGGAACTCCATCCCACAGTCCCTTTGCCTCACACCCTCATTTGCTTCCTTCAAGACCCTCCTCTTCGATCGTGCCTGCGTTCACCCTACTACCACTACCCTCCCCGCTCTCCATCCCTCCTGAACCCAACCACTAGCTTGGGTACAGATCCCTGAGTATCCAGCACCTTGAGCGTCCTCTTGACTTGAAAAGCTCTATACGAATGTAATTTGTTGTTGTTGTCGCAAGCGCTATCTTATTCCATGGCTCACCAATGCAGTAAGTCACTAATCTTGTTTGCTTTCCTATTCCCAATCAAAGCAGCCCAGTGGAGCAAAGGATAACCTTGCTATCCTGGCGAGAGGCAAATGCTTTACAATCTGCCAGTGGAGAAGCATCTGCATTCAAATCCTGCACAAGCAAAGGAAGTTGACTTGCATATGTGTTGCCTGCTGAGTACAGATTGACACCACCACTTTCAGTCAGTCAGTAACATCCTGACCCCACACCCACCATCTCCAAATTCTGTGCGCTGTCAGTCATCAGTCCCACCATGATGAACGTGAGGGAGTGTGGTGTGAGCTGTAGCCATTCTCAGTCTGTTTGATGCTAGTTGTTTCTCGCTGTGCAAACACAAACAGCGTGTTGTTCCCAGGCCTGAGAGACAGGATGCATTTATTTAGCAAGCAAACAATCCCGAGGCCTGTCCTTCACCCAAGAGATTTTCTTTTTTGGGGAAAAAAAAGCAAACCTACGCAAATGCGAGTGGAGAGGAAGGAACCAGCCTGATGTCAGTCAAAGGCAGCGGATGTTTCAGTAACACACCCTGTGGAAGCTCTAGTGAAACAAATCACAGCAGGGGAAACAATTCAATGATGTGGATCCACCTACACCCTTTCAGCCTTTGGTTCAATGTGAAGCAAAATGTCAGCTCCACATGGTGCTTAAAGCTATCTTACCAACGGGTGGGCCACAGATAACAACGTTGAGTGGAAATGCACAATTGCGGGAGCTCTATACTATACAAAGCTCTTTACAAATCCAAACGTTATAATAATACAATACAAATTTATGAGGATGTCCGTCCCAAAGCGTTTCATGGGATTCTCTGTAAAGTGTAGTGACTGTGTATTTTGTAGGTGAATGCAGCAGCCAATTTGTGTACTGCAACATCTCACAAACAGCCATGAAGTGAGTAATCAATCTTATCTTGGGGCATTGTTGGCCAGGTCACTGAGAGAGAGAAACTCCCTTCCCTTTTCAGGCAGTACCATGGAATATTTAACGTCCACCTGGACAGGCAGACAGGTCTTCGGTTTAGCATCTTATCTAAAGGACGGCATCTCCGACACTGCAACACACCCCTAGCACTGCACTGGACTGTCAGGCTAGCCTGGGAGCTCAAAGTCCCAAATGTGACTGTAGTGCACACTTGGTTATGATCAGTTAACGCTGAACAGACCAGAGGCAAACCTATGAAGCTCACTGCATAAACCAGCTGGGCTAACAGAATAATGGAAGGTTTACATTGCAAGACAGACAGTACAGCAGCAGCAAATCATGACAGGCCTATTCCTTTTATACAGGGTGATCAAAAAGTTGTGATACCATTAATAAGTGTTTAAGAAATCATGATTTTTTTTAGATAATGGGGTTGATATCAGGATTATTTGGTCACCCTGTAATCGTGACTGGGGACTTTACTCCTATGCTTGGGCCTGCCTAGAAAATGGTGTCAGGTTGCACCTGGGGGGGGAGGGGGGGAGTGGTGTGTGGGTCCACAGTGACATGCCATTTGCCAAGGAAAATGGTAATATGCCAGGTCATAATGCAAGATGGAACCTCACCTCTAATTAATTCTGAAACAAAATAAGCTGCTTTAAATTGTCTGATTATGGACAGTAAATTTGCATCATAGCTACTGACTGTGAAGAAGTCCAGTTTGGGAATAATAATCCATTATTGGATAAAACATTATTAGATGCATCACCACCAATAACAACTTGTATTTATACAATGAGCCTCATGGAGGTAGTGTCTCGGGTGTTTAAATAGCGCCTTTCACATCAGGAGGACTTCTCAAAGTGCTCTGTGCAGCTGACTGGGAGCTCGAGCTGAGAAAGCAATAGTTTGGGACTGCACACGCACTATTGACGTGACTTACATCTGGATACTGACTGGATTGGACAGTTCAGAATCCTTTCCAAATGCTATTGCGAATACTGCAACACGTCTCTTTCCCCCTCATCCCGTATCAGTGTCAGACAATACTAGTAATACAGTGTCAGTCTTATAACCTCTATATAAAGTACTTTCTCTTGCATCAAACTGCAGTCTAAGACAATTTAGCTATAACATCTGTTCTACCAGAGTAGAAGCTGCATGCTCCAAAGCTTATAGATTTCATCTGTTTAATACTTCACAAACATCTTTCGGAATGCCATTCATATCTGCATAAACTATTGTCCTAGAGGGAAATTTCCATATGTAGGTGGCATACCCATGTTGAACTCTCAGTCTGGTTTGGATACTCTTGAGCATGGTGATGATGGGTTTACATATCTGTTAGACATCCGCCTGACCAAATAGAATTATCCCAGAGGTAATGTTTCCATGAGTTGCTGTACAAATAATATTTTTAAAATACATTTATAATAATAATCCTTACATTTGCTTTAGTGCATTTTACGTCAGGAGGATGTCCTTCACAGGATGTACTGCAAAGTGAAATGTGTTTTATGTGCAAACGCAGCAGTCACTGTTGCTGTCCCACAAACAGCCATGAAGTGAATGACCAATTTTATTTGGGGGATTGTTGGTCAGGACACAGGGAGAAACTCCCTTCTCTTTTGAAATAATGCCATGGGATCTTTACCAACACGTAAACAGGCAGATGGGGTGTCGATTTAATATTTCATCCAATGCAATAGATCCAGTAGATTTTACACTGCCTCTCCTTCAATGCGAGAGTGCAGACTGGTATGGACATGACTGGTGAGGAAACATATTTATAGCTTCAAAAGTACAATTTCTTTATGTCAGCCTGGTTCAGTGGTAGCACTCTCACTTCTGAGTCAGAATGCTATGGGTTCAAACTCCACATCGGGACGTGGAACCACATAGTCTAAGCAGACAATCCAATCCAGTTCTGAGGTCTGCGGTCCTGTCAGGGGCCTTTCTGCCTGTTCAAGTGGATATTAAAGATCCTCTGGCACTATGTGAAAAGAGAAGGGAGTTTCTGTTTTCTGGTGTCCTGCACCAATCCCCAAATAAAATTGGTCACTTGGATCATCGCTGTTTGTGGGACATTACTGTGTGCAAATACTGTGTACAGGGAGATTGCGTAATCAAGCCTGGATATGATGAACACATGGATGAGGCCCTCCAACACTGCCCCCCAACACTGCCCACTCCAACACTGCCCCCCCCACACTGCCACCCCCCCACACTTACCCCCTTCCACACTACCCCCCCCCCCCCACACTGCCCCCCAACACTACCCCTCTCCCAATACTGCCCCCGTGTGAAGCGTTTTGAGACAACCTTCTGACACGATAAGGCGCTATCAAATGCAAGGATTATTATTATTATATTATTGCACAACATGTCCCATTGTTGTAGAATAACTGAACTGTTTCAAGGAGATACAAGCTTCAGTTATTGATGCTGAATTATATTCTCAATCCCTCCAAAAAATCCTCTCCCAATAACAAAACCAAAAGCAACATGTAAATGAGCTACAATGAGAAATAAATGGGTAAACTAATGGAAGAGAGAGTCACAGCTTTAAGGTCACCTTTAAGGTTGTACTGTAAAATTCGCATAAGTCCGATCTGTATAAATTGTGTAATCGCCCAAGTCATACATCTGCCCAATTGCTGATGGAAATTCCTATTATTTATAAGTTTCAGATAAATCATACTTTGCATAAGTCATATTCAATGTATGGCCCAACTAATACAACTCATGTGAGGTTTACTTTGTTTAAATAGACACGTGTGTGTGTCTGTGAATGTGATTTCTGTTTTCTTTCTGCAGATAGTGCTGGAGTCAGTGAGTCAGTGAGGGACACACTTAAGAGATCCAGAACTGGTCTGTGGACGAGGGTTATCCTTTTTGACTGGGGATGGGAAGGACAAGTACAAAACATTTAAATGTTACTTTGCTGTGCTCAGGGATCGCAGGTGTTAGTTATTTCCATTGTAGTATTATTCTGTATGTATCAAACCCATCTATTGCTTTGGAGAGCAGGATAAAAGATAAAAAGATAAAAGATAAAAGATAAAAATAAAAGATAAAGATAAAAGTACAGTACTTTTTAAAAAAACTAAACTGAAAGCTTGGCAGTTCTAAAGCCGGATCGTGTTGTGAAAAAAATACGTTCAACAACTTAATTACTCTGAATGCAATTTAAGAAGACTATAATTTCTACATCATCGCTATGATTCTCTGCAAAAATATGCATCTCAACGTCACACCAACGCTGCTCATTCTGTTTTTACCCCCAAAAGACTTGAGGGCACATTTCTAATTGAATTCAACTCACCCAAAAGCCAAATGCAAAACTTTTTTTGCAAGACTTTGTTTTTAAGAAAAAGATCACATCCCAAGGAGATCAAACACTTAAACAGTAAAACTTACCATTGCTTCTCTCCATCTTTAATTGGAGATGAGGATTGCAGTAAAACTTGCGGCAGTGGAGTTAGCGGAACACCATAACCACAGCGCTGCTCGGGACCGACTGACTGACAGAGCTCCACTCGGGGACACCGAACATCTGCTGAAGGTTCACTCAATTTAGTTGTCTTCTGAGGTTTCTAATCTATTGAGAATCTGCTCTGGGTCCTAGTGCCCAGTCTTACATTGGAGTTTAGCCCATACTAATACGATACAAAATTACATTTGTATAGCTCCTTTCACCAGCTTCCGGTTGACTGACAAAAGGACAAGAGCAGCAACAAAAACAACAACTGTGCAGGGAGGGTGGGGGAGGGGAGTGACTGAAGGGCAGTTGAAGAGGTGGGTATTGAGACATGCTTTGAAGGAGGCAAGGGAGCGAGCGTGACGGAGGGATTGTCGGATGGAGGCAGAGAAAAGGTGGGGGCAGAGAAGCTGAAGGTGGGGTGGGATTGGTGGGGACATGGAGCAGGCTGGAGCTTGCTGAGCGGAGGGAGCCCACAGCTTGATATGGGGCTAGCAGGTCACAGGGGTAGGAAGGAGTAAGGCCATGGAAGGCTTTGAAGGTGAGGACAAGGATTTTTAACTCTATCCCCTGGGGGATAGGGAGCTAGATGAGGATGGGGGTGTTAGAGTCACAGAAACCTGTGTGGGAGAGATCACAAGCTGCAGAGTTCTGGATGATCTGCAACTTGTGGTAGGAAGAGTTGGGAAGGTCAAGAAGCAGGGAGTTGGTGTAGTCGAGCCTTCATGTAATAAATGCGTGGATGAGGGTTTCAGCGGCCTGAGAGGAAAGGCAGTGGTGGAGCCGGGTGATGTTGCGGAGATGGTGGAAGGCAGAGCTGGTCATGGCACAGATGTGGGATAGAAAGGACAGTTGAGAGTCAAACAAGATGCCAAGGTTCTGGACTGGCACAGACTTAAGCATCTTAAAAACAAATTCAGTGCAAATTCAACAAAAAAATAATAAATATGTTATATTGTTGGGAAGAAATCCAAAGAAAATATCATCAGTTCAGACACTTTCTTCTTCATCCTAGCAATTCAGGCAGGAATCAATCACCCGCCAATCAGTTTACCCATATCATTTCCCCTCAAGATTTCTTCAATGTATCTATCTCTAAATTTAATAGATTCTGAATTCTTTTAGTTTGCAGCAACTTGTTTCGTTTCTAAACCCTTTGAAGTTGCACCACCTGTGTCTCTAGTCAGCTCCACATTTCCCATCACCTGTTTACTGATTGCAATTTTCCGCACTTCCTCTACACTTTTATGGTCTTGGTTCGAAGAAATAACAGGGTAAATGTCAAGGCCTTGGGTGTCCAATATGTGGTGATTTCTACAGGAATTCCTTAATAAGGAAACTGAAAGTGTGCCATGCCAACCAGCAGGAACTACACTGTGACGTTTATTCAAAGTACACAGAGTTCCTGTCCGTCACTGCGGTGTGTGTGACGGATATTACCGGCTTGCTTTCCGGGGGTAATAATCCCTCAAATAAAATGTGGTCACTCAATCCACGACTGTTTGTTCAACACTGCTGTGCACAATTGGCTGCTGCGGTTCACCCACAAAATACAATCAATTCCACTTTACACTATATTCTGTGAAGTGCTTTGAGATGTCTCAACGATGCGATAAGGCGATATATCAAATGCAAGGATTATTATTTATATATAATAATAATTGTTACATTTGATCCAGCTCCTTTCACATCAGGATGTCTCAAACCACTCCATGGGATTTACCATAAATTGTAGGTGAACGCCGCAGCCAATTTACAAGCAGCATTGAGTTCATTCTCTTTACTTTAATGGACGTCAAATCTTTTGATTTAACCATTAATTGTTAAGTGAAATATTGCAATCAGGCATCATTTAGTTTCTTGTCAAAGGCCACACTGTGATCTCAGCCCTGCAGGAGATTAGAGAGAAATGGGAACAAAAAGATTTCAGATGTCCTGTGAGAAAGCATCAGCATTTCATCTGATTGTGGTGTACCACAGTACTCCATGGTATCAGTAAAGGACTCAGCTACCAAGCACCTTCACATTTTGCAGCCTCTGAGACGGAATCATAAGTAAATTAATCTGCCAACGAAGGACATTACAGCCTTATGTCATTAGTTGAGGCAATCACAAATTTCTCAATAGGTTCATCATCACAATTCTTTCCCAAACTTAGAGCAGGAGGAGGTAAGAATTCTGGTCTTGCAGCTCTCCAATGAAACTGCACTCTAGACTTATAATCATGCTTGCATTTGATTCAGTGCCTTATCACATCATAGATATGTCTCAAAGCACTTCACAGGATGTTACTGTGATATATATTTACTGTGTGCTTTGTAGGCAAATGCAGCAGCCAATTTGCACACAACAGTGTCCCACAAACAGCCATAAAGTAAATGACCAATTTTATCTGGGGGATTAATGGCCAGAACACCGGAAGAAATTCCCTTCTCTTTTGAATAATATCATGGGACACTATTATATGACTCAGTTCATCATTTATTTAGCAAATCAAACTCATTGCTAAAAGGTACACATTTCACACAATAAAATGTCTCAGGTGTGCTTCCGCTTCCAGGTAAAATTTAGTTTCATTGTAATATTCACTAAGATTATCTCACCATGGATTTCCTTTGCCTGTTTTTTTCTGATTGAACATTCAAACCAAGACTCGATTGTGCATCCCCGGCAGGTGCATTAACCTGGATATAAATAACCTGTTTCCTTCAATGTTTTTCAAGCACAGTAGCTGAAAGTTTCCAGTCTGGAGCTATTGCCCGAAGCTCTATTAAAAGTTTTTCAGGAACCTGCGAAAGCTGCTTCACAGTGAATGAGCTCAAGAGACAGCAAATAGCCTGGCCAGTGGGACCTCTAGTGCAGGTACAATGTGTTACACACAACAGACCATACACCACAACAACAAGATTCCATTTATAGAGCGCCTTTCAAGTCGGGAGGACGTCCCAAGGCGTTGGACAGTTGGGTCAGGACCCGAGCAGTGGGAGAAATGGTCAGGGTAAGGGGAGGGAAGGGAGGGAGCGAGGAGGGGATAGAGAGTCGAGAGGGGAGCTGAAGGCATGGTCAAAGAGAAAGGTCTTGAGACCGGCATTGAAGGAGGAAAGGGAGGAAGCAAGGCGAAGGCACGGGGGATGGAGTTCCAGAGCCTAGGGGCTGAGAGGCTGAAGCCCCGGCCACCGATGGTAGGGCGGTTAGGGCGGGGGATGTGGAGCAGACCGGAGCCAGAGGAACGGAGGGTACGGGCAGGTAGGTAGGGGGATAGTAGGTCGGAGAGGTAGGAGGGAGCAAGGCCCTGAATGGCCTTGTAGGTGAGAATGAGGATCTTGAATTCGATCCTCTGGGAGATGGGGAGCCAGTGGAGGTGAGCAAGGGTGGGAGTGATGTGGTCGCGAAGCCTGGTGCGGGACAGTACACGAGCTGCAGAGTTCTGAATGACCTGCAGCTTGTGGAGGGAGGTGGCGGGAAGGCCGGCGAGGAGAGAGTTCCCATAGTCCAGCCTTGAAGTGATAAAGGCGTGGACCAGTGTTTCAGCAGCGTGAGGGGTGAGATAGTGCCGTAGTCTGGCGATGTTCCGGAGGTGATGGAAGGCGGTGCCAGTTGTTGTGCGGATATGAGGGAGAAAGGACAGCTCAGGGTCGAACAGAACACCGAGGTTCCTGATTGGCTTTGAGAGGTGGAGAGTGCAGCCTTGGATGCTGATGGTGTCAGCGCCTGAGGGGCGGAGGCGCTGACGCGAGCCAGTCAGGAGGGCCTCAGTTTTACGCACGTTGAGCTGAAGAAAGTTGTCTCTCGTCCAGGACTCGATGTCAGACAGGCAGCTTTCAGGACATCGGTGGTCGTGGAGTTGAGGGTAGAGGAGGAAAGGTAGAGTTGGGTGTCATCCGCATACATGTGGAAGTTAACCCCATGTCTGCGGATGATGTCACCGAGGGGGAGCATATAGAGGGTGAAGAGGAGGAGGCTGAGGCCAGGGTCCTGAGGGACACCACACGAGACAGTGCGGGGGCTGGAGGAAAAGCCGTTTGTGGAAACAAAATGAAGAAGGTGGGAGAGGTACGACCTAAACCACTCAAGGACAGGGCCTTGAAGATTGAGGTGGGAGGACAAGCAGTGGAGGAGGATAGCGTGGTCGACCGTATCGAATGCTGCCGATCGGTCGAGGAGGACGAGGAGGCAGAGGGAGCCCTGGTCGCAGATGGTCAAGATGTCATTGGTGACCTTGACCAGGGCGGTTTCTGTGCTATGGGCACCAGCTCCAGTACTGCACATACACAGCCAAGCTCTCCTGAGTTACTGTGGAACTGACAGTCATACTGCAGAAGACAAAAAATCTGAATGGATCAGCTTTGCATCCCCCTCTTCTGTCCTCTTGATCTCCTGTCTTGGCAGTTCCTTAAAGTGTTGTTCGGGGTTTACTATTTTCAATCCATTTAAAATGCCATAAATCTCACCAAGTCGTCTTCTCTCAAGACTGAAAGCAATGAGAACTGACCCCTTCGTACACAGATATTAACACATCATTGTAATACGGGGGGTAGGGAATTTGGGAGGGGTGACTTTTCCTCTTGTTGGTGTATTTGCAGTGCAATACTAGGAGCGTGTGTCTATAATGATGTTTTGCGTGATATGTACACATGTAAAAACGTCAGTAAATTAACCTACTCAGAAAAACCATAGTGATGTTCAAATGCCTGGCTGGATTTACAGTCTGAAAGCTGTTGTTGCAAATGGGATTAGTGCAAGGGCAAAAAGATTTAAATCATCCACAAGCCGCTTTAGGCTGTTGCCCTTTAAAGGAGACGTCCAGTACATTTCATCATTTAAGGTAAACATTATCGAGCGACTGGCAGAATTATTAGTCCAGAGTTGATGTTTATTTCTGACTTAGCTGGTTAGAATGTCTGCCAAATGAGGCTCTCTTGTTGGTGTTTGTTCTAATGCAGGAAGACATGTCTCCGAGAATGAGAGACTAACTGTTAAGCAAAGTTGGGGGTGCGGGCGGCATTTCCATCAGGGCCTAGATTTGTTCTATTTTTGTAGCATTTCAGGGCATCTCGAATTTGGCAAAAGTTAGCTATGGCCTTAATTTAAAGATAACGATAATGATGCTGGGTAACACCAATGTTCTAACAGATTGTCTGGCAGACATCAGGGCCTGGATGACTGCAAACTTCCTGCAGTTGAATGTAGACAAGATGGAAGCCATTCTCCTTGGCTTCCGTCAACATCTTCATTTCTGCGGTTCTGAACTCCTCAACCTCAACAACAACAACAACAATAACTTGGATTTATATAGCGCCCTCCACGCCGGTCGGTGTCTCAGAGCGCTTTACAGTTCAGAATCCCGGGACCGAGGGAGGGGGAGGGGTGGGAAGGTGACCAAAGGCATGGTCAAAAAGAAAGGTCTTCAGCAGAAACCTGAAAATGGGAAAGGAGGGAGCGAGCCAAAGAGAGTGAGGAAGACAGTACTAGAGCCTCACGGCATAGTGGCTGAAGGCACGGCCTACGCGGGTAGAGTGGAGGAATCGAGGGACAAGAGGAGGCCAGACCTGGAGGAATGAAGGCAACGCGTACTGTGCTGAGGAGACAGGAGGTCAGAGAGGTAAAGGGGGTTGCAGAGGAGTGCAGGGACTTGAATACGAGGGTGAGGATCTTGAAATCGATCCTCTCTGGGATAGGCAGCCAGTGCAGTCTGGCAAGGAATGGGGTGATTGGGGAACGGAATTTTGTGCGGGTGAGAATGCGGGCGGCAGAGTTCTGAATGATTTGGATTTTATGGATGGTAGTGGATGGGAGACCGGCGAGGAGGGCGTTTGAATAGTCCAGCCAAGAGGTGATAAAGGCATGGGGAGAGGTATTGGCGGAGAGGCTTTTGGGGAGAGGTATTGGCAGAGATACCTCCCCAACCTTTCCCTCAGGTTCACCGAACCAGTTGACAATCTAGGTGTCTGGTTCGACCCCCAGCTGTTCTTCCTCTTTGTCCCCCACACCTGGTCCCTGACCAGGACCTTCTTCCACCTCTGCCATAGTGCCCACCTTCGACCGTAGCCTACCCCAAATGCAGCCAAAACCTTCATGCATGTGTTTGTCACCTCCTGCCTGGATTACTCAAATACACTTCTCGTCGATCTCCCGAGTGCCACCATTCAAATGATCCAGCTCATTCAGAACTCTGCTGACCGCATACTTACCTGGACCAAACTCCATACCCACATCTCACCAGTTCTGGCCAGAATCTACTGTCTCCCCATCACCGAATGGATCGACTTCAAGATCCTCACACTCGTGTTCAAATCCTTTCACTCTCTGGCACTCCCTACCTCTCTAACCTCTCTTCCCAATCCAGCTGCTCAGCTTGACTGGCACCAGCCTACTGCTTGTCCCTCTCACCCTCCACCATTGGAGGTCGCACATTCAACCGCTACACCCCCCCGAAACTCTGGAACACTCTCCCTCAATCCCTTCGCCTTGCCCCCATCTTCCTTTTTTCAAGTGCTGCCTGAAAACCTTCCTCTTCCACCATGCTTACGGCCACCTCACCAACCCCAGCTCGGAGTCTGGCTCCCCCATAGTTAAGTGCTCTGAACCACTACCCTGTATGGTGGGCGCTATAGAAATGCAAGTTGTTGTTTTTGTTGTTGTAAACTGAGCAAGAGCTGAGAAAGCGTGATCAGGAATGTTTAAATGTGGTCACTGAATCCACAACTGTTTGTGGGACACTGCTGTGTGCAATTGGCTGTTGTGTTTCGCCCACAAAGTATAGTTAATTCACTTTACAGTATATTCTGTGAAGCACTTTGAGATGTCTCAATGATGTGATAAGGTGCTATATCAAATACAAGGATTACTATTATTAAAGTGATTAAAAGATTTTGCTTGCAATTAAGTAGCTTGAGGTGAGAATCCACTGTTAAAGTTTCACTTGAGAATGGATGAAAATCTACTGATTCCCATGTAAAACAATCCTTCAAATTTACTGCCATTTAAGCTTAAAGGGTCAATCTGTTGCAGCTCCTTTGTGTGAAAGCATGATCTGGAATGTATTGTGCTAAGACTTTTTTTTGTTTCATATGTTCTCTTTGTTTTTAATAGGCTTCACTTGAACACGTGGCTGGTCTGTAGTGTAACCTACCTGTCATTTTGCCATCTGCTTCTCAAGTCCTTGTCCACGGGGCCTTGTCTTGTACTCTGATTAAAAAGCAAAGTGATGCAGGGATAGGTTTGAGCAAGAGCTACCTGTTAACAAGTGAATAGTCAGTGAGAGTCATTTCATCGGACAACTAACAAACGATACAACAAATTACATTTGTATAATGCCTTTCACATTGGGTGCATGTCCCAAGGCGATGGACAGTCAGGGATTTTGATCCAAGCTGGGGGTTGGCAACAGGATGGGTGGAGGGCATGGGTAGGAGAGTGACTGAAGGTGCAATCGCAGAGGAGTGTCTTGAAAGAGGCAAGGGAAGGGGCAAGGCGAAGGGAGTTTGGGATGGAGTTCCAAAGGGTGGTGGCAGAGACAATAACAAAATTACATTTGTATAGCGCCTTTCACGTCGGGAGGATGCCCCAAGGCACTGTACAATCAGTGTTTCAAAGACGAGCTGGGGGTCGGGATCGGGGAGGGTGGAGTGCAGGGGGATGGGTCTTGAAGGAGGCGGTGAGGTGGAGGGACTGCAGGAGTTAGGACGTTGCAGAAGTAAGGGTGAGCAAAGCCATTGAGGGCTTTGAAGGTGAGGACCTCGATCTTGAACTGTATCCTCTGTGTGATAGGAAGCCAATGGAGTCGGGTGAGGATGAGAGTGATAGGGTCACGAAGCCTGGTGTGGGAGAGGACACAGGTTGCAGAGTTCTGGATGATCTGCAGCCTATGGAGGGAGAAGTTGGGGAGGCCAACAAGCAGGGAGTTTGCATAGTCAAGCCTGGATGTTATGAATGTGTGTAAGAGTTTCATGTATGTGGTGTGAGACAGTGGTGGATCCGGCGATGTTGCGGAGGTGGGGGAAGGCAAAGCGTGTCATGGCACAGATAATAATAATTCTTGCATTTGATGTAGCGCTTTTCACGTCTTCTCGACGTCTCGATGTGGGGTAGTTGAGGGTTAAACAAGATGCCAAGGTTCCGGACTGGCTCTGTGAGGCTCAGACAAAGGCAATAAAAGAGACCTGTGATAGATAAGAGTCCTCAACAGCTATTGGAAAGGCAAAAGCTGATTTGTGGAAAACTGTTCAACTTAGTCTCAGTCAAATCAGTTGCTTTTAAGAACTGCAGAAAGAGTTTCCAAATTTAGACTGGACACAAGTATTTTCCACAATTTTTGTGCCTGTTGGACAAAATAGTCTTTCAGGCTAAGACCACATAGAATTTCAGGGTCTTTTTTGTCTCTTAAATGTTTGCTAACTTAAGCCATTGCAGAGTAATTCAGATGAACTATTATGAACAATGACTGGACAAGCTGGAGCTCTTCATTCTCGAAAGAAGACACCTCAGAATGCAATTTTAAATGGGATTGAAAAAGTAAACCCAGATCAATACTTTAAGATGCACCAAAATAGTAGAACAAGAGGACTTAGGTTTAGAGTTTTAAAGGGTAATTTCAGGACAGATATCATCTTTACCAGAGACGGGAACAGGTTACTAGGAAGTGTGGTTGAAGCCAGGACACCTAAAGAAAGAGCTTGATCTTTTGTTGGGAGTACGATAGGGTGAGTGTTTTGGAGAGTCGGGATCAGATGGACTGAAGGGTGTCTTCATCTGAACTTTGTATTAGTTGTAGTGTGAACTTCTTGAGCAGTTCATGCAATGTTCTCTTGTCCTAATGAACACAGTATGACCGAGTGTGCACATTTATCACAGCAAATTTTCTTGTGATCTTGTGAAAATGGAAACTGCGTACGCTGGAAATCTGAAACAAGTATTGCAAGAGTTTGGAAGATCCCCAGGAGGAGAAAGAAAATGTGCGCTTATCATTCCCAGCACCTTGAGACGTGCTCCCTACATGAAAGGCACTATACAAATGTAATCTTGTTGTTGTTTAGGGAAAGACCCTTTGTGATGATCATCCCTTTGTCATGATCAGTGCCACCGCAAATGTCCCTTTCCAGGTGCTGGTTGGCATTCTGTGATCTGTGGTGCTTTGTGGTTTATTTGAAAGTGATTTGGTGGAGACAGAAAAAGGCACAAAATCAGGGAAAAAAAGAGACAGATAACAAATAATCCTAGTTTATTCCAGAATCCCAGCTATCCTTAAACATGACACCCTGGCTTCCGCAGCCTTATTCCCAAGAAATCAGATGAATATATGGATTATATCAAACATGTTGCAATTGGAAGGTACACCATCAAATAATGGAAATCCTCTGAGACGACAAGTCAGATATTTGCAGAACATCCACAGATACATGTAGGCAACAGCTCTGTCAATACAACAATATGAAAACACTAAGAGAGTGTGTGATTAAATGCGTCGTATACTCGGACAGGCCAAGAGTGATCTTCTTGTGTCCGTCTCTGTTTAATGCGATGTGCCTGTGTGATTAGAATAGGCGAGCATGTTTCTTCAGCTCATTTCTTTTCCACAGCGCCAACCGGTCAAACTCGCCGAGCGTCATTCTGAAGATCCGGTAGAAATCTGCTGGCGACAGATGGCGCTGTGAAACAATGAAGAGAAAAATAATAAATTGATAATTTAACAATAAAAAATTAATAAATTGGTCACTTCAATCACAACTGTTTGTGGGACACTGCTGTGTGCAATTGGCTGCTGCGTTTCACCCACAAATATACAGTCAATTCACTTTACAGTATATTCTGTGAAGTGCTTTGCGATGTCTAGAAGACGTGAAAAGCGCTATATCAAATGCAAGGATTATTATTATTATTATAAGAGAGCCAGTGATTACATGGGCAATAGTCCCTTGACCTGTTACCAGGCCTGGCCTACCCCAAAGATCTACTTATGCTTTATTGAGTTAACGATGGAGTAGTGGATAGAGCTGCAGTTTACATTACAGGAGCTTGCTGGTTCGAATCCCTGACTGATCTGGTTCTTAAACAAAAATATTTCCCTCTTTTGATGACAAACTCTTAAACATTATCTCACATGGTTAAGACCTAGACCCAAGACCAAGAAGGTATGTGTTACAATCCCAATGATTCCACTCAATCCTTTGAGGTTGATAAGGTGACCAGCATGTCTAATAGGAAGGGGACATAGGTTGAGTAGGGAGTAGGGTCTCCTTGGGGGTGAAGTGCCTGAGGAGCCATGCCTAGCAATGCGAGACAAGTCCACAGTATTTTAAGGCAAACATGTCAAACCCCAAGTCAATGCCATAGGAGGTTACTGTTCCATGCTGCATAGTTACAACAACAACAACATGACATTTATATGGCGCCTTTCACGTCAGGAAGACGTCCCAAGGTGCCGGACAATCATTTTTTCGAACCCGAGCTGAGAGTTGGGGAGGGCAGGAGTGGAAGGAGGGTGACCAAAGGCATGGTCACAGAGGAGTGTCTTGAGATGGGTCTTGAAGGAGGCAAGGGATGGGCAAGGCGGAGGGACTGCAGGATTTAAATCTGAATAGTTGTTTAGCTTCACATACCTCCAGTCTTGTTCTGTCAATCTCTTTTGGCAGTTTGTTCCGACCCCTAGTGGTCACCAGTAATGCTTCATAGGGATAAATCTGGATAGGAAAAAATATTCGATTAGTCAACGGCTAACAAACCAGCTATGTCTATGCCATTTATAATTGAACCATTTATTTGCTTTAAAGTATATGAAAGAGAATCCTTACATTTGAGATAGCACCTTTCACATCGGGAGGGTGTCTCAAAGTACATTGCAGGATATACTATAAATTGTAGCGACTGCGTATTTTTTGGGAAAACAAGGTAGCCAATTTCTGCAAAGCAATATGAAAATATAGATAAAAACAAATACAGCTAATGGAGGGAAAGTTTTTTTTTAGTGGGATTTCATTTCTGCAAGTTCCCTTGCGTTTTTTTAAGTCTGGCATCTAAAGTACAATAAATACAATGAGCTCCACAGCAAACCCAAATGGCTTATGCTCTTATACACTATCCGTTAGTGTTGAACCAGCTAATTGATAAATTTATGCTGGAATCAATACTACATACATTTCTAAAGCACCTTTCACATCAGGATGATAATTCAAAGTGCTTGACAAAGCTAGATGCATGCCTGAGCTGGTAGGGGTGGGGAGGGGGGGAAAGATCACCGAACGCTCGGTCAAAGAGGTGCATTCTGAAAGAGGGAGGCAGGATGTGATTTTGTTAAACCTTGAGCAATCGCACAGTATCGCAGATACAACCATATCTGTATCCTGTAGCTCAGTGGTTAGAGCACTTGCCTCGCAAGCGAGAGACCTGGGTTCGATTCCTGGCAGGGTGAAACCTTGGGCAAGTTTCTTTACTCCACACGCCTGATAATAATCCCTCAAGAAAAAAAAAAAAATTGGTCACTTCAATCCATGACTGTTTGTGGGACACTGCTGTGCGCAATTGGCTGCCACGTTTCGCCCACAAATATACAGTCAATTCACTTTACAGTTTATCCTGTGAAGCGCTTTGAGACGTCTAGTCTTTTCCTTGAATCCAAGATCAAGGGAATCCGCTCCGCGGTCACTTCCCCTCCAACTTCCACCCACCACCCACCCCTTCCCTCCCACACTCCGACTCCTACCCATCCTCCCCTACACACCTTCGTACCCGTTTCCCCACCCTCTGTCACTGAACTCATCCTATCCCTAAAACCAACCACCTGCTCCCTTGACCCCATCCCCACTCCACTCCTTATCTCCCAGCTCCACTTTCTTGCCCCACATATCACTGACATCATAAACCTGTCCCTCTCCTCTGGCTCTGTCCCCATTCCATTAAAAACTGCCATCATCACGCCCACCCTGAAAAAACCCTCCCTTGATGCGTCGCAGCTATCAAGCTACCGGCCCATCTCCAACCTCCCCTTTCTCTCCAAGGTCTTGGAAAGAGTTGTCGCCTCCCAACTGCGCTCTTTCCTTTCCACCCATTCCCTTTTCGAACCCCTTCAGTCAGGTTTCCGTGCTGCCCATAGCACAGAAACTGCCCTGGTCAAGGTCACCAATGATATCCTGACCATCTGTGACCAGGGCTCCCTCTGTCTCCTCGTCCTCCTCGACCTATCGGCAGCATTCGATACGGTCGACCACGCTATCCTACTCCACCGCTTGTCCTCCCACCTCAACCTTCAAGGCACTGTCCTTGAATGGTTTAGGTCGTACCTTTCTCACCGTCTTCACTTTGTCTCGACGAATGGCTTCTCCTCCACCCCCCGCACTGTCTCATGTGGTGTCCCTCAGGGCTCTGTCCTCGGTCCCCTCCTCTTCACCCTCTATATGCTCCCCCTTGGTGACATCATCCGCAGACATGGAGTTAACTTCCACATGTATGCGGATGACACCCAACTCTACCTTTCCTCCTCTACTCTCAACTCCACGACCACCGATGTCCTGACAGCTGCCTGTCCGACATCGAGTCCTGGACGAGAGACAACTTTCTTCAGCTCAACGTGCGAAAAACCGAGGCCCTCCTGATTGGCTCACGTCAGCGCCTCCGCACCTCAGGCGCTGACACCATCAGCATCCAAGGCTGCACTCTCCACCTCTCAAAGCCAGTCAGGAACCTCGGCGTTTTGTTCGACCCTGAGCTGTCCTTTCTCCCTCACATCCGCACCACAACTGGCACCGCCTTCCATCACCTCCGGAACATCGCCAGACTACGGCATTACCTCACCCCTCACGCTGCTGAAACCCTGGTTCACGCCTTTGTCACCTCAAGGCTGGACTATGGGAACTCTCTCCTCGCCGGCCTTCCCGCCACCTCCCTCCACAAGCTGCAGGTCATTCAGAACTCTGCAGCTCGTGTACTGTCCCGCACCAGGCTTCGGGACCACATCACTCCCACCCTCGCTCGCCTCCACTGGCTCCCCATCCCCCAGAGGATTGATTTCAAGATCCTCATCCTCACCTACAAGGCCATTCACGGCCTTGCTCCCTCCTACCTCTCCAACCTACTATCCCCCTACCTACCTGCCCGTACCCTCCGTTCCGGTCTGCTCCACGTCCCCCGCCCCAACCGCCCTACTATCGGTGGTCGGGCCTTCAGCCTCTCAGCCCCCAGGCTCTGGAACTCCATCCCCCAGTGCCTTCGCCTTGCTTCCTCCCTTTCCTCCTTCAAGGCCGGTCTCAAAACCTTTCTCTTTGACCGTGCCTTCAGCTCCCCTCTTGACTCTCTACCCCCTCCTCGCTCCCTCCCTTCCCTCCCCTCACCCTGACACTTTCCCCCCTCCTCGCTCCCTCCCTTCCCTCCCCTCACCCTGACCATTTCCCCCCTCCTCGCTCCCTCCCTTCCCTCCCCTCACCCTGACCATTTCCCCCCTCCTCGCTCCCTCCCTTCCCTCCCCTCACCCTGACCATTTCCCCCCTCCTCGCTCCCTCCCTTCCCTCCCCTCACCCTGACCATTTCCCCGCTGCTCGGGTCATGACCCAACTGTGCAGCGCCTTGGGACGTCCTCCTGACGTGAAAGGCGCTTTATAAATGGAATCTTGTTGTTGTTGTTGTTGTTGTCTAGAAGTGTGAAAAGTGCTATATCAAATGCAAGGATTATTATTATAATAACCATAGCCTGAAATCTCTACACATATTGAACATACTCTGCGAGTGCTGTAATCGCAATGTGCATTCTACCCACTGATGAATTTCATTTCAATAAAAGAATTGAGAAATCTGATGTGAAAAGTGCTGTGTGAATAGCCTCTGGATATAGAGAAAATGAGTCAAATTATATTTCAGTAACACAAACCCTATAAATCATGGCTTTCATCATTCTGGGCAGCCAACCAAGTAATATTAATAAGCATCCACTGACACAGCGTGGTGTTATGCTTACTGTGCATAAATAAGCAGATCTGTGCAGATAATGTATGCCGAACACCATTACGTCACAAGCAATCAGGGAGTCCTATAGCAGGAAATGGTTAGATTTGGTCTCAGACAATGCTTATAGGATAATAAAATACTGCACTCTTGAAAATGCTTTTCACGCAGTTAATGTGGAGAACACCAATTAGTACAGCAATGTTGTACATAATGTCTGAACAGAAACATCACCACAAGACGTCTCTCTTTTTCCCAGGAAACTGCACAGGGCTTCAAGCTGCACGTCTTACCTTGTATTCTGTGGGAGAAAAGGAAGGTGAAATCAAACCATGAGTAGAATCCAGCACTGCTAATGTTCTATCAGGGAGAAATTCCAACCGGATCTAGCTTTACTCTATTTATGTAGCATTTCAGTGTGTCTAGAATTTAGCAAATGCAGCCTTAATTTTGTAGGTACTAGTTCCTTTGAAGAACTACAGAAAACTGATGTCAAAACTAAGACTGAAGTCAGCGAATTGCCAAATTTCAGACACTCGTTTAATGCACCTTTAAAAGGGCAAATCTAGGTGGAATTTCTCTACACATAACTAGCATTCATTGACAAGCAGTTTCATCATTGCCATTGAATCAATGGTTTCAGACAATGAAGGCAAGATTTGCTTACAATTCCAATGCTGTGCGATAGTGGAGCAGTTAGCATGGCATTAAGACATTACTGCATTATGGCTAGTAATAATCCTTGAATTTGGTATAGCGCCTTTCATGTTGTCGAGACGTTTCAAAGCGCTTCACGGATATACAGTACTGGATTGACTGTGTATTTTGTGGCTGAAATGCGACAGCTAATTGTGCATAGCAATGTCCCACAAACAGCCATCTAGTGAGTGACCAGTTTTATTTGGCGAATTATCCAGAAAAGAGAAACTCTTGTCTCTTTTCAAACAGTGCCATGAGATCTTTAATGTCCACCTGAACAGGCAGTTGGGCCCTTGGTTTAACGTCTCATCTGAAGGACGGCACCTCCAACAATGTACCATACCACCAGCACTGCATTGGAATGTCAGTTTAGACTAAATGATTCCAAGTGGGGCTTGAACCCACAATCTTCTGATTCAGAGGCAAAAATCCTACCACTGCGCCAGGCTGACACATGCATTAATGCTATTTGGTGCATTGAAACTCAGCACTGATGCTTAACCCTCCATCAATTGCAGGACTTCTTAATTATGCGCAGGGAGTGCACAGAAACCCTGTTCAGATTATTTTACAAAGCCTTTGATTTTGGTTACTGAAAAAGCACCTAAATTGGTTACTTTGCCACTCTTAAATTGTGGCCACAGATTATAAAGGGAAAGACTAAGTCATTGGCAGGATCCCCAATGGCCTTTGAGTTTTGCAGGACTAGAGGGGTATGGTCCCTTTAAGAGCAGTGGAAGTCTCAGTGCGCATCTGACACACAAACGTTCTGGGACAATGTGCACTGACTGGACAGGAACTTAAAGGGCATTTAAATGATTGAGAGTTGAAGCATGGGCACATTTAGTAGGTTTTGGCTGAGCTACATTTCATGCACTCAATCTTACCTCTCCTTCCCCAGTTAACTGAACTGTCGTCGTCGTATTGGAAAATGTCAGGACTCTCAGGCTGTAGACACGAGTGGTGATGGAGGAACGGAACAGAGAAATGAAGAATCTTTTGTTGTTAACTTGCAATTTATTCAATGTTCATTTAATTTGGTTCCTTCCTCACTGAGCTCTGTAATTGTGTTGGGACTGTTATTTAATTAATGTTGCCAGAACAAAAGTAGGTTGTGATACCATCAGAGCTTTACGTTGTTTGCACAAGTATTTATGCAACACATCCAATTTACTTTCCATAACGTATGCCACATTATTAATATTTTATCACACAGGCTGCCTTGGATGCCAGTTGGAAGGGACTCAAAACTAGAACTATCAGTGTAGTACACATGGGTACTCATAGCTGAGAAAAATATCAATAGTGTAAAAAATAATCCTTGGATTTGATATACAGTAAACTCACAAAAGTTGTATCAGTTGGGACCATACATTCGACATGTCTGATGCAAAGTATGAATTATGTGAAACGTGCATAAATAATAGGAAATTCAACAGGACGGGCAGATGTAAGACTTACATAGTTATAAGATTAACACAGATCAGACTTATGTGAATTTTACTGTAATGCATTTGATGTTGTGAGGGCATCTCCAAGCGTTTTACGGGATTTTTACTGTAAAGCGTAGTGACTATGCATTTTGAGGGCGAAATATGATGTTTTGCAATGTTTTGCAATTTTCATCACCTTCACAATTTAAAAATGTTCACTTGTAGGCTTTTCCGCCTTAAAAATTTCACCCACAATTAAAATTCCCCAGTCACTAACATTTTATGCTATATCTTATGAAGGGCTTTGAGGCGTCCTTCCGACGTGAAAGGCACTGTATCAAATTAGGGTGAATCGGAAAGCACTGTCTCTCCTCCTTTCTCCATCTATCCGTCTCCTTTCCGGGTCAGAAATCAGAAATACAGAAAGATGCGGTTACCCTGTGTAGCCCATTCCTCGTGTAGGCAGGGAGAGTGGCAGATTTCGAAATAAGCGAATCTGTGAAATAAAAAACAAGAGAGACTTAGAACAACGCAAACATTTATTGAAAAGATAATGCCCTACTACATCAATAAGCCAATAGGACATTCTTGGGAATTGGGTAGATCGGTGGCAGATAAAATTCAATGTAGAGAATGTAAAGTGCTTCACATGGGAACAAAAATTCCAGGAAGGGACTTTTATTTAAATGCAACGAAAATAATTTGTACGGAAAATGGAAAGCACCTAGGGGTCCTGATTGACAATAAATTGAAGCTATGGCAACATTGCAGTGGGTAAGGCAAACCAGATGCTGGGTTATATTAAAAGGGCAATATTGAGCCAAAATGGTGGGGTAATCGGCCACTTTATAAATCAATAACAACAACAAGATTTCATTTATAGAGCACCTTTCACGTCGGGAGGACGTCCCAAGACGCTGGACAGTTGGTCGGGACCCGAGCAGGGGGGAAATGGTCAGGGTGAGGGGAGGGAAGGGAGGGAAGGGAGGGAGGGAGCGAGGAGGGGGTAGAGAGTCGAGAGGGGAGCTGAAGACACGGTCAAAGAGAAAGGTCTTGAGACCGGCCTTGAAGGAGGAAAGGGAGGAAGCGGCGAAGGCACTGGGGGATGGAGTTCCAGAGCCAGGGGCTGAGAGGCTGAAGGCCCGGCCACCGATGGTAGGACGGTTGGGACGGGGGATGTGGAGCAGACCGGAGCCAGAGGAACGGAGGGTATGGGCAGGTAGGTAGGGGGATAGTAGGTCAGAGAGGTAGGAGGGAGCGAGGCCGTGAATGGCCTTGGAGGTGAGGATGAGGATCTTGAATTAGATCCTCTGGGGGATGGGGAGCCAGTGGAGGCGAGCGAGGGTGGGAGTGATGTGGTCACGAAGCAAAGGAAGCGATCAGCGAAGCAAATCACTGGTGCGACCGCATTTGGAATACTGTGTGCAGTTCTGGTCACTGCAATATAAAAAGGATATTGCAGTGATTGAAAAGATACAGAAGGCAACCAACATGATTGAGGGGATGGAGGGACTGGACTTCGAGGATTGATTATATAAACTGGGCATGTTCACACTGGAGAAGAGAAGGGTGAGGGCTGGTATGATTACAATCTTTATGATTCTGGAGGGAATAGATAATGTAGACCACAATAAGCTGTTTTATCTTGTACCGTACAGTAGAACCAGAGGACATGGCCTGCGTCTGAAGGAGGGTAAATACAGTAGAAACCCGGTTTGTGGTCACCACAGTAATTCAGCCACCTCACAATTGCAGGCACATTTTCAGTCTCTTTCATTGTCTAAGTTAAAAGGCTGTTTTGTCCGCTTCAGTAAACCGAGCACCTCACCATTCAGGACAATGGTTACTGATTGCGGCTGCTACAAGCGCCCTCTTCTGGAACAAACGCAGTACAAACACCCACCTCTGCTACTATCCTGTACACAGTGCGCTAGGCCTTGGGCTTCTTGCGCTGTTGCTCGACGTTGTTACTGTGGGCGGAATGGGATCAGGTCACACACTCGCGGGGAGTGTTGGGATCGCGGAAGCTGTGCGAGGGGAAAATCGACTTCGCTCGGTGACTGCCGCTGGGCGAAGTTGAGCAAGTGTTGGGGCAAGTGAAGGACTTTTGTTTTGATCATGGACTCAACATGTGGCCGACTTTGGCTGATGCTGAGGGTCAGCAGCAGGCCAAGGCAGTGCAGGTTAAATCAGCAGCCAGGGAAACAACACTGGACTTTTTCTTCAAGAAATGAACATTTTGTTTGATTTTAACTTCTCATGTGAACTTTGAAAATGAAACCTATGATCTGTTTTAAATGTGACAATGCCTTCATTTTAATGAGATTGCAAAGAATGGTTGTTGAATGTTCATCCTATTTTATATTAAAGGTCGCTATGTTCATCCTATGTAATCCTGTTTCAGTAATCTGGTCACCTCACTAATTAGGTCACTTTTGCCCAGTCACTTCAGTGACCTGATTAATGAGGTTCTACTGTACTTTACTGAGAGTGTAGTAAACGTATGGAACAGGCTCCCAAGGGGGACAGTGGAAGCAGAAAGTGTTGTTTGTTTCAAGAACAAATTAGATAGATTTCTGTTACGAAAATAAAGTCTCGGGATACAGCATATAGTTTGGGACACAATATGTCAAGCGTCTGCCACGATGGTGAACGGCGAACTAAATGGACCTTGGTCTTCTTTCGCCAGCAAATTCTTATGTTCCTAGAACTTTGCAGATTTTTTTTGTAATTCTGTTAGATGTGTTACGATGGCAGTGAGTAAGGCAAACCAGATGCTGGGTTGTATTAAAAGGGCAAAATTGGGGTAATGTGTGTGTGTGGAATAAATAATGATCACAATCAAGAAATTGATGTCTGGAAAATATAAGTGTTCACTCCTATACTGTCTGCTGTTCACACCAGCCTCTGGTCTCTCCGTTACTTTGAAAACTGGACTGTAACAATTAGAGGTTTCTCTGCTTTTAACGCTGCAGGTCCCCACTCAACTCACAGGCAAAATAATAATAATAATAATCCTTGCATTTGGCATAACGCTTTTCACGTCAGGAGGATGTCCCAAAGCGCTTCACAGAACACACTGTAAAGTGAATTGACTGTATATTTGTGGGCGAAAGCGGCAGCCAATTGCGCACAGCAATGTCCCACAAACAGTCGTAGATTGAAAATGCCAATTTCATTATTGTTTTTGTTTTTTTGCAGGGATTATTATTAGGCGTGTGGAGTAAGGAAACTTGCCCAAGGTTTCGCCCTCTGCCTGGAATTGAACTCAGGTCTCTCACTTGCAAAGTGAGTGCTCTAACCACTGAGCTACAGGACTCCTTGCTAATAATCCTTGCACAGCACCTAATCATGTCTTCGAGACATCTCAAAACGCTTCACAGAATATACTGTAAATTGACCAATTGCACACAGCAGTGTCCCACAAACAGTTGTGGATTGAATGACCAAATTATTATTATTTTTATTTTTTAGAGGAATTATGATCCCCCGAAAGGGATCCACCAATCGACAAAACTGGGTTCCTAATTACTGCTAGGTAAACAGAGTAATGTGGAGTGAGGAAACTTGCCTAACGTTTCACCCTCCTCGGGAATCAAACCCAAATCCTCTCACTTGCAAGGCGAGTGCTCTAACCAATACACTACAGGACTCCAAATTGGAGGCTATAGCTCCCAAAATGGCCTCACATTGGGTGCGCTAATGTAAAACTTGCCAAAAGATATCCTTCCTGTTTTTCTGATGCTTTGTATTTTGCCACCCTTAACCCTTTCTGGACAAAGTGTGTAACAGCACTTCATGATGGTGATGTCAGCTGCGTAGATTTATCTGATTAAATTGCAGCCACCACTCTCCCCTGCGCATCCCCCCCCCCCACCCCCACCCACACAAGACACACTCTAGGGTCAGTGATAGAGACTTTGACTTTCATGTTGGGAGCACATGTTGTTGTTGTTTCATGTTGTTGTTGTTGTTGTGGGAGAACGTCCCAAGGTGCTGATGTGTGCCTCACCCTCTCCCGGATTGGAGTGTGCACTTAAGCACAGTGCACAAACACTCTACATTTAATGTTTTTTTAGTGACTGGGATGGGCATCTCTTGAGCACAGCAAGGGGTTTCCACACGTCAGTCGATCATTTCAATTGAAGGATATTATTTCTGACAACGCCAGTAGATGGAGTTTAAGATTACCACACGCAAAAATCTGATTGTTTCCAACAGGTCAGCAATAATAATCTTTTACATACAAGAACATTGTTTGTAAATCGGTGTTGCACAAAACTGGAATGTCTCCACTGAAAACAGCCGAGTCTATAAAGGATATCTGGTGTTGAAGGCAGTGGAATGAGATTTAAAGAAGCTATTTTGAAGAGAATATTAACAGGATACTTTGAAATGGGGGAAGTGATCCCGGACTAATCTATTCTATAGAGCTGTGATCCCAGTCTGAACGTTACGAAGATGTGGAGAAAAGGGATGAAGAATGAATGTTTGCTACTCACCGCTGTCTCCCACAGACATCGCCCTGGGAGCTGGGAAAAGAGAAACCAGATATTAGAATCATAGAATCTTGCAGCACAGAAGGAGGCCATTTGGTCCATCGTGCCAGTGCTGGTTCTTTGAAAGAGCTATTCAACTACAACCACATTTTTCTATTTCAAGTACATATCCAATTCAAAGGTATTAGTACCCATCTTGAGCAGCCTAAACAGTTAAACTGCTTGCCATTTGATGAAATTCCACGTGTCAGTGAACAGCAGGGCTTTTTATTTTGCTAAGCACGAATGCAAACCACAGACTATAGACTTTCTGCTGCCATCACCACAGGCTTGGGTGTTGAAGGTTGGATGCAGCAAAACGATAGCAGTAAGTAAGTCGATTGGTGGATTGCTTTTCTGAGGGTAAAAATCATATTAATAATCCCTTCAAATAAATAATAATAATAATTTGGTCATTTAAACCGTGACTGTTTGTGGGATGCTGTTGTGCGCAATTGGCTGCCACGTTTCGCCCAAAAATATACAGTCAATTCACTTTACAGTATATTCTGTGAAGCGGTTTGAAATGTCTCAAAGACATGATAAAGTGCTGTATCAAATGCAAAGATTATTAATATTATTATTGAATGGAGCAGGCAGTCGGTAGAGAAAATATGTAACAAACAGCAGCAAGAAAACACATAGTTTGTAATATGATTGTACAACCTCAAAGATGTGGGCTTCCTCATGGATTGGGACCCAATATGCAAATTATCACCCAGTGAGTGGGAGCGTGTGACAAGCCTTCAAGTCTTGTAACACTGCAACATAGAACATGATTGTATCTGCAGAGCGCTTGCAGTCATATAGCTGCAGTATTTTAGTGGCAATTGTTGGCTGCAGAATTGCCCATCTCAAAAAACGCACCTGACCTCCCTAGTGAAAGTGTTGGAAGCCCAGAGGCACCCAGTTCGCTTTAGAGGAAATAACTCCTGAAGCTCAGTGGTTAGAGCACTCGCTTTGCAAGTGAGAGATCTGGGTTCAATTCCAGGCAGAGGGCGAAACCTTGGGCAAGTTTCCTTACTCCACACAGAGCCTAATAATAATCCCTCCAAAACCAAAAACAATAATAAATTGATCATTTTCAATCTAGGATTGTTTGTGGGACACTGCTGTGCACAATTGGCTGCTGCGTTCGCCCGCAAATATACAATCAATTCACTTTACAGTATACTCTGTGAAGCACTTTGGGATGTCTAGAAGACGTGAAAAGCGCTATATGAAATGCAAGGATTATTATTACTATAACCAGAACAAGGAAGAAGTCCAGCCTTGTAACTGTACATGGATCGCCTGAACTGATCTATCTCGCCAGGTCAGTGTTTCACAGTTTATGATCCCTATTTCCTCTGCACACACACATGCATATGTATAAAAAACATTGCAATAGAATTAGAAGTCAACACTTTTCTTTTGATAATATGGAAATGGTATTGATTTATTTTGAATTGCTTTTCAAACATTTTAGCAAATCTTCCATTGCATTCTGTACACATCAAGGTCACCGGTGTTGCTTTTTTCAGTGTGATCCCCCCACTCGCATCCTGCCAACTCTCCGATACTCTGAACAAGACACCGGGGAGTCTGGATTAGTCAGGGTAGCCAGTCTTCAGTTATTTGATGACTCGGGGAGTTATGTTGCTTCAGAATCAATTACTGGGGCAGTGCTTAAAACATGGGGGTACAAATTAACCATGCAAACACATCAAAGAGAGAGGAAGAGGTCAGTTAGGTGCTTTGAGAACCCATCTCTATAACTTTATTTGAGACTGAAATTAAAATGAAGCATTTAATTCAGCAGCGCTGAAATAATAATTAGTGTTATTCTCTCGAGCAATAACTCGCGATTCCAAATGGTCAAATATTAGGGGCTGAATTCCACCTCGTCTTAGCCTGCTAGCCCATTTTGTCTTAAAAAGGTTAAGATAACAGCAGAACTGTGGGAAAATAAACTTGAATTGAGTCTTAATTTGAGAGCTGGTTCTTCTTACAAAGTGCAGGAAAGAAATAATAATCCCTCCAAAATCAAAAACAATAATAAATTGGTCATTTTCAATCTACGACTGTTTGTGGGACATTGCTGTGCGCAATTGGCTGCCGCGTTCGCCCTCAAATATACAGTCAATTCACTTTACAGTATATTCTGTGAAGCGCTTTGGGACGTCCTCCCGACGTGAAAAGCGCTATATCAAATGCAAGGATTATTATTATTATTATTATAACTGGGAACTAATTTGAGACCGAATTGAAGAATTTCCACAGTTCTGCTGTGATCTTAACATTTTAATACAGAATGGTCTCCCAGGCTAAGACTGGGTGGAATTATGGGCCCATTGCTATCACATGCCAATAGCTAAGGCAGTGATGGTTTTGTCACTTGTGTTGGAAGTTGCACATTGGCAAATTCATTATTACTTACACCCGTTGATTGGAGAACCATAGCCTGCACTCTGGGCATATTCTCTAGAGTTACGCAGAGCCCAAGGGTCATGATCATAAGCTCCAACTCTGGCTTTCATCTCTTCCTTCAGAATCAGTCTGTTAATGCCACTCTGTATCTGAAATGGAGAACGAGATAGAATAAGAGCACCATTATTTTTATTGGAAATCCTAACACTTGTATTTCCAATTATCTGACAAAGTAATTGTTTGAATCAATATAATGCAGCAATCAGCTGTGGTGTTCAATAAGCCATGGTGGGCTAGTTTAGCAATGTTCTTCATTAATAACATTGAAGTCAGGGCTGGGGAGTGAATCGAAGGCATATCTGCTCCACATTGACCACAACTTGTGCCAAGGGCTTCTTAGAGTTTGCCACATGTACACAAGTAAAATCAGCTCAAAATTTTTACATCATATAAACTCAGTGATGACCGTTGTGAAGCCGAGATGGCAGTCAAAAATAAATGTTTTCGTTTTCAGATTTCCAGCATCTGCAGTATTTTGCGTTTTTTTTAATGGAAGACGTTGTTGATATGTGAGAGCACGGAGTGTTTGAGGGATTCCTAAATGACATGACATTTAGGATAGGATGAAGATTCGTTCCTCAACAAACATTAAATATAATAATTTAGCTTTCCCGAAAACCCTGCTGGCATCGATCTAGTCATTACAAGACCTAAGAGTAGTGACCCGCATACACACTTTCTATTCAGAAACATCGTCCTTCGGTTGAGATGTTAAACCGAGGTCCCGTCTGCCTGTTCAGGTGGATGTTAAAGATCACGATTCGAAAAGAGAAGGGAGTTTTTCCCGGGTATCTGGCCAACAATCCCCCAAATAAAATTGGTAAATCCACGCTGTTGCTGTGAGCAAATTGGCTGCTGCGTCTGCCCACAAAATACACAATCAATCCACCTTACAGTATATCCTGTGAAGCGCTTTGAGACGTCTTGACGACAATGTCACAGTCACACCCCTTTTTTACATAACCTGCCTGTCTTTAATAATTATATTTTCTGTTGTTTAATGTTTGCGTTGGAAAAATTAACCTGTTGAAAGAGTTTAATATTTCTATTATGTAGTTTAAAGCATTGATTCCTTAAATGCGGTTATTGTCTGACTTAAATGTGTTCGGGTAAACCCGTATCAACACCGAAAGTTTGGAAATGAACTAGCGCATGCGCATATCGTTTTTCAGTGTAATATTCCTTTAAATACGTTTTTAGTGCATTATTTAAAATACATTTTTAATGTATTTAAATAAGATTGTGACCCAGATGGTGCCATCAAGTCTCCAAAGGCATCGGAACAATTTGGCAGGGAAACTTACCATCCTAATTATGCAAATGAAGGATTGGAAAGCATACTTATCCCTATTGGGCACCTTTAGGGGAGGATTCTGATTTGACTGTACAAAAGAGCACCAATTACACTAAGTAATTGTTGCAGGTACATTTGGATTGGATGCTTTAAAATGGGGAGGGACACAATGCCCTTAAAACGTTGGTTCAGTGCACATATTAACCTCAGATTTAATAGGCTGCTATCTAGTAATTGTTAAAGTTGATTAGTTATCTGTATTATTGATGGTTGTGCAATTTGTTGTTATTTGTCAAAATCACTTGAGAACTATTCCCGAGGAGTTTTGGATTCTGAACAAACCATAATAAAAATACCGTTAAGTTTTCTTAACTTTGTCTCATTCAAGTTCCCTGTTAATTTTCAATATAAGAGGGAGTAACATAAACATTTTCTTATACTGTACTCCAGCCTGTATTTTGCTGGGTCACAGAGGTATTCAAAAATAAACTTCTGATTGACTGAAGCTTCTGTTTGCATCGATTAAAGATCAATCTGGTAGTACTTGTTGTTGTGAAACAATCTCAATTAGCAAGAAACACTTAGAGATAAACTCTTTCACACATTAGTGAGTATTGATTACAGAGACCACCCAGTACACTCTTCAAGGTTGGAGCGAGCCATATCATGGAGATACAAATTAAGGGTGTAGAATTGTCTCAACATGATGAAGAGTTATATCAAAGCAAGGATTATTAATCTTACTATTATTTATCGCACTTTGATTGGGAGGATGGTTATATCAATGACTGACTAATGGGTAGGAGGGCATGAAATTAATACATTTCCATAAGAAAACCTCCTGCTCCATTTGTGAACACGGATGTCCACTGCTGGTGGATACTGTCTGCAGATATTCACTTATTTCTGCAGAAGGTGAGGAAGTGAGTAATTGCGATAACACTTAAAACTCCTCCGAGCTGTTATCAGCAACGATAACACTACACAACCTATAGGCAGACTGAGTGTCGGCCACATTTGGTTCAGCTGCGCTGCTCTGCACTGACAAAGAGCTGGGCACTCTTTGTGGCAGCCATAGTGATCTGTACTTTCTTCTCTTGAAATCGTAATAATGTAAATTTGACCCCCACCACCATTTCACTGTGGAATTGACTTCAAATATCTGACTACATGCTGTCTGTCTGGGTCTGGTGTATGACCTGGAACCTGTTAGGAGATACACAACACTGTGACAAGTTACAGAGTTATATACATGGTTACATCCTTGTTATCCATTGAGATAAATCGGTAACCAAAACCTCATCCTTCCTGTTGTTCTTTTTGTTGTTAAGACGCCCACAAGTTTTCTGCACTTGGGTACTTCTTTCAATTAGTGATTATACATTTCAGATATCATACCGTTTGAATGCCCTGGTCCCATACATTTTGACCATCTTCTTCTGCTCCGGATGATCTACGACTCCATCTCGTTCCTTAACATCAGAAAGAAAGTCCAACAGTCAAGAGATCTGAACAGAAACTATGACAAGACATGAGATAAAGAAAAGCCCACTTTGTCCACTTAACCCAGCCCTTTGCTTTCAACAACGACAGGATGTATCGCTGGTTCTCACTGGGATCATCCGTTCTCTATTCCCTGATCATTTTCTTATACTGTACTCCAGCCTGTATTTTGCTTAACCCATCAAATTCTGGCTGTGAAACAGTTTAATCCTCATAGCGACTTTGCATCTGCAGGCAAACCAACAAATTGAGGTACATTGTTGTTACTGCCATAAAATCCTTGTTGTTTTCAGCCACTGTGCCTCGACCACTTGGAATTCCTTGCTTCAATTCCTCTGCCTTGCCCCTTTTTCATCATTTTTTTAGATTGCACCTGAAGACTTTCCTCTTTGATCATGTCTACAATCACCTCCCCTTTTTCCTCAGCTCGGTGTCAAACTCCATCACTATCAAACGCTCCGAGACACTACGCCACATGAAAGGCACTATATACGGTAAACAGAAGTTGTTATTGTTGTTGTTAGAAGCTTCCATCAGATAAATAAATTCCATATTACATCTTTCCTCTAAATTAGTCAAATGTACTTGACATTTATTGCTGGTATCTATCCTGAGGAGTTTATTAATCTAAATGCTTCACTAATCTTTTACCCAACCGCAAATAATTGTATTGCATTTCTGCTCCACCTGATCTACTCCGAGGACCAGCAGCTAAACTCCTTCTTCAAAGTTACTATATTCCTGTCTATGTGCTGCATATCAATGACCTATAAGAATGAGCTATGGGCGATAGGGTTACGCTTGTGCTAATGTGACCTCAGTTTCAACTCTCCGACAAACTGGCTGAATGATGCGGAAGTGTGCTTGTGAGAAAGCACAAAAACTTCTAAAGAAAAGCTTGTTGTTTCGAAATGACATTCCTAAGCACCTTCCTTCTACAATAATATTTTCAAGTGGATGCAGCCAGGTCAATACACACAACCACAAATTGCATTTATGTAGTGCCTTTCATGTAGGGCAGCGTCTCAGAGGGCTTAACGGTGGTGGAGCCCGGCACTGAGCCGCGGGGCTAGGGAAGAGATGATCATAAGTACAGTTGAAGAGGAAAGTCTAAAATCGTGATCTAAAAGAGGGGAAGAAGGGGGCAAAGCGGAGGGATTTAGGGAAAGAGTTCCAGAGCTCTCTCTTCTACAGGGCGTAGCACAAACAAGTTAGTTGCCAGTTTAAGATGTCTACCTTTGGGTGAAGAGGGGGAATTCCAGGACTCCATCTCAGAATGCTGATAGATGTCTGGAGAGTGGGCTGAAGGATATCTGGAAGACTGGACAATGTCCTCACTTGTTTTGCTCTTAGTCGCTAAGTACACATATTCTAAGAAGTGAACAGACCAGAATGAAATCTCTTACCCTGTACCCATTAACCAGCATTCACTGCAATCGATTTATGGAAATAACAATATTTTTCCAGCATGCAACATTCAAGCATGTACTGTTTCCATTATAAGTATCTTTAGCAAGGAAAAAACAAACATCAATACTTCAATAAATCATTGTATTTTACAAACGAAACAGGATCTAGGTTGCCCTAATGGGGCAAAGTGTAATATTTTTTAAATTAGAAATTATCCGGCTTGGTTTAATGTACCTGCAAATATCTCAGTCAAAGTTACTTAGAACAAACACAGATTCATAATCTAGGTCATGATATATTCATAGAGCAGCATTCATTCCAGAATCTATTTCATTATATGTATATATATATTCACAAAGCTATGTTGGTCAGTCAAAAGGTGTTATACCAATGCATAGAGTGTCAAGTCCTGTTAATAACCTGCAATAAAATATTAAAGAACTCAGCTTGGTGCCATAGAGAGTAAGTGGCATCAGTGGAATACTCTACCATTCTGAAGCAAGTTATAAAAGCTCCACTCAATTCCAATGCCCTTTTTATTATATCTGTATATCTTGTTATAGCTTATATCATTTGGGCATGCTGTAATTAACATACGTGAATGGTCCACTTTACCTGGTTCTAAAGTAAACATATTCACTTCTTTGTGTTGAAATCCCAATAGTTTCCCTCCAACAACAGAGTGATGTTACTGTCTTCTTACAGTGACTACCCTTTTGCGCTCTGAGTGAGCTTTATACCATAGACTTGTGCTTGCAAGGATTTGGTTAGAAGCGCATAAACTTATTTTATGAAGGGACATCTGGGGTCTATCTGTTAATGCAAGATGGGCTGGAAGACTTTTTTCTCAATCAATTAGTTGAAAAGATCCTTGCTGTTTGTGGGATGTTACTGTGTAGAAACTGCTTGTTCGCCTACAAATTTATTGTCACTATTCTTTACAGTAACTCATGTGAAACAATTTGAGATGTCTCGACAACATGATAAGGCGCTGTATCGAATGCAAGGATTATTCTTATTATTTATAAAATATGTTTATTGCATTTCTAACCAGGTCCTAATGGGCACAAGTCTATGCTGTACAACTAACCCAAATGGATTAGATTTAATTCATTGATTGGTTTGGTCTGTGCCATTCGCTAAATTGTTGGGTTTACCACAGCCACTTTACAGTATATCTTGTGAAGAGCTTTGAGATATCTTGACAATGTGATAAGGTGCTATATCAAATGCAACGATTTATTATTACTATACCACTGGTGAGTACATCCAACTCATGAAACAGACTCATGATTTTTCGAAATCATACTTCCTACACCTCCTCTGCTGCTATTTACTGTCATGATTTAAACAGTGGAAACAGTTCCATATATCATGGGGGAGTTTTGCTCTTGTCTTCGGCTAGGACAATCACACAAGGAAAATAGAAGGTGCGTTAAACAGCAGGAAACAAATAATGGATTGGAAATTACACAAACAGAAGTCTGATCCAGGAAGTTCCAAGAAGGGGAAGTACACTGTTTAATCGAATGTGGAAACGGCTAATGTGTTTCCCCTGTAGGAGCCAATGCTTTATTACACGCCAGCCTGGTTCATGTAGCACATGTGTTTGCAATGTAAGCAAACGTCTTCCTGTGCAAGCGCACAAACACTTGAGAGGAAAGGAAGTTACTGCCCATTGTCTGAGGAAAGGAAGAAATGTGTCTACAGCCTCAGTCGATGGTGTATCCTTTTCCCCCATATAATGGAGATCGTTTAATGCAACACGACTGTTATTACCATATTGCATAACACTGCAGTCTGTTTCAGTAATCTCTGATTCCTTAACATCATAGAATCATAGCCTACAGCACAGAAAAAGACTATTAAGCCCATCAAGTCTGTGTCGGCTCTTTGAAGGAGCTCCCAACTAAACCCACTCCCCCGCTCTCTCCCCATAGCCTTGCAACTTTTTCCTTTTTAAATAAATATCCAATTCCATTTTGAAAGTTATCATTGAATCTGCTTCCACCATCCTTTCAGGCAATGCAACCCAGATCATAACAACTTGTTGCGTTAAAAAAAATGTCTGGTTCTTTTGAGGCAGGAAATGTGGCGGGGCAAAGGCGTCAAAACAATGGTAAATATTAATATTAATAATGTGAAATTTGTCCCTGTAATTTTTTTGTGCTCCCCTCTGAAATCACTCTTTATTTTTCCTTCTAGCAACTGGGAAGATCTGCTTTAGATGATCTCTCATTGCATTGTCTTTGTCTATTTCTATATATCCTCTGTTTAGGCTCACATATGTGAGGGGTGTCACATCGAGGTGGCCTTGCGTGATTCTGGACTTATTTTTACTGCACCAAAATAGAAATCTTTGGTCTCTTTTTCAAGACAGAATCCGTTATAATCTTAGCATTTGATATAGTGCCTTGTCACGTCGTCAGGACATCTCAAAGCACTAACAGGATTTTCTGTGAAGTATAGTGA
This sequence comes from Callorhinchus milii, assembly GCF_018977255.1. NCBI lineage: Eukaryota > Metazoa > Chordata > Chondrichthyes > Chimaeriformes > Callorhinchidae > Callorhinchus > Callorhinchus milii. Next base: position 8,897,910 of record NW_024704754.1, read on the forward strand.
CTGTGTACTTATAAACAGAGGCTTGGATGGCAGAGATATTGAGGGGCATGGTGAAAGGGCGGAGTATTGGGACTAAAAGATTGCCAAGACTAGTGGACAGGCGTGATGGGCCGACTGGTCTTCTGATTTTTTATGTTTCTGGATTAAATGTGCGTTTCTCAATTTGCTTTCAAAGAACACAGCACGAGCGATTTCAGAAGTCACTGATAATGAAATGTTCCTGTGAGGAGCTGTACCTTTGTTGTGACCTGAACAACAATCTAGCCTGTAGGGATGTTTTCTGTCTCTTACAGATAACTATAATGGACTCACATAATCTAGGGCATTATATACGTTTGTAAAGGTCTAACCAGTCATTGTTTTATACACCAAACCAAATGCCACAGTATTATAAATGCAATAAACATCTAATCTTCCGTGATTCTACCTGCAATCCACACTCAGTTGTCCAGTATATTACAATCGTCCATTGCAATGCAGAGCCAATGATCTGTAATACACACTGAGCCATTGTGTCTGTTATTCTACTGAATTCACTTGACCTACTATCTACTTCACATCTATTTCTAGATTTATCCCCAGTGCAGAAGGACTCTATGACACTGGATCAGGTTAAGTGCCTCTTATAACGGTGAAAGCTGAAAGACTGTTGCTATTTTATTTTTCAGACTATATTTCAGACTTTATTTTCCAAAAGCTTTTTTTTGATCAGTCTGATACATGCGGAAACCCATCATCATGCTTAAGAATATCAAACCAAGCTGAGATTTCCATGCATCCCACCTACACATGGAAATCTCAGAGATAGATTGTTGGAATGGTAAGAACACTCCCGTCCTGGAGGGACACATCCTGCTTATCTAATTCTGGAACGTATGAGGCGAGGGTTGGCAAGAGCCAAGGCTTGGGGACCCCAGAGTGTGCGTTGGGGTACTGTTGGAGTTTAACCAGCTAAAACCACATAGCTTGCCATTGATATTGCCGTCAGACAAGCTTTCTCGCTGCTTGTCCAGCTAGGACTACCCTACCCATTAGGGCTTTGGCTTGCAGAGTTACCAGGAGCTGATTGGGATGACACCCTACCCCCTTAAAGAGCCTGCTGATGAGTCAGCTGACAGTGAAACAGACACGTGAAATCAACAGTGCAGGAGAGATTTTTCTTGTACTTACAGCACAGTGTAGAACCAAGAAGCAGTTAGCGGACAGGAAGAGAGTCAGAGATTAGAAAAATTTGGTGCAGTGTTACAAGGATATGTGAGGAACAAGACAATCTTTGATGAGACAACATCCCTTTTGTTGGATTTGAAACTTTACAGACAAGCATTTCATTTCAAATGTGATAAGGCGCTATATCAAATGCAAGGATTATTATTGTTATTATTATAAATGCAATCTTTCTTGACAGTAATCTGAAAAACGCTGTAAATTCATGACATCTTTAACTATTACAAAACAATAATTGGACATATCTGGGTCTATCATGCACCCAGTGCTAAAAGTAATGACTTTATAATGTAACAGAATTAAAGTCACTAAAGGGACGCTGGTTAGTGATCAGTAGCTGATAGACTCCATTGACTTGATCATGTCAACACAACCGTGGACCTGGTATTAGGGTGTAATCAGCAATCTTGGGAGAAGCCTGGATTGAATACTCAACCACCAAATCTTGAGTTTCCAAACCACCAGAAAATAATAATAATACAATATTTGTACTGTATAGTGATCAATTTAAGAACATATTTCGTAGAGATTTAAACAGAATGACGTTAGATTGTTTCACCTCTGTTTGAGTTTTCACACCAAAGTTTAACCTACCTCAGGTGGGAGTGGAGGTCAGGAATTCTGTGCCACTGCGCATTTTAAACAACCCCTATCTTTAGGTCTATTTTGTGCTGCTGACAGAGAGCACTGTCAACACCATCCCTCATGCAACAGGGACTTCAATATGGTACAGGAAACCACAAATAAACACTTGGTTACGTCAGGCCAAAGTGACGAGGTAATTAACAGCAGCGGCACAAAAAAAAACTTTGAGGAACAGGGACAAAATGGGCCTTTTGTTATCCGTCTTTTGTATATTCACCAAACAGTTAAACGGCCTAATGTTCAACATTCCTGGAACTTGGACACTTTTTGGCACAAGTGTGGGTTGGTGCCGGCACCAAAGGCTGTTGTTATTATCCATCACAATAATGACACTGATCATCTGATTTACAACACCTTGAAACTGGCTGGATTTCAAGAGGAAATGAATGGAACCATTTGTAAAAAGGCCAAATCGCTGAAATAATTAATGCTTTGTGAACAATCGGGGGTGAAATTCCACCCGTGTTTAGATTAACTATTTGTGTAGTATTTTAGAGCATTTGGAATCTGGCAAATTCTTAACCGCAAGCATAATTTTGAGTTTAATAATAACACTTATAATAATCCTTGCATTTGATACAATACCTTATCATGTCATTGAGATGTCCTAAAGCGCTTTGCAAAATACATCGCAAAGTGGCTGTGCATTTTGTAGGTGAAATGTGGAAGCATATGACTTTTCTGTTCATTTCTTTTAAGAACTGTAAAAGACCGACTGCAAAATAAAGACTAAATTCAACAATTTGCCAAATTCCAGATGTTCTAAAATGCTACATCAACAAAGTCAATCTAGACCCTGGTTCTCGATTGCTCAGAATGCTGCCCGAAAAACAACAAAAGGGAATGTGGACTTGTTAAATTATGTTATTCATCTAGAATTAACAATGCGCTCAAGATCAATTTTATTTCTACAGAGAAAAATTAAAACGATTTTGGATGAAAATTCAGCTCCTTCATGTTGATTTTACTCTGCTCCACTAAACAAGGTCAAGCAAATTTATTTTCTACTGTTCAAAATGCAAACATTAAGTATAAAAGGCAAGCAAGCAGTACCATGTCGCTTATAGATAGGAGGCTTCCTGTAGATATTGGAGGTTTCTCCACTCACTAAAGAAGAAAGGAAGCAATTGTTAATGCAGATTTGTTTGCATGGGAAAGTGTATGACATTGAAAGGGCATTGACAGTGCACACGCAATACAATACATTCGACAACTGTAACCTTTTCTACTCAACTTCACTACTTAGAATCAGACTCCCACTCGATAAGAGTTCAGAAAACATGCAGCAATTTAATTGTCTGTTGACAACTTTGGGACGGTTGTTTTTCTGACTGGAGGGCAGTGAGCAGTGGTGTCCCCCAGGGATCAGTATTGAGACCACTGCTGTTTTTAATCTATATAACTGACCTGGACTTGGGTACAGGGAGTACAATTTCCAAGTTTGCAGATGATACTAAGCTAGGAAAATTAGTAAACAATGAGGAGGATAGAATCAGACTGCAAGAGGACATAGACAGACTGGTAACATGGGCAGACACGGGGCAGATAAAGTTTAATGTGGAGAAATACGAAGTGATGCATTTTGGGAGGAGGAATGAGGAGAGGCCATATACGCCGATGGTACAATCTTAAAGGGGTGAAGGAACAGAGAGACCTGGGGGTTCATATAAGTAAATCTTTGAAGGTGGCAGGAAAGGTACATAAAGCTGTTAAAAAAGCGTACGGGATACGAGGCTTTATAAATAGGGGCATAGAATACAAAAGTCAGGAAGTTATGATGAACCTTTATAAAACACTGGTTAGGCCTCAGCGAGAGACTGTGTTCAGTTCTGGGCACCGCACTTTAGGAAGGATGTCAAGGCATTGGAGAGGGTGCAAAGGAGATTTACCAGGAGGGTACCAGGATTGAGGGACTTCAGTTATCAGGAGAGGTGAGAGAAGCTCGGGTTATTCTTCTTGGAGCAGAGAAGGTTAGGAGGAGACTTTATAGAAGTTTTCAAAATTATGAGAGGATCAATAGGGTGAACAAGGAGAAACTATTTCCACTGGCGGGTGTGTCGGTAACTCGAGGACACCGATTTAAAATAGTTGTTAAAACAGGGGAGGTGAAGAGAAATATTTTACACAACGAATTGTTTGGATCTGGAATGCATTGTCTGAAAGAGTGGTAGAAGCCGATTCGATAACACCTTTTAAGGGAGAAGTAAATAATTATTTGGGGAGGACAAGTTTGCAGGGCTGTGCGGAGAGAGCGGGGGAGTGGGGTTGAATTGGATAGTACTTTTCGAAGAGCTGGCACAGACACGATGGGCTGAATGGCCTCCTTCTGTGCTGCATAATTCTATGATGTACTAAATCGCAAACACTTTAATGAGACTCCAACTGCTTGCTCGGTAAAGCCACTGGCCATCATCCATGGAAACCCAGAAGCTCTCAGGTTTGATCTCCAGTCTGTCTTGAGTGAGTGTCATAGTCCAGTGTGCTACAGTTTGCCTTATCCAGTAATCATACTGCTGGTCACTATGTAGTGATTACACCCAGCAAAAGCGTATGTGTGTATCTGCCTCTTGATTGCTTTTAAATGGATTTCCCTACAACTGATGCAATGACTGAAATATCTGGAAAAGCCATGGAGCTCATTTCAAATTGTTCTCTGAATCACAAACTAATGAGCCTTGTATAACTGTTTTGCTTTGAAATTACTGTAACAACATCCGTGATTGTGCAAAGCAGAAAACTGAATCTTGACTGCTGGCACTTGTTGCCCAAACGAATCATAGATACATCCCTACTCAGGCATTTGGGATTGGAAATGGGTCCTATATCCTATATCCATGGGCAGACAGAAACCATCTGTCCCACAGGAAGTCACATACATATAAAACCCATTCCTTCAATATTGTGATGTCATTTGGTTCTCGTTGTTAACTCTTTGAAAGCTTTTTGCTTCGCCAAATTCACTCCCCTTGTCTCCTCAAAGCGCTGACTCCTGCCAAACTACAGTTCCACAGACATTGCCCACTTCTGTGCCCACCACCATTCTTCATGTGTGAGTTCAGGGCATGGTTGTTGGGAACAAAGCTATTCAACTCGGATGGGATGAAAGCCAAGCCTGTTCCTGTTTACACCAGACAGCACAAATGTGTACATTCCAGCAAAGGGCTCTGCTTGGCAAGCAGAAACTCTGTGTGATGTCCTCTTACCTTACCCCAAGGGCACTGAGATCTATTGTACCAACTCGTAAACGTTGCCCTAATATCAGCTACCTCAGCACAGAGCAGTCTCCAGGTGACTATATGTTATTATTAACTATCATAGATCTCTGTTACCTATCCTCTGATGTTGCTTTTAAAGCCTGGAGAGATCTAGCTTGTCTAGTTATTCTTAACAGTTCACCTTCTGACACAGAGGAGCAACCTCATTCCTGTCATTTGCAATTCTTCATTTGGGAGCCTCTTTAATCTGTGTGCGACTTCGATGAGTTTGCTAGCAATTTTTGTCCTTGTACAGCTACATCTCCTCTCATAAGCTACAAATTCTATTTATGGTGATATCGCAGTTGAGCCTGTTACTCAACATATTCAACATGGTGGGAAGGGTTATCACTGGCCAGCGAACAGGAGCAGGAAGTACGACTGATGTTACCCTCCGTAACCAGGGGTGCTGAAGCCAATTGCAACCCCCCCCACCCCACAACACAGATCAGCTAACTCAGCAAATACTGTGCCTCAAAACCTGGCCTCATCTGGGCTTAGCTGCTCATTTCCCTGAGCCACGTTTCAGCACATTTAACACGATATTCAAATTGGTGTCTGCAACCAACAGCATATTCCTCTGTTTGACCTATATTTTGTTAAGCTATGTGCAGTTTTACAATTAAACATATTAGTTTAATGTAAAATAGAAATGCCATTAATGTTTACACTAATGCATTCAAACCATGCTGGTAAGTTTGTAAGCTCCTACCTGGCACATGGAAATGCTTGGGTGTCTGGGCAGGGCTTGCCTTGAAGTCTAGCTGGCTATAATAAGAACTCCAGCCGCTTTCAGTGCCTCCAAAGAACAGCAGAGAAAGCAGCAAAAACAATATAAATGAAAGAATAATGTTTCTGAAGCAAATATGAATGAGCAACTGTTCAGTGTGCCATATTTTGCTGCGTAAAGCTTACATTACTGAGTTAGCTGAGGCTGTCCTCTGTTTGCAAGTTACAGATTGCAAATTGCTGTGTGGTGACTCTGGCACTGCTGCCAGTTCTAACCTGTCCATTGACTTTCAGGACAGCCTCCGGTCCTGTGATCCCAGCCATTGATTTGCCGCAAACAGGATCAAAGAAATTGATGTGAGTTTCGCAATCTTGTCAACCAATGCTAAAAACCCATTGACATAAAATCAATGGTTGGGTCTCCTTCTTTCATTCATTCCCCTTACTTCCCTGCCCCATCCAGCCTCCGACCTCCTCCCCCCACTCACCGCCCCCCCACCCATGTGTTGGAAGTCCACATTAGCACCAAAGCCGCAACACTATTGTGCAAATTGATGTAGCCCCCCCCCGGATCTGAAAATATGGTAATGAACCTCTCGGCCACTCTATTTGTGCTTTGCCATGAGAAGATAAGAATTGCTGGATGAAAGAAGACCAAGATTCATCCAGTTCGTCTTCCACCATCCTAGCAGTCTCATGCACAAGTTACGTCCCAAACTTTATCCTGTAATCCAAGATATTATTTCCTAACAAAGTATAATTTGAGGCACTGAAGCTGCAGCTTAAAGCTGCGGCCGAGTGATCTTCCATCACCTCTAACAGCCTTCCCAAAGTACCATATACATTTTCCAATTGCCTTCCCCACCTCAGGAATAGCAGGTTCAATTTTCCCACTAGAAGCTGTAGTTGATGTAATCTTCCTTCTTCTCTGCGTCTGGCTGCCTAGCTTATTGCTGGTCTGAAATTTCCCTTGAATAAGGGGCAAGTTATAGAGATAACTTTTCAGAATCAAGAAATCTTCTAGTTTTTAATACATTTTCTGATTATTGGTTAAAAAAAATATGAAAATTAATTTAAAAAAACACGTGTGAATAAGACATTTTTAACTTCAGCAATTAATATTTTGCTAAAACATAAAATGGTTTAAAATAACTCAATACAAATAAATACTGTACATTAGAGCTTAAAAAAAACGGAGTCTCTGTGGATTATTTTTAATAAAGTGCTGCAATGTATAGATAAAATCTCTTCTGATTTTCATTTTATTCTGAATCAATGACCTGATAATGTCATGTGATCTCCGTGCTATTTTGTTGTATTTTGCCATTCATGCGCTATGCATTCATTTCTATTAAACTAAAGTGTGTAACCAAAATTGCCACTAAAATAGCCAAAGAACATTTTTGGGGGGTAAAAACGATTATCTTCATGCACACAGGAGCTTTGCACAGATACACTCGCTGCTGACACAGTAATTCATTTTATCAGGCTGAGTAAAATGAGTTATAGAATGAATCTTGGTTCTCATGCCAGCGTAAACGCATCTCGATTGCCAAACAGAGATTGAGCCAAGCGCACCACAAAAAAGTGGTAGCTTGAAGTTCAAGTTCAGTAAAGATTTAAACTGTAATAATAATAATCGTTGCATTTAATATAGCGTTTATCATTTCATTGAGATGTCTCAAACGGCTTCACAGAATATATTGTAAAGTGGGTTGACTGTGTATTTTGTGGGCGAATTGTGGCAGCCAATTGTTCACTGCAGTGTCCCACAAACAGTTCTGGATTGAGTGACCAAGTTGTTTTTCCTTATTCTTTGGAATTAAAGTTTTAAAATCAAAAGCATTTGAATTTTCTGAAACAAATTTAGCAGAAGAAGTAGAAGGTGTAACAGCTTCCTGATGCATGCGCTATAATACCAAAGATTCTTTTTATCTGTATTGGATGGGAAATCACTGAACAAGTCGGCAGGTTATAGTGAAAAGATGTTGAGCTTATTCAGCAATGCACATGATATTAGTGGCCCTGTTTTACTGGAATGATGTAATAGCTGGCTATCTGTGGACCAATTGTAAATTATACTTATAAAATTAGAGTGGAATCTCACATTCAGATATCTCAACGGGATTGCAAAGTTTGAAACAGTGTGAACGCTGATTACATATACTTTAATGATGTTAGAACACCATAGCAGAGATGATATGTATTTCTTTGCTCTTTTATTTTAAAAATGGATCAACCGTGGTCAAGGCAAAGACATTTGTATGTACATTATTTTAGTAACTGCTGTGAGTCAGATAAAGTAATATTAATAATCATTGTCAGTTTTGAGAGAAGCCAGATATATATATATATATTTTAGGATGCACTGAGACATTAGAATATTTTGTGAGTTTCGCCCACAAAATAAACAGTCAATTCACTTTACAGTCTATTCTGTGAAGCACTTTGAGACATCTCGAAGACGTGATAAGGCGCTACATCAAATGCACGGATTATTATATTATTATAGAAGAAGACAATATAGTACGATTTATATATTGCCTTTCATCTCGGGAAGATGTCTCAAAGAACTTAGCATTGCTGGTTGAGCACCCGAGCTGGAGGTGAGAGCACACGGGACAGAGAGGAGAAAGATGACCAAAAACACAGGTTAAGAGATGCAAAAGACATTAAATGGAATATCTTTCTAAGGGATGCTCCTCGTTGTTCCTCAGCCATTCTGCCTCCTTGCAATCTGAGTGTCACTAGGATTTTTGGGCCTGTTTATAATAAGATCTCCTCTTTGCCATGCAATGTTAGACAGCACTGGATGTGATACATGGCATTGTTGCTCACTTCTCTGAATGCCCTTTCTGACAGCACAGATTCAAGAGTTTGCATATCATTTGTCTGGCTACATAGAGGCACCTGGCAACTGGTCATCAAAATAACCTTGTGTTAATTCTTTCTGTTCTACAGTGCTCCAAAGGGCTTGGGTTAAATGTTCCATGTCATGCCTCTACTAGAGTTTACACATCTGAATATAAATCTGTCGCTCATCATTTAAACAAATGGCACCACTTTGCGCAGTATATCACACAGCAGTTAATGACAACATGTGGAAAACAGTTTGTTGAGCTTAGATGATGGAAAGTTCCTTTGCATTGTTATGGTCGAAAGATTAATTCAACATTTATTACCTGGTCTGTGATAGTGCTGAGGCGATCGAGGCATTGTAGGAGACATTCCCTGCCGACTGTAGATGGGTGAGTCTATGTATCCGGGACTGGAAGATCTCCTCTGTCTGAAATCAACGCCATCATATATGTCCTACCACAAAACAGCAGTAAGATCTTAGCCAATTAAGATTTAGCATTCACTTCAGGGCTATTTTTAAGTCAATGCTGTGTGCAAATTGGTTGCTGCATTCTCCTTCTAAAATAATAATCCTTGTATTTGATAACGCACCTTATCATGTCTTTGAGACGTCTCAAAGCGCTTCACAGAATATACTGTAAAGTGAATAGTCTGTAAATTTCGTGGGAGAAACGTGGCAGCTGTTTGCACACAGCAGTGTCCCACAAACAGTCGTGGATTGAGTGATCAATTTTTTTTTAGATTTTTTTAATTACAAATTTGTAATAATGAGGCTTGATTTGAGCGTTTATATCACACAAATGCAAATGAACCCTGGAATGATACCACATGGAACATAGTGGCAGATGTTGAGTTTGCATGCACGTTCATGTGTTCAATGTCTCAGCTGAACAGCTAGGTGTCACCAAGCAGAGTTGAAACACTGCCTTGTAAAGAGAGAATGCAAGAGGCCTGGTCAGTCATGGAACACTTTGGTGCATTTCTAACCAGCTTGTTCTAGAGCAACAATATTGGCATTATTCCTCTCAGCTGTGAAGTGAGGGGAGAGAGGAGATTGAGAGTCGTAGACATGGAGAGAAATAAATAAAGTAAAATGTACATTTGTTATTGGTGCACTGCATCATACTCCAGTTCACAAATCCATTCCTGTGAATTGACTTCCACAGTTCCCAGTCAGGCATCTAATGAGAGCATCCATATTCCCTTCTGCAAGTCTTTACTGCTTCCTATTAGAGGACAGCATTCTGCTTCATGCATTGCACAGAGCTGAGCTTTCTCTATTGTATTGCACTTAGCCCCCCTCCCCCAGTAATTTGTATTCTGTTGATAGCTGTAACACATTTACATTTATTTCAGATATTTTGGAAAGATGTGTTATAATAGCAGGTGGAATAAAAAAAACTTGCATTTGATATCATGCATTAGCACGTCATTGAGATATCTTAAACCACTTCACAGGATTTTACTTCAAAGCGTAATAACTGTGTATTTTGTTAAATGCTGAATAATAATCAGTGAATGGCAGTAAATGAAGCCTGATAACTGCTCTAAGTAAGCACCTATGTTTGTGCCTTGCAATTGAACCCAGTCACACAGCATTTGGGAGAAGCACAATATCTGTTTGTTATGCATTCCTAGTTAGTCACAGAACTCAAATATTGCCGAAACTCCAGTCTAATAACTGAAAATACACGCTTTCAGGCATCCTGTTTGCTCTTTTATATGCTTATACTAAGTATATAAATTGCCCTATAAATCTAATGTTCCCCAACTAAATACACAACACTAGAATTCATAGTTAAATCTAGTTTTCTAGTAACATTGGTTAGAGTAAAACCTCTTATTATTTTTAACATTATTTGTAATCATAAATATTCATTAAGCTGCGTATCATCTGCAGGATAATGTACCAGCACAATAATAATACTTATTACAGCAGGAGCATGTTTCAAAGCACTTCATAGGATATACTGTAGAGTGTAGTGGTGGACCCTACAAGCAGGAACCGGTTGTTAGTCGACTGGCGGATCGCTTTCCAAGGGTAATAATCCCTCCACACAAAATTAAATTGGTCACTCAATCTACGACTGTTTGTGGGACACTGATGTGTGCCATTGGCTGCCGTGTTTTGCCCACAAAACACAGTCAATCCACTTATAATATATTATGTGAAGTGCTTTAAGATGTCTCAATGACATAATAAGGCGCTATATCAAATGCAAGAATTTTTATTATTATTATTATCATACAAAAGTTCCGAGCTTTATTTTGCCAATAAGAAATTAACTAACTGACAAATGAGTCCAAACAGAATGGAACCAATGCAAAGTCACTGCTTCAATCTGCTTCATAGTGAATATTAACAAACTAATATTTCATAGTGACAATGAGAATTCCCTGGACACTGAGCCTCAGTAGGAAATCTGCTGCTGCTGTTTTGCTGGTTTACGTTTGCAGGATTCCGGGTAGCGACTTTGGAATACACGACTCCTGAAAATCTGCCAAGTACTGGGAATGCTTCCCAAAGTCCAAACATGTCTAAACTGATTTTCCATCTAAAATGCAGCATGGAGAACAAATTTTAACCTCAATATTGCTTTTATGAATTGTTTAATTTGTGAATTAAAGAAAAGGATCCTAGTGGGGGTGGGGGCTGGGGAGGGGTATATAATGCAGCCCATTGAAAGTCAATTGCTATAAGTAGCAAGCTGTTACGTTCTGTGTTTAGAAAGGGATTTCCATGTGTGATCCCTATTTGGAAAGATCACAATGTTTAGCAATTGGTACATACAAGAAGAGCTTGCCCTCTTCTTACACTGCCACACCTGTTAACATTGTTATATTGTCTTCTTGCAATCAGTGCAGCCTCATCATGCTGTAGAGGTCACCATTGCCACTGATTGTGAGTGGAACTGAAGCAAAGTCAGGATAGCAGAGACCCAAAGCACCACCTTATTGTCAGGCAACTTTCACACAAGTCATGTTCCAACACTAACTATAGTATTCCAACACAGTTAAACACCCGTCTACACACCACATCGAGGGAAAGGCAACCCCTGAGATCTGTTGATGGCAAATGGAGATCTTAATTACATTAATAACAATTCTTGTATTGATAATAGCGCCTCATCACGTAGTCAAGATGTCTCAAAGCTCACAAGATATACTGTAAAGTGGATTGACTGTGTATTTTGATGGTGAACAAAACAATTGCATTTCTAACCAAAATGTTCCATTCAGTATTGACACTTCAAAGTGGGAATGTAAATGTTGTTGCCACCGGGCTCAGCTCAAAATATGCAAATAAAATGTTTAGCTCCTTTTTTTGGTTTCATTGGCAGTAATGCAGTCAAAAGCGTGTCTCATGATGCATGGGAATGGGCATGAGGATTGAGGAGTTAAATGAAACTGATTGCTAACAAATTAACAAAATGCAAAATATTGCAGATGCTGGAAATCTGAAAACAAAAACAGACATCGCTGGGAACAATCAGCAAGTCAGGCAGCATTTATGGAGAAAGGAAAGTGAGTCAACGTTTCGGGGGTTGGGGGGGGGCATGTTGAGAGGGAGAGGCTTTTAAAGGCTAAGAGGGGGGAGGCAGGGCAAGGAAGACAAATGAGAAAATGGGGTAGAGGGCAGGATGATGGGTTAAAGACGTGTCTGATCTACATGCTCCCTCTTGGGGATGTCATCCACAGACATGGGGTACATTTCCACATGTATGCGGACGACACCCAGCTCTACTTTTCCACCTCTCTTTGCAACCCCCCAGTCCCCTGATGTTCAGTCAGCTGCCTTTCAAACCTCAGGGCCTGGATGAGCGCAAACTTCCTTCAGCTGAACGTTGACAAGACTGAAGCCATACTCCTTGGTTCTCGTCAATGTCTAAAATCTCACGGCTCTCACCTCCTCCACCTACCCGACCTCCCCTTAAAACTCTCCGAACCCGTATGCAACCTATGGATCAGGTTCGAACCCCAATTATCCTTCCTCCCCCGCATCTGGTCCCTCACCAGCACTGCCTTCTTCCACCTCCGACGCATTGCCCGTCTCCGCCAATACCTCTCTCCGAAAGCCGCTGAAACCCTGGTCCATGCCTTTGTCACCTCTCGGCTGGACTATTCTAACACCCTCCTCACCGGCCTCCCCTCCACTACCATCCACAAAATCCAAATTATTCAAAACTCTGCTGCCCGCATTCTCACCTGCACCAAACTCCGCTCCCCGATTACCCCAGTCCTTGCCAGACTGCACTGGCTGCCTGTCCCAGAGAGGATCGACTTCAAGGTCCTCACCCTTGTAACATAACATGCAGGAGCAGGAGTAGGCCATTCAGCCCTTCGAGCCTGCCCTGCCATTCAATCATGGCTGATCTTCTAATCTAACTCCAGCTAATAACCTAACCCTGCCTTATGCCCATATCCCTTAATCCCTTTTGCAACATCCTTTGTATTCAAATCCCTCCACTCCTCTGCAACCCCCTACCTCTCTGATCTCCTCTCTCCTCAAAACAGTGCCCATTGCCTTCTTTCCTCCGGGTCTGGCCTCTTCCTTGTCCCCCGAGTCCTCCGCTCCACCCTCGGCGGCCGTGGTTTCAGCCACTATGTGCCCCGAGGCTCTGGAACTTCCTTCTTCACTCCCTTCATCTCGTTCCTTCTCTTCCTATTTTCAGGTCTTGGCTGAAGACCTTTCTTTTCGACCACTCCTTTGGTCACCTTCCTCCTTCCTCCCCCTCCCCCTGGCTCGTCCCCGAGATCCGTTACTGTGAAGCGCTCTGAGACGCCGTCTGGCGTGGAGGGCGCTATATAAATCCAAGTTGTTGTTAATGATGCAAAGCAAAGTGGGGGGGGATTGCAACAAAGCAGGGGAATAGAGGTGTTAATTCTGCAGAACAAAAAGTGGGGGGGGGGGGGGGGGGGGAGGGAGATTGCAACAAATAGGCAGACCAGAGAGAGAAAAGGTGTATCTGGGACCAAGCTGAGGGGGTAATGGTCATAGAAGAGGGGGAGGGGGAAGGTGAGCTGTTATGGTCTGAAATTGTTGAAATCAATATTGAAGGCAGAGGGCTGTAAGGTCCTTAGCAGATAAATGAGGTGCTGTTCCTCAAGCTTGTGCTGTGGCTCATTGGAACAACGTAGGAGACTGTGGATGGAGAGGTCAGAGTGCGAGTGGGAGGAAGAGTTGAAATGGCAAGAAACTGGAAGCTCAGGGTTGTGCTTGTGGACTGAATAGAGGTGTTGGGCAAATCGGTCGCCCAATCTGCGTTTCATTTCCCCAATGTAGAGGAGACTGCATTGTGAGCAGCGAATGCAGTAAACTACATTGGTGGTACATGTAAATCTGTGTTTGGGGCCCTGGGCAGTGGTATGGGGGGAGTGAAAGGGCAGGTATTGCATATCCTGCACTGGCATGGGAAGGTGTCTGGGGAGGAGAAGAACTGTTGGTGGTGATGGAGGAATGATCCAGGGAGTCATGAATGATCCCTTCGGGAATGCTGAGAGGAGGGGAGGGAAAGATATGTTTAGTGGTTGGATCACGCTGGAGGTGCTGGAAATGGCGGAGAATATTTTTTGAATATTGAGGCTGGTGGGGTAGAAAGTGAGTCACGTGTGTAGTTATTCTTGTTGAAAGCAGAAATATATTTTTTACATATCAATAAATATTTTTGTTTAAAAAAACCTCTAGAATCAGCACAACTGACGTCTGCCCTGAATTTCTAAGTGTAAATAAACACCAAAGCATTTTCCTCCTGCTGATCTGAATTTGGAAGTAATTCTACTTTCAGAATGAATTAAAGTAAATACAACTTTGAGATATTATCCTACGTGAAGGGTGTTACGTCAAGTCGCTACATTCTAAACGGATAGTAAATATTGCTTATTTCCTGATTCAACAAGGATTCACGGATTGGATTTACCTGTGAATAAGGTGACAGCATCCCATGTGACTGCATGCAGGAGAAAAACAGGAGAGCGTTAAATACAGAACACATGAGAAGTACAACAAACACATCTACAAGACCAAAGAGAAATGACAGAATAGCATGAGGTATAATCTCACATAGCCAATTTCATTGACCCTCATCATGTGTCATCCACACACATTGCACTGTGGGTGTGCAATAGGGAATTATGAAAAAGTGCCCCATCTACGTTAATCAGTAGCTCCAACATCTTCTAAACTCTAAACTCTATAAAGTGAAGGCAGAGGGTTAATCACACTATCACTTCAGCCATTTCCCATAATCCACATTTTTCCCATACTTTTGCTTGTTTTTAGAATGAATTTGCAATTAATGAAAAATGTGTTTGATATTCAGTAGATATAAGAACATAAGAACATAAGAATTAGGAGCAGGAGTAGGCCATTCGGCCCCTCGAGCCTGCCCCGCCATTCGATAAGACCATGGCTGATCTTCAGACCGAACTTTAATTACCTGCCCTATCCCCATATCCCCCTAATCCCTCTATTTTTAAAAAATCTATCAGTCTCAGCCTTGAAGATAATCAAGGACTGAGCATCTACAGCCTTCTGGGGTAGTGAATTCCATAAATTCACCGTCCTCTGAGTGAAGAAATGTTTCCTCAACTCTGTTCTAAAACGCTGACCCTTAATTTTAAGACTGTGACTCCTGGTTATGATTCTCCTACCAGGGGAAACAGACTCTCAGTGTCTGCTTTATCAGCCCTTTAAGAATCTTGTATGTTTCAATAGGATCTCCCCTAATTCTTCTGTACTCTAGAGAATACAGCCCTAGTTTATTCAGCCTATCCTCATAGGTCAGTCCCCTCATCCCAGGAACTAACCGAGTGAATCTACGCTGCAACCCCTCTTAGGCAGGTATGTCCTTTTTTAAATAAGGAAACCAAAACTGCACACAATACTCTTGGTGCGGTCTCACCAAGGCCCTATACAGTTGCAGCAAGACTTCCCTACTCTTGTACTCTAAACCTTTTGCAATGAACGTTAATATGCCGTTCGCCTTCTTAGTTGCTGCTGCACCTGCAAACTAACTTTTTGAGACTGGTGTACAAGGACACCCAAATCCCTCTGAACACTAACACTATCTAATCTCTCCCCCTCTAGAAAATAATCTGTTTTTCTATTTTTTCTACCTACCTAGGTGAATAACTTCACACTTCCCCACATTAAATTCCATCTGCCACCTACTCACCCACTCCCCTAGCCTATCTATATCCTGTTGCAATCTTTTTGCATCATCCTCAAAGCTTACTCTCCCACATAGTTTAGTGTCATCCGCAAATTTAGATACGTGACATTCAATGTCCTCGTCTGGATCATTGATGTAAATTGTAAATAGCTGAGGCCCAAGCACTGATCCTTGTGGCACTCCACTAGTCACATCCTACCAATTCGAGAATGACCCGTTTATCCCTACTCTCTGTTTTCTACCCGTTAGCCACTCTTCAATCCATGCTAATATGTTCCCATTAATCCCGTGGGCCTTAACCTTGTGCAATAGCCTTTTGTGTGGCACTTTGCCAAATGCCTTTTTAAAATCTAAATATACTATATCTACTGGTTCCCCCTTTCTAACCTGCTAGATATATCTTCAAAAAANCTCTAAAAGATTAATTAAGCATGACTTCCCTTTTGTAAAGCCATGTTGACTCTGCCTAATCTTGTTATGGTCTTCCAGGAATCCCATAACGACATCTTAATTAAGGACTCAAGAATTTTCCCTACCACTGATGTCAGACTAACTGGTCTATAGTTCCCCATCTTTTCTCTCCCACCCTTCTTAAATAGTGGTGTTACGTTTGCAATCTTCCAATCAATGGGAACTGTTCCAGAATCCGGAGAATTTTGGAAGATCAAACACGAGCCATCTCTTTTAAAACCCTAGGATGTAGGCCATCAGGTCCAGGGAATTTATCAGTTTTAAGTCCTGACAATTTACCTAAAACCATTTCTTTACTAATATTAATTTCCCCAAGTTGCTCGCTAACATTTTCTTTGTGGTTCCCCTCTATTCTTGGTAGGTTTTCAGTGTCTTCTAAGGTGAAGACAGTAGCAAAGTACTTGTTTAATGACTCTGCCATGTCTTTGTTCCCTACTATAATTCCCCCCGTCTTTGCCTGTAGTGGACCCACATTTACCTTTGACAGCCTCTTCCTCTTTATATATTTATAAAAACTCTTGCAGTCTGTCTTTATGTCTTCACTAGTTTGTCCTCATATTCCATTTTCTCTCTCTTAATCACTTTTTTGGTTCTCCTTTGTTGATTCCTAAATTTCTCCCAATCCTCGGGTTTACTACTAATCTTAGATGTTTTATAGGCTTCTTCCTTTAACTTTATACTTTCCCTAACTGCTCTTGTTAGCCACGGTTGGGCCACCTTTCCCATGGTATTCTTAAGGAATACGTGCTCGCTGGGAATTTTGCATCTCCTTAAAAGTCTGCCATTGCTGGTCTACTGTCAAATCCTTAAATCTAATTTCCAGTTTATTTTGGCTAAATCCTCTCTCATACCAGCAAAATTGTCTCTACTTAAATTTAAAACCTTTGCTTTGGACTTAACTACTTCTCTCTCTAACTTAATACTAAATTCCATCATATTATGATCACTTTGCCCTAGAGGAGCCTTAATTTCCAGTTTGCTGATATATTAGATATTAACTTGCATCAAGTCAAATAAAAGATGTGTGCAGCAGGTTACTAAATAAAATCATTAACTATATGATTCAAGAAAGCATTGTTAGAAGATGAGAAATAACTTGTGAAGACAGAGCATTGTGAAAATGTGGAATTCACTGCCCTTAGAGGCAGAAACAATTGGTCTTAAAAGAACAGTATTAAATATAGGGATAAGGCGGCGATTGGGATTAAAGAGATGGATCTCAGAGAGGACCTCATAGAGATGTATAGTATTTTAAATGGGATTGAAAAAGCAAACGAGGAACAATACATTAGGATGCACCAAAACAGTAGAACACGAGAACAGTTGCAAAGGGCAATTTCAAGACAAACACCAGGGAGTCTTTCTTGATTCAGAAGATAATTAACAACTCAAAGAGGTTACCAGGAAGGAGGTTGAGGCCAGGACACTGAAATCATTTAAAAGCAGCTTGTTGCTGTGATGGGAGGGTGGGTATGAGATCAGATGGGCTGAAGAAACATTTTCATCCAAACTAATCTTGAGATTTTGTTATGGGAAATGGATTAAAAAATCTGCTGTGATCTAATAAACCAGCAGAACAGGCTCAATGAGCAAAATGCTCTCTTTCTTCTATGTGAGGAAATAGCTTGAAATTGAATTGATAAATAATAATAATAATCCTTGTATTTGATATAGCACTTTTCACGTCTTCCAGACGTCTCAAAGTGCTTCACAGAGTAGACTGTAAAATGAATTGACTGTTTATTTGTGGGTGAAAAGCAGCAACCAATTGTACACAGCAGTGTCCCACAAACAGTTGTGGATTGAAATGACCAATTTATTACTTTTTTTGAAGGATTATTATCAGGTGTGTGGAGTAAGGAAACTTGCCCACGGTTTCACCCTGCCAGGAATTGAACCCAGGTCTCTTGCTTAAAATGGGTGACTTATAAAAAATAGAGGTAAAATAGCACAGAGAGAATGGTTTCATATCTGTGCTGGAAACGTCTAAATCATAAAATCTTTAATCCAGGGAAAAGCAAATTTAATAAACGTGAGTCACCAGCTAAAATGATTAAGATAACAGGAGTGAATGCAAAGTATGTAGGTGAAAAGCTGAGCTGTTCAGGGATTTTGATTTTCAGTTGCTTAATAGAAATATTCACTCAAGTGCATTTATTTAAGTGGAGAAAACTTTGCACTGAGTCCTCAGCACCATGGGTGAACTATACATACTTTGGGTCTTAGGGTGTATTGACCAGTCAGCCAACCATGAACATATGCCTACCCTCTTTTGACTCCATGTTGTAGACTATAAATGTTAAAAACAGACAAATCCACAACAATCCAATTCAAATCGACTGAAAATTGTCCTTAATGTCCGCATTTTTGCTTCTGAATGAGCTTTATAAATAGCTACTTATATTCAGACTTAAACAAATCCATTTTTTTGTTATATTATATTGGAGGATTTCAATGTACGTTTCAGAGCCAGAAGCATTTTGAGGCGCAGGCAAAAAAGATAGGTTCTACTTTTGCTGCCTTGCACACATGCTATCTCAGCAGAAACAAAATCATAATGATTCACTGCCGCGCTGTTTCAACTAAGCATATGTTCAAATGGTTGGGAGGGACGACACTCCATGCAAGAATGAATTGTGCCTAGTTACACAGTACCTCCCCAATACTATGTCTTTCAAGTCTGTCTTCTGATGTAGATTTGAGATAGGATTCATAAGAAATCAGATCGGGACGTTGGACGTCATAGATCGTTTTAACTTTGGGAAGAGCAGCCAGGTCCCTATAGTCCAGTATTTCATTATCCACTTTTGCCTGAGGAGAAAGGGTGGATAGGGAGGGTGGGAAGAGAAGAATAAAACAATTGAGAAGACCAGAGAGAGAGAAAAAAAGATAAAGATACTGAAAGAACAGAAAGAACACACATAAAATCATTCACATTCCAAATAACAATTAGTCTCAATATTTCTAAAATGCTGCCTTAGGCTGATGTTGGTAGATGGTGTTAAAAAGCAGATTAAAACCATGAGGCCCTGTGAGGTTACAGTGGGAATAAAACATTTTGAGCAATGCAGCTTTAAGGCAAGAGAGTGTTGCACTGAGTTACATGAAGTATCCATTCAAAAACGATAATTTACAGCTGTGACACCTTGCATGCTGTGGTTAAGGTCTGGGGGAATCACTGTCAGAACCACAGGACAGGCAAGTGTAGAGTAGCTATTAAACACTGTTGAAAGAGGGGCACTGTCTGAATAAAAAACATCTTTCTTGCAAACCCTTCCTTGTTTGTACTGGGGGGCGGGGGAGCGAGCTATCTTGTCATAGGTACAGGTCTGCCAATAACTTCATGGCTACAGCAATCTAAGTTAATGCAGTATCCTGCGGAGGAGACTTGAAATACAATAGTGATAAAGGGCTAAAATTTTCAGACCCCAAATCACTCTTTGGTTATTGTCAGTAAATTAATTGCGATTTGCAACACATGAAATCTGTGAAGAAACATCCCAATTTTTCACTTCCTTTCAGGGGGGAGTGGAAGGGGATTCCCTTATGCACTGCCAGATTTGGATGCAGGCCTGGTGCTTGGTACTCGCTCAACCTTCTCTGATTGCTGGAAAGCACTGCAGTTATCGTCACTGACTGGGGAGGGGGAAGAGCTCATGCTGATAGAAGTGAAGGGGTAGGTGGGCATCTGATGCATTGAGCAACCATGGCAACTAAGAGATCAAGAGAGACGGAGAGATATATCTGCTGTCAGTCCTCGGAAGCATTATTAGAGGTTTTTTTGCAGTCTGGCCTTCATCCTTTCTGCGTCCCCAACTCCTCACTCTTTGTAACTCCATCCCCCAGTCCCTTCACCTTGCTCCCTCCCATGTCTCCTTCAAGACCCTCCACTTCGGTCACACACCTACACCCACCCTCCCTGCCCTCCATCCATCCTGTTCCGAACCACCAGCTCGAGTCCATATCCCTGACTGTCCAGTGCCTTGGGATGTCCGTCCGACATGAAAGGCGCTATACAAATGTAATTTGTAGTTGTTGTTTTATTGTTGTTAGACAAGCTTCCAGCTTTAGATCAAGCACAAAAAACTCCTCCGGTCACCTCTCACTATTGTGAAACCAGCTACAAAGTCCGCACTGGGTACTAGTGGACACACATGATTTCTGCACCAACACTGCTTGTAGATCTAGTTTTAATATTGTATTGTTTCTTAGAGATCCCAGCGAAGATCAGACCTAATGTGTAGCTGCAATGTACCAGGCACAAGGCATTTTCACAAGAGCTACCAGGAGCGAGTAAGATTTGAGAAAGAAGGAAGCTATGATCAAGTAACTAGCTGTAGTAAATCCCAGCAGTGGGAAGCTAAACAGGAGCAATCCCATTACATTATTGTTCCTGACTTGACCTACTCACACATAGGATTGTTATGGTCTGGGTTCATCCAGCGGGTTTCTGTGTTGAGGGTAATAGAGAGATCATTTTGTGAGCTGAAGTGTTCAGATTCTGTATGTACTGTAGACTGTATTGTCGAGGCAGACAACTTGCTCAAGTTACTTTGCAGAAATAAGGGTATTATTGCTGATGACCATGGTCTCTTGGGCTGTTTAATCATATCCAATCCCATTCTGCGCAACTGTCCATTGGGAGTACATAATAATAATGGGGGGGAACCCATGAGACAAGAGACCCTCTGAAGCTTTGTTTGCGTGACCTTATAAACATAGAAGACACACACAGAGTTTGCAATTGATCTTAAATCAGTTCCGCTAACAGCGCAAATCATTTCTGAGAATAGCGTTTACTGAATGAGCTAAAGTTACATAGACGTACACAGATGACTCGGTTGGGTGATCCTGAGATGCTGGATCCAGGCGGAGATATGGAGGTTTCAGACGTCCGTCTATGCTGCAAAGCCATAAGGACACAATTAGATTCCCATCTGCCCAAACTCACTGATATCTCTTTCATTCAATCTCCTGCTTCCACACAAACAAAATGGATATACTGTATCTCTGGACAAATTGCTGGTCAAAGAACTGTGTAGAACTATTCATATATAACAAGCATGTAGAATTACAATTCTACATTGCAAAGTTAACTGGACTTTGTTATTCTTGTTGCAATGTCTTTTGAGTGCTTTTGCCAAACCCCTTCCTACTATTTTTTTCCCCCTGTACACTTGGACATGTGCTCTTGTTCTGAATCTCTTTCTCACTCTCTCCCCTCCCCCCTCCTTGTCTGATTTCTATTCCATCTGTTCTTTTTCCCACATAAACTTAATCAGCCCCATTTGGTACTGCACATGTTGGACACTCGCAAATTGAACACTGTGTTTTACAGTACAGCTTTCAAAAAAGCCACACACTGTAAAACTATTAAACGCCCTTAATTCAGTGTAAAAAAAACTGCATGCAAACGTAAACACCTTTATGTTAACGTGAATAAATGATTCATGTTTGCAACAACACAAGGAGGGATTTCCTTGACTTGTCAGCTCCATTGTTATGCCGTAATTTTTTTACTGTATTGCACTGTTAGCAGGGTTGCCTTTGGCAACAACAGACTTGTATGGTAGTGGATCAGCTAAGCCAAGCTATTGTGCACATAAAGAATGAATAGCATTAGCCTAGAGGTTTACGAGAAAGAAAATCCCTGTGTGAGGCTTCTATCCTGTGGGGATTATTTGGTTTAAAAATTCCTGACTCAGTGTTATTTATCATTTATATAATATAGCTAATCACACTGTTTAGATGGACAAAAAAAGTGTTTCTAAACGGCGTGTTAAGTGTCCTGGTTGATGAGCTCACCCGAAGCTTCTTTTCCATCCGAGCGGCCTGTTTACATTGAGGATGCCACACTTCACAGCCTGAAAGAGAATGGACAATTCAAGCAGAGTGCATATCTGCCAGAGCTTCAGACAACAGCCACCTTAAGCCTACTTAAGGTAGCTCTTTGAGACATCTCGACTATGTGATAAGGTACTATATCAAATGCAAAGATTATTATTATTACTTTCCTGGTCTCCTGAGGTGCCCTCTGTGTACCAACTGCAATTAGCATAGCACTCTCTTGGCTGCATATTACATATCTTAAGCATCCAGAGGTCTCGTCCCTTGCACCCTTCGCCCCACCATCGCTGTCAGCCACTATTCCCCAAAACTCTGGAACACTCTCCCTCAATCCTGTGTAGCCTCCTCTTTCAAGTCCCACCTGAAGACTTTCCTCTTCAACTGTGCTTAAGGCCACCCCGCACCACTCACTGCCCCACCTAGCTCGGAGTCAGGCTTCACCACTGTTAAGTGCTCTGAGACGCTAACCTATGTGGAGGATGCTATATAAGTGCAAGTTGTTGTTACATGTGATTTATTGAGATCAAGTGTCCTCCTCCCAATATACTGGCCAGCGATGTCTACATCACCACAGTCACCACTAATCCATGTGGATAAAACATCCACTTCAACAAGTCATGTCTGTGCTGAGACAAGAAGGATTGGTGAATGAAGCAATTACTTTAAGAAGCAACAACACATAAAGAACGACCCATTATTTCCAGCTCTAGGAATCATTTTGCAATCGAGATTTCATAAAATTGGTTTTACTGGCTCGAAATTGAAGAGCTTTTTTGGGTTATGACTGACATGCTCTGGTGAAAGAAGGAAAGTGAACTTTAAACACATTGGCTTTTCTGTGTAATAGCAACCAGCAGGTCACAGAAGGCTTCTAACCATCTCTCCACAGCTTATCAATGGCTGCTCTAAGTCAGTGCCAACATGCAGCCTGAAATATGGTTTCAGCTACCACACCACAGTGATGAAATGGGATTAAATTCCAAGCCGCTGGGTGCTATCCTGCGTAAGGGGTGCTATATAAAAGCAAGTGTTGTAAATTTGTAAAATTGTAAATCACTCTACATTTTGCTACTTAAAACAACAGCAGCAACAACTTGCATGTATACCTCAACTTTAACATAGAATAAGGTCTTGGAGCATTTTACAACAGTGAGGATTGAGCTGGAAAGTGAAGGAGGGAAGAAGTGGGAGGTGAAAGATTCTGCTTAAATTTCCCTGTTTGCCTACAAAGCTCCTCTGCCAAATCGTTCTTCTACTCCAGGTTAATCCTGGAGGCGAAGAGCAACCCCAAGCTCCTGTTCTCCACCACCAACCGGCTCCTCCGCCAACCCCGCCATGCCTCGCAGATTCTTTTTTCCGACTCCCACTGCGAGGAAATGCTGGACTTCTTCAAGTCCAAAATCGAGGGAATCCGCTCAGTTGCCACTTCCACCCACAACACTCCGACCACTACCCACCCCTCCTTCCACACCTTTGAACCTGTCACCCCCTCCTCTGTCATCACCACCATATCCTCCATGAAGCTCACCACCTGCTCCCTGGACCCCATCCCCACCCCTCAACAACAACAAGATTTCATTTATAGAGCGCCTTTCACGTCGGGAGGACGTCTCAAGGCGCTGGACAGTTGGGTCAGGACCCGAGCATTGGGGGGGAAATGGTCAGGGTGAGGGGAGGGAAGGGAGGGAGTGCTCTCCTTAAATCCCAGCTCCACCTCCTTGCCCCACTACTCGCCGACATCATCAACCTCTCCCTGTCATCTGGCACTGCTCCTGGCCCCCTCAAAACAGCCACTATCACCCCCACCTTGAAGAAACCTTCCCTTGACCCATCACAGCTATCCAGCTACCTCCCTTTTCTGTCTAAGGTCCTTGAGAGAGCCGTCGCCTCTCAGCTCCCACGGAAACTGCTCTGGTCAAGGTCACAAATGTCATCCTGACCATGTGTGACCAGGGCTCCTTCTGCCTCCTCGTCCTCTCCGCTGCCTTTGATATTGTGGATGACTCAATCCTCCTCCACCGCCTCTCCTCCCAACTTAACCTTCAAGGTTCTGTCCTTGACTGGTTCAGGTCCTACCTTTCACACCGCCTCCACTTCATCTCTGCAAACAGCTTCTCCTCCAGCCCCTGCACCATCTCGTGCGGCATTCCTCAGGGCTCTGTCCTCAGTTACCTCCTCTTCACCCTCTACATGCTCCCTCTTGGTGACATCATCCGCAGACATGGGGTAAATTTCCACATGTATGCGGTTGACACACAACTCTATCTCTCTTCCTCCACCCTGAACTCCAGGGCTACTGGTGTCCTGACCAACTGCCTGTCCGACATCAAGTCTTGTACAAGGGACAACTTTCTCCAAATTAACGTCAGCATGTCCGAATTGGCTCGCGCCAGCACCTCCGCAGCTGACAGCATCAGCCTCCACGGCTGCACACTCAACCTCACTAAGCCAGTCCGGAACCTGGGTGTCTTGTTTGACCCTGAACTATCCTTTCTCCCCCACATCCGCGCCATGACCAGCACTGCCTACTACCACCTCCGCAACATTGCCAGACTCCACCACTGCCTCACCCCTCAGGCTGCCAAGACCCTCACCCATGCATTTGTCACATCAAGGTTCGATTACGGGAACTCTCTCCTTATTGGTCTTCCCAACTCTTCCCTTCACAGGCTGCATATCATCCAAAACTCTGCAGCTCGTGTGCTCTCACGCACCAGGCTCTGTGACTCATCACTCGCACCCTCGCCCGACTCAGAGGATCGAATTCAAGATCCTCGTCCTCACTTTCAAGGCCATCCATGGATTTGCCCCCTCCTACCTCTCTGACCTGCTGACTCCCTACTAACCTGCCCGCTCCCTCCGTTCAGCAGGCTCCGGTCTGCTCCATGTCTCCCACCCGACCCGCCCTAACATCGGTGGCCGAGCTTTCAGCCTCTCTGCCCCCACACTCTGGAACTCCATCCCGTAGTCCCTTCGCCTCACTTCCTCCCTTGCCTCTGTCAAGGCTGGTTTCAAGACCTTCCTCTTTGATTTTGACTTCAGGCACCCTCCCACCTCTCTGCCTTCCCTTACTCTTTCCCCACCCCTCTCCCATGCTCGGGTCCTGACTCCTGACTGTCTAGCGCCTTGAGACATCCTCCCGATGTGAAGGGCGCTCTATGAATGTAATTTTATTGTTGTTGTTGTTTACAGTATATATTTGTGGAGTCCTGTAGCTCAGTGGTTAGAGCACTCGCCTTGCAAGCGAGACACCTGGGTTCAATTCCAGGCAGAGCAAAACCTTGAGCAAGTTTCCTTACTCCACACACCTAATAATAATCCCACCAAAACAAAGCAATAATAAATTGGTCATTTTCAATCCACGACTGTTTGTGGGACACTGCTGTGCGCAATTGGCTGCCGTGTTTCGCCCACAAATATAGTCAATTCACTTTACAGCATATTCTGTGAAGCGCTTTGAGACGTCTAGAAGACGTGAAAAGCGCTATATTAAATGCAAGGATTATTATTATTATATCCTTTGAAGCGCTTTGAGACATCCTCCTTACATGAAAGATGCCGTGTGAAATGCAAGGATTATTATTATTATTGTACGAAGAGTAAAGTATACATATTTTCCTTATTAGAAAACTACCACAACAGTATTTCAGTTTCAATTGCAAAAGGTTTTTCACTTGAGCTCCTTAACTCATGTAAATAGTTACAGAAAAATGCTGAGTCTAATTTGTGACAACTGCTGTAAGTTTTACCAAACTTTTGTATATAACTGTCTCCTAGAAGCTATTCACATCAGACACATCCAGGATTCCAAAGTTTTTTTGTGTGTTGTTGTTGAGCTTATTTGTTGCTACCTAGTGTTTTTACCTGTTAGGTACATTTCCTCTCCCTCTGTGAACATTTTGTGACATCTGGCACATCTGGCACAGGTGGGGTGGTAGTGCTTGCCGCCAGCCTGGAGACATTAAACGAAAAGTACACTTCAATCAGCGTGCACCACAGGCTCATGTTTTAAGATGTAACAATATTCCGATACCCGAACACCTCTGTCCAGCTACGAACATCATTTTATCATCCCCGTACACTGTGGGGGGAGGGGGTGTACCATGCACTGTTAACCTCTTGACAATGAATATTATCTTGCCAGATTGTAAAATCCTAAGTTTGTTTCTTATTGTGGATTCTTTCTCCTCATCTCCTGTAAGGCATTTGTAGCTCCTTTTTCTTATTATGTGATTAGTGCAGTGAATGCTTTCTCATGGTTTGTGCACAAGCCTTGAGAGGGTCTGTCTGTCTGGCAAGTTAATCTATTGCAAAAGCCATCACTTGTCACTGTCAAAAATTTGCCCAATGCTTGCACAAAAGCGCACCTCCAGCAGGGGTCGCTGGAGAGCACACAATTCCAAAGTCAAGGTCTCAATTTTACATAATATATAATGTATTTGCTATTGTGCCTTATGTCGTTGAGAAATCTCAGAGCGCTTCACGGGACTTACTGTAAAGTGTGATGACTGTGCATTATGTAGGCAAATGCAATGTTCCACAAGTAACCGTAAAGTGAATGATCCATTTTATCTGGGGCGTTGTTGGCCAGGACACCAGGAGAAATTCCCTTTTTTTTTTTGAGTAGTGCCATGGGATCTTTAACATGCACCTGAACAGATGGGAATTCATAACATACCAATACTCTACTAACTCAATTTTTTTTGGTGCTGATTTCAATCCATCACATTTGAGGTACAGAATAGAAAATAAGAACAATTATGGATATAATTTACAAACCAGATTGTAAAATCCACCGCTCAAATAATATCAGCAATTTTGAAAAAAAGTGCTCCTTGAATATTCTTAAAATAAATGCGATATCCTATTAAAGGTCTTGTTCTGATCAATTATTTCAAAAGGTACTTTTGAAAAAAAATGATTTGTTTGCATTCTTGTGTTCCTGGCAATCCTTCAGTTCGGCCATACACGCATGGGCTTTGGCGAAGTTAGATTTCCCTAAAATAATCATGAATACCCAATATAACGCTGAATTGAATTTTTATTCTGTGATCTCTTCACAAAAACTATCCTATGGTACCCACACAATTCCCATTGGAACGAGAGTTAAAATCAACTGACTTATGATAGACCAGGGAGTGCCATGCTTATGCTGGGAGCACCAAATTACATATCTATAGCCCAGGACTGTTAACAACCTAAATTATTCAACTTGATAGATAAGGTCAGGAAAGCATATAACTAACTGCAGAACAACATCCACTGTTCCAAATCACATGTTATTATAAATTATAAAAAAAAGTTCGATTAACGAGGAGTTAAGGTGGAGTCAGCTCAGTATTATGCATACTGCTGGCAGTTAGAAACCACAAGTCTGCGATGGTAGCAATTATTAGTTCATCTCATGGCTTTGGTGATAGCACTGTAGAATATACGACTAATAATAGGTCTCAAGGGGAATCAGAGACTTAACTTTAAAGATCATCATAGAGTTTATTAAAAGAATACTTTATGCCTTATTAAATCACTTTGACTGGTCACAATATTAAAATGTGATTTTTTAAAAATAAACATATGTTTTTAAACATATGTTTTTTAAAAAGCCAGATAAAACTGACATCGTTGACAGATTGAAATCAGGGATGCAGATAATAAAGGGCAAGTGCCGTTTAGCTCACATGGATATCAAATGACAAAATAACATGAGATTTATCGGCTTGTTTAACCATTGGATAAATGGAGTTTGACATATTGACAGGGCTTGATGTGTCTCCATCTCGGATTGTGGTATTTATCCATAGATAATAATAATAATAATCCTTGCATATGATATAGCGCCTTACCACATCTTCGAACTGTCTCAAAGTACTTCACAGAATATATTGTAAAATTAATTGACTGTGTATTTTGTGAGTGAAACACGACAGCTAATTGTGCACAGCAGTATCTCACAAACAGTCATGGATTGAAGTGACAAATGTATTAGTTTTTTAAAGGAATTATTACCCAGGGAAAAGTGATCTGCCAATCGACTAACAACCGGGTTCCTACTTACTGCTAGGTAAATTGATGCATGTGGAGTAAGGAAACTTGCCCAACATTTCGTAGTTAAATGGAACTCATCAATGAGCTGTGTTTGGACTGTGGAAAGATTTAATGGTGGCAGAAATATTGGCGGGGTTGAATTACGTTTTAGGATGATAAGCAAGAATAGGACGACGTTAAAAATAACGTTAAAAAATGCCCAGATGTCACAAATCTAAACGGGAGTAAACGACAGGGTATGGGGAAAGGGCTGGTAAATGGAACAGAAAGGATTGCTTTTTAAAAGAGACATGACGCACATGATGGGCCGAATGGCCTTCTTCTGCACTGTACATGTCTTATGGTTTTAAATAAATCCAGTGTCGAATCTGTGTCACCTACAATATCTCCAGTCATGACAAAACACAATATTTAAACTTGTTTATAACTGCGACACTTCACTTTACTCTCTGTCTGTCTTATAATTCATGTGGGAGTGCCATGTTAACACTGGGAGTCCAAAATGGCAAAATGGCCCACATCGCGGCACTAATAATAATAATCCTTGCATTTGATATAGTGCTTTTCGCATCTTCCGGACATCTCAAAGCACTTCACAGAATAGACTGTAAAGTGAATTGACTGTATATTTATGGGCAAAATGCAGCAGCCAATTGCACACAGCAGTGTCCCATAAACAGTCATGGATTGAAGTGACCAATTTATTATTTTTTTTCTTGAGGGATTATTATTAGGCGTGTGGAGTAAGGAAACTTGCCCAAGGTTTCGCCCTCTGCCTGGAATTGAACTCAGGTCTCTCGCTTGTGAAGCGAGTGCTCTAACCACTGAGTTACAGAACTCCACTATTAACATCCTGAATTATTCAACTTGATAGATAAGGGAAGTTTCGGAAAGGGGAGTTTCAGAGGCACTTAAACTCACACATAGGGTGATGAGAATGTTGAACTCACTGTTGGAAGCCATCGTTGAAGCAGAACACATCAACATATTTAAGAAGAACCTTAAGAAGACATGAAGGAGAGAATAGAGTATAGAAGAAAGAATAGCAGGGTGTAGGGGCTTGCGTGGTGTATAAACACTGGCACAGACTAGTTGGTCCAAATGGCCTGGTCCTTTTTGGTTGGCCAACAAAATAATCATAGAAATAACAAAATAGCATAGATTTATGCCATGAATCAAGAAATATTGAATCAAGAAACATTTATTTTGTTGGCCTACCAAAGAGGCAGTCTGGCAAGAATGCAATCGAGATTTGTAAATCAACCAACAAGGTTGGCCACCACTGGTTTAAAGAAAACACATGTTACTGCTGTTTATTGGCAGCATTACAGATGGTGCTGAGTTTGTACCAGTGAGCCGTCCAGCATATGGGATCAGTGTGGGATGGAAGAGTTGGGAGTTCCAGTCCTGACCCCTCTCCTGGATGAGGCAGGTTCAGTATCTGCATGGTTCACCCATAGCAGAGCAGAATCTCTCTGGGCTTCCTAACTCCTGGAATCCATTGGGATATTCTCATGTTAAAAGATGCCCAGATGTCACAAATCTAAATGGGAGTAAACGACAGGGTAAGGGGAAAGGGCTGGTAAATGGGACAGAAAGGATTGCTTTTTAACACACTTCAAGGACTGATGAACATTCCAAATCGCCCCATTTGTTACTGACTTAACAAGAGATATCTAGGCAGTGGAGTGACATCAATCGGTGGATGCAAAGGCATTGTCTGTATTTGACATAATTTCCAGTAGGAAAAGAAAATGGGATGACTTAATAATCATATTCTCGTAATCACCTTATGCCCTGATCAAGTTTGAAGTTGTTAGGAACATCTCTATGGTTTGTGTTTTGCAGGCCAGCTGTATGTAAATTTTTCCCAGTCATGCAGGGACTATGACTTATGGCAACTGAGAGCCTCACTGACACAGCAACTGAGTGGCACAGCTGTGCAACACACAAATAGAGATATTAATCCTGGCTGTCTGGCAAGAATGCGATAGAGAATTGTGAATCAAGTTGCTTTTAATTACTCAATGATCTCCATGACACAAGCAGGAGTGCCCCACACCTCTTTCCATTGGAACGGAAAATAAGAAAAGAGCAAACAGATTACAGCCATGGATGGAAAGTGGAAGAAGGCAATGCTTGTTGTTCGTGTGGACATCTTTCAACAACAACAAGATTTCATTTATAGAGCACCTTTCACGTCGGGAGGACGTCCCAAGGCGCTGGACAGTTGGGTCGGGACCCGAGCAGGGGGGAAATGGTCAGGGTGAGGGGAGGGCAGGGAGCGAGGAGGGTTAGAGAGTCGAGAGGGGAGGTGAAGGCACGGTTGAAGACTAAGGTCTTGAGACCGGCCTTGAAGGAGGAAAGGGAGGAGGCAAGGCGAAGGCACTGGGGGATGGAGTTCCAGAGTCGAGGGGCTGAGAGGCTGAAGGCCCGGCCACCGATGGTAGGGCGGTTAGGGCGGGGGATGTGGAGCAGACCGGAGCCAGAGGAACGGAGGGTACGGGCAGGTAAGTAGGGGGATAGTAGGTCGGAGAGGTAGGAGGGAGCAAAGCCGTGAATAGCCTTGTAGGTGAGGATAAAGATCTTGAATTCGATCCTCTGGGGGATGGGGAGCCAGTGGAGGCGAGTGAGGGTGGGAGTGATGTGGTCGCGAAGCCTGGTGCGGGACAGTACACGAGCTGCAGAGTTCTGAATGACCTGCAGCTTGTGGAGGGAGGTGCCGGGAAGGCCGACGAAGAGAGAGTTCCTGTAGTCCAGTCTTGAGGTGATAAAGGCGTGGACCAGTGTTTCAGCAGCGTGAGGGGTGAGGTAGTGCCGTAGTCTGGCGATGTTCCGGAGGTGGTGGAAGGTGGTCAGTTATGGTGCAGATGTGGGGAAGAAAGGACAGCTCAGGGTCGAACAGAACCCCGAGGTTCCTGACTGGCTTTGAGAGGTGGAGAGTGCAGCCTTGGATGCTGATGCTGTCAGCGCCTGAGGTGCAGAGGCGCTAACGTGAGCCAATCAGGTCATAGCCATAGCAGGAAGCTCCCTATTAATGGGACCTTGAATTAAACAAGAAATTATAATTGTTGGTGACAGCCTCTGATTTCCGAGTCAGGTTCTCTCACAGATGTCAAGGAGATAGTAGCTTAACTGCTGAAAGGCTCTGCCGCTGTTTCATTGAAGTGGGTGAAAGATAAGCGTGATTCAGAAAGTGACTGCGGGGCATTCAGGCTAAACTGTCACTACTCAAATTGGTCATTTTGGTTGCTTTGAGTTTGGGCTGCCTTCTTCAATCAATAAAACAACACGAAAGGGGAAAGAGGCATGACTGCTCATGGTTTCCATTTTGCCTCATGGTCTGATCATCAACTCTCTTGTAGGGAGATCAGCTGGTGCTAGTGAATGATCCGTATATTAGGGTCTAAATTACCAGATCTGCAAAAGTATTTGTAAAGTGTAAGACTCGGGACAGTGTTCGGATGTCAATCTCCTGCCCTTCGCCGGCACTGCTTCCTGGAAGCCGAGTTCAGTGCGTGTGCCAAATTCCAGGTTTTGCGTAAATATCGGTTATTTAGAAATTCTTATGGCAATTGCGCCATTTAGATGCTAATATGCAGCAATTTGTGCCCATAAAATACAGTCAATCCACTTTACAGTATATATACTGCGAAGTGCTTTGAGCCATCTCAACCCCATGATAAGGATTTATATAAATGCAAGGATAATTATTATTACTATTATTATTATTGTTATTTACTGACTCAGCCATTGGTGGAACTCGAAGGTTTTGAGGGGACAAGTTCAGAGTTTGTGATGTTGACTATTTGTAACAATACAGCCCAGGGTCTCAGCAGTTAATGAAATGATGCTTCCTCAGCTTTCGTTTCACTTGAAAATTGTTTGTGGCAAAACAAAATAAAAGCCTTTTAATACCTAACAAACTGCTTCAGGTCATTGCAAACAGCAGGTGTTTAGCTTTGATTAGTGTAATCATTGTGCCTAGTTTTGCCACAACGTTAAGTGCGCTGACATTAAAATATTTCACTTTGTGCTCCTCTGCAAAGATCTGACAAGTTAAACTAATAAACAGCATCATCCCCATCCAACCTGGAATAACTGTTAACATTTCACACAATTACTGCTGATTGCGTGTAATCTGTTTCTCCAGGTTTCTGAATCTAACAAAATTACATCTCCTTACCTACCATAAAGGAGATCAGCGACCAAACTGTGAAACTCATTGGTTTGGATGAAGAACGATCCAAAGATCCAAAGCCCATCTGATCTCATCCCTTCAGAACACCCACCATTTCATCCCCCATTACTGTATCAAGCTGCTTTTTAAATGAATCCCAGTGTCCTGATCTCAACCACTTTTCCTCGCAACCTGTCGCATGGCGAGGCACTGGGTAACTTGTGCAAATCTTGACAAGAAATCCGCCATTGATTTATTTCTTGCATAGATTTGGCAACAATTTATTTGCTAGCCATCTAAAAGAACAGACAGCAAGATTCCACAAACAGTATCAGAGAATGCTTAACAATGATTTTCTAAGCTGGGTCAATGTGCCGTTTCAGTGAGTAACTGAGAGGGGAAAGTGCCAGTTTTGATTCTTGATCCACACTGGGTCAGCTGATTTCATCAAAGGTGAACCTAAGGACTCAATGTGCCCGGTTAGAGAGGAATCCTGTTTGTTAGCCAGTGACAGCTGACAGAAGTATCAATGTGTGAGGACAACATCAAGGCTGGATGTGATGCTCTCTCTGAGACTCAATAGTTTCTCTGTCAAAGCTCACATGTGAGTAATGACTGCTTGGATCAGGTGCCATGGAAATGACCTCCAGCCAAAGGAATCAAGTGTCTGTAGAAGAGGAGGTGATGGACGAAAAGTACAGGGGAAAAAAATCTAATTAGTTTAAAAATGAAAACGTAACCAATATATCTTGCTCATTCAGCAGTCACAAGATCGGTTCGGATGAAGAAGGCCTTTCTGTAAAAGGCCGCTTCTATTGTCCAACCATCACAGCTTCAAGCTTCGTTATAATGAGTCTCAGTATCCTGGCCTCAGCTACCCTGTTCCAGTTGTTAATTACCCTCTGAGTAAAGAAAAACTTCCTGGCATCTGTTCTGAAATCACCCATTGCTACTCCAAACTCATGTCCTTTTGTTCTACTGTCTCAGTGCATCATAAACTATTGTTCTGATTTTACCTTTTCAATCCAATTTAAAATTTTATACACCTCCCCTCTAAATAGAGCTCCCCTCTAAATAGAGCTCCCCTCTAAATTGTCTTCTCTCAAGACAAAAAAGCCCTACTTCGTCTAATCATTTCTCACAGCTCATTCCTCGATCATTAGGGATCATCCCTTTGCTCTTCTGTGTGGAACCAGGGTGCAACCACGTTCCCACGGTATCAAAGCCAACCATGTGACTACGTATCGGGTACACACAGGGCAATATCTGAGGCAAGAAAAACAATAAAAGATCCTTTTTTTCCTAAATGGTTACTTACCTCCAGCACTCTGCCACTGATGTATCTGTTGCAGGTCTCGCATTTAATTCCAAAACGAGAATGGTAATCAGTTTCACAGTAAGGAATTCCATCCCTTTGGGAGAGAAAGAGAAAGATAATAACTCAGAACCCAATAGCGAAGCCTGGAATCAAAACTCGTCTCCTATAATACAGTGCTTTTCTTAAAAGTTAAAATTTTTTGTGAAGTCCTGTAGTGTAGTGGTTAGAGAGCTTGCCTTGCAAGCTAGAGGACCCGGGTTCAATTCCTAGTCAGGGAGAAATCTTAGGCAAGTTTCCTTACTCCACATGCCTCGGTTTACCTAGTAGTAAGTAGGAATCCGGTTGTTAGTCTATTGGTGGATCACTTTCTGGATAATAATCCCTCCCCCCCTGCAAAAAACGTGTTCACTCCATCCATGACTGCTGTTTGCAATTGGCTGCCGCGTTTTGCTCACAAAATACAGTCAATCTGCTTTACAGTATATTCTGTGAAGTGATTTGAAATGTCTCAATGATATGATAAGGCACTATATCAAATGCAAGGATTTTATTTTTTAGGAGGTGGGGGGAAGGGATGTGACTCTTTTTATTTTCCAGGCTTCGATAAACTTCATCTCTACATGCTTCATTTTATAAATGGTCACCTGCAGAAATGCAGTGACCACAATTGGGGCAGATGTTCCATGTTAAAAAATGTATTGGCAGCGCTTTGAAAACTGCAAAGTTATGCTTTTTTCTTACATGGAGCTGAAACATTCCAGGTGAAATAACACTGCGCTTGAAGCACTGTGAGCAAATGGCTTTGAAGTGCCCAGAAAGTGAGCAAAATGGCAAAGCATTGTGTTTCTTTGAAAAGCAGCTGAAATACTAAACCCAGATGTTTTTGCTAGTAGCACCATTTTACAGGAGATAGATTTGTTCTGCGAGGCATGTCACGAGTAGGTTTCTTTTCCATAAATAGATAATAAATAAATATACATTTCAGCAAACGTTCTAACTTGATGTACTCTTTATGGTTTTCAAGGCAGAGCATCTTATTTAAAGACTTGATCACTCTGATGGGATGCTGTCAGGGGACTGATGGATAACACTAAAGCAAAGGAGCTGCAAGCTTCTCCTGTCGTTGCTGGAGCAGGGTGCGGATTACATTAATAATAATCCTGGCATTTGATACAGATTAAAAAGATATACATTGATATAGATTAAAAGCGCTTACAGAATATACTGTAAAGTGAATTGGCTGTATATTTTGTGGCCAAAACATGGCATTCAGCAATGTCCCACAAATAATTGTGGGTTGAGGTGACAAAATTATTATTTTTTATTATCTGTTTATCATCAGATACCATGAAATAGTGAGCAGTCACGTGCAACTAATGGGAATAGATCCCCTTTAATCCCAACCTCACTAATAGAGATACATATTAAATATGCTTTTTAATGTAATCTAAATGACTGGCAAGTAATTTTAAGGTTCGGCTCATAGAATCATAGAATAGAATCTTACAGCACAGACGAACTTGTTAGCAAAATTGAAGCCCACGGTACTGAAGGGACAGTGGCAGCATGGATACAATATTGGCTGGGAGTTGTGGTGAACGGTTGTTTTTCTGACTGGAGGGAAGTATACAATGGTGTCCACCAGTGGTCGGTATTAGGACCACTGCTCTTTTTAATCTATATAAATGACCTGGACCAGGATATAGGGAGTATAATTTCCAAGTTTGCAGATGATGCAAAGCTAGGAAAAGTAGTAAAAAGTGCGAAGGATAGTAGCAGACTGCAGGTAAAGTTAGACAGACTGGTGAAATCGGCAGACATATGGCAAATGAAATTTAATGCAGAGAAATGCAAAGTGATGCATTTTGGAAGAATGAGGAGAGATAATATAAGATGATGGTACAATCGTAAAGGGGGTGAAAGAGCAGAGAGACCTGAGAGTTCAGATAAGCAAATCTTTGAAGGTGACAGAATAGGTAGACAAAGTTGTTAAAAAGCATCCTTGGCTTTATAAATAGGGGCATAGAATACAAAAGTAATGAAGTTATGATGAAATACTGGTTAGGCCTTAGCTAGAGTACTATGTTCAATTCTGTGCACTGCACTTTAGGAAGGATGTCAAGATCTTGGAGAGGGTGCAAAGGTGATTCATCATGATGGTACCAGGAATGAGTTATGTGGAGACACTAGAGAAGTTAGGATTGTTCTCCTTGGAGCAGAAGGTTAAGGGAAGATTTAAAAGAGTTGTTCAAAATTATGAGGGGATTTGATAGAGTGAACAGGGAGAAACTGTTTCCACTGGTGGGTGGATTAATAACCAGAAAACACAGGTTTAAGATAGACGTCAAAAGAACCAGAGAGGAGATGAGGAAAAATTTGTTCACACTGCAAGTTGTTTGGATCTGGAATGCATTGACTGAAAGGGTGGGGGAAGCAGATTCGATAACAACTTTTGGGAGAGAAGTGGAGAGGTATTTGGGGAGGACAAATTTGCACAGCAATGGGGAGAGAGCAGGGGAGTGGGATTAATTTGCATAGCTCTTTCAAGAGCCGGCACGGACACAATGGACTGAATGGCCTTCTTCTGTGCTGTATAATTCTATGATTCTAGGGAGGCCATTTGGCCCATCGTGCCTGTGCCGGCTCTTTGAAAAAGCTATTCAACTCATCCCACTCCCCCGCTCTTACCCCATAGCCTTGCAAATTGTTCCTTTTCAAGTACTTCTCCAATTCCAATTTTGAAACCTTGTATTGAATCTGTTTTCACCACCCTTTCAGGCAGTGCATTCCAGACCATAACTTTATGTAAAAAAATAATTCTACTCGTCTCCGCTCTGGTTCTTTTGCCAATTATCTTAAATCTGTGTTCTCAAATGCTCATGCAGGAATAAACCCAGAGTGGTTTCACGGTGACACTGACGTGTTACTGAGCAACGATCCCTTTAACCTACAGATAAAGCACATGACAGGGAACACACTTACTTGCTAATGTACTCTCCTGTCAGGGCAACTCCACAGGCCTGGCATTTGAAACAGCTCACGTGCCACTGCTTCTCCAGAGCAAGCAGTGACTGCCTGTGTTTGATTTCATCCCCACAGCCAGCACATTCTGCAAATAAAAATAGAACACAAAAATATGATGCTTAATCCACCCAGAATTTTCCAACGCACAATTATAGAAGCATCCATTACAACCCCCACTTTAATGACTGTTGTGGTGACATTGTGACAAAGCTACTGTGTAATTATGCATCTCTATCTAATGATACATATTATATTCCCAGTGCTTGTGCCAGATACCTAATTATTCACACTAAATCATGATTAAGGGAACACTTATCTTTATTCCAAATAATGGTGTTTGAAGTATCACTGCCAGCAAGTCCCACAACATTGAGCAAATGTCCCTAGCAAGTCTGGTCTGGCTATTCATTGATTCCAGATATGTGCTTCAGATGGACCCACATTCCAACCTGCTTTCCAATGGGTAGGGTGGAAAATATCTCTCAGACAAGTTGTGAGAGATGACATCTCTATCATGGAGAAAAGAAACTACACATCTAGACAATCATGGTGGTTAGTG
Source organism: Callorhinchus milii (assembly GCF_018977255.1). Classification (NCBI taxonomy): domain Eukaryota; kingdom Metazoa; phylum Chordata; class Chondrichthyes; order Chimaeriformes; family Callorhinchidae; genus Callorhinchus; species Callorhinchus milii. Next base: position 8,935,237 of record NW_024704754.1, read on the forward strand.
CATCATTGTGGTATAATAGTGAGTGTGAACCACCTGGATAGATGGAATGGCTCAATCAAAAGGAGGTAGATACGGATGAGGATATTGAAAAAGGCAGTCTAGCATAAACAAGGTTAGTTGGTGGAACACAAAGAGGGATTAAGATGAATTTAGTGAGCTCTGCCAGATGTAGCACAGTACTTGAATGATACATTCAGATTTGAGCGGTTCAGGCACTATAATAATAATAATCCTTTCATATGATGTAGCGTTGATGAGATGTCTCAAAGCGCTTCACATAATATATTGTAAATTGAATTGGCTGTGTATTTTGTGGGTGAAATGCAGCAGCCAACAGTGCACAGCAGTGTCCCACAAACAGCCGTGGATTGAGTGACTACATTTTTTTGTGAGGAGCTGGACTTATGCACTGTTAAAACTCTGCAGAGATCACTGCTTGTTCTGCTCTCATTTAGTGCAAGTATTGTTCTGAAATCCACCTGGGAGGTGCAGGATTATGCTGATGAGCATTGCATTTCCTCTCGACAGTCATTAGGTGAGTGGTTGCTTTTCTATGCACTTGAATAGAAAACACTGCACAACAAGATTACTCTGTAACAGAGCTTTACAGTGAGCTCTGCCAGGAAAAGAGTTCAATAACTCGCTGGATGCCAGGCAGGATTTCCTGAATTCCGTAAAGTCTGGTCGGATTAAACTAAAAAAGGAAAGTCTGATAAATAATAAATAAAGTAAACAATCTTCGTATTTGATATAATGCTTTTCATGTTGGGAGGTGCTTCAGAGGATTCAATGTAAAGTGGACTAACCATGTATTTTGTGGGCCAATCATCCCGAAACTAGGAATGTATAGATTGCAGATTGGTTGTTCCATTTTCAACAACAACATTACATTTGTATAGCGCCTTTCACGTTGGGAGGACGTCCCAAGGCGCTGGACAGAGTACAGCATTTCAGACCCGAGTTGGGGTTGGGAAGGGTAAGGGAGGGGAAGGGAAGGGGGGGTGACCAATGGCATTGTCGAAGAGGAGGGTCTTGAAGCGGGACTTGAAGGAAGCTAAGGAGGGGGCAGGGCGGAGTGACTGAGGGATGGAATTCCAGAGGTTGGGGGCAGAGTGGCTGAAGGCTCTCCCGCCAATGGTGGGGCGGGTGGGTCGGGGACGTGGAGCAGGCCGGAGCCGGTTGAGCGGAGGGAACAGGCAGGTTGGCAGGGGGTTAAGAGGTCGCAGAGGTAGGGTGGGGCGAGGCCATGGAAGGCTTTGCATGTGAGGACCAGGATCTTGAACTGGATCCTCTGAAGGATAGGGAGCCAATGGAGTCGGGCGAGATGTGGTCACGGAGTTTGGTTCGGGAGAGGACATGAGCTGCAGAGTTCTGGATTATCTGCAGCCTGTGGAGGGAGGAGTTGGGAGGGCCGACCAGCAGGGTGTTTGCATAGTCGAGTCTGGAGGTGATGAAGGCATGAACAAGAGTCTCAGCGGCCTGAGGGGTGAGGTAGTGGCGGAGTCGGGCGATGTTACGGAGGTGAGGAAAGGCAGAGTGGGTCATGGCTTGAATATGGGGGAGAAAAGACAGTTGAGGGTCGAACAAGACACCGAGGTTCCTGACTGGCGAGTTGAAGTGTGCAACCATGGAGGTTGATGTTGCCAGAGCCTGAGGTGCTGAGGCGCTGGCGCGAGCCAATCAGGAGGGCCTCAGTCTTGTTCACATTCAACTGTAGGAAATTTGCCCTCATCCAGGACTTGATGTCCGACAGGCAGTCTGTCAGGACAGCACTGGTCCTGGAGTTGAGGGTGGAGGCAGGAAGATAGAGTTGGGTGTCATCCGCATACATGCGGAAGTTAACCCCATGTCTGTGGATGATGTCACCAAGAGGGAGCATTTTCCATTGTTTTGCTCACAAAATACATTGTCAGTCCATTTTACAATATATTCTGTGAAGTGCTTTGAGATGTCTCAAGGACGTGATAAGGCACAGTATCAAATGCAAGGATTATTATTATTATTTACACTGTCAGCATGGCACTGATGAGAATCTGAAACAGATATCAATTCAGTGGCACAAATGCCATTGATTGTATGTTTCGAGGCCCACCTTTGAAGATGGCTATCACATCAATGTGACTCACAGAGGCAGCCCCTTTGCCAACTGTGTGTTTTGTGGGGGTGGGGAAAGAAACTACTCCCAAATGACCCTCAATGGCAAAGGAAAAGGAGCAAAAAAAACTTGCCTTGGCGAGGAAAAGGTCCCAAAGTGCTTGAAATGAATGGAGCAGATGCCTGAGTTGGGTTGGATGGTAGAAGGTTTTCAGGTGGGTTTTGAAAGCAGTGAAAGAGTGAGTATGAGGTGAGGGATTTAGGGAGAGAATTATCTTAGTTTTATTCAAGTTGTATGCCAAACAAGTGAATGTTAAGAGAATAATTACATCCAATTCACACTTACATTGGAAATCAAAGTTCCCATTTATTGCACGATTAGCTAAACTGCACAATAGTTACCAGATGCCAGACTGGTTGTCGAGACTGGAAACACTGTATTTGAATAAAATGAATTGTGTCAGGCTTATTGCTTTCACGACTGAAGGAATTACAGCTTGAATCAATTAAAGGAGGTACTCTTGACTTTAAACGAAAAGTAATTTGTGAAGAGTGCTTGAAGTTGGGGGAGACTACAGAACCTAGACAACAATCTAAGACTTGCTTGGGTTTGATTAGGGTGATAAAGTCATGCAACAATGAAACATTTTCCGTCATTTGGGCTTGAAGTGACTCAGACTGTTTTACTTCTAAGAGCCAATATGCAAGGAATTGTACTTTGGCACGGCACTCCGTTTTGATGTTACAATTGAGCCAGTGTATTTGTACAGGTTCTAGGGCGCAATGTTCAAAGCATTTAGAAAAACAATATTACTATTATGAAAGGATTTGCTTTCTGATGGATTTTGGAGGTGTTGTGTCAAATGGGTTGTGTGCGTTTCAATGGAGGCTTTGTCAAGGGGAGACCTGGACAGAGAAGGTCTTTCAACACATTTGCTCTCCTTCCAACAACAACAACAACAAGATTCCATTTATAAAGCGCCTTTCACGTCAGGAGGACGTCCCAAGGCGCTGCACAGTTGGGTCATGACCCGAGCAGGGGGGAAATGGTCAGGGTGAGGGGAGGGAAGGGAGGGAGAGAGGGGGGAAATGGTCAGGGTGAGGGAGGGAAGGGAGGGAGCGAGGAGGGGGAAGAGAGTCGAGAGGGGAGCTGAAGGCTCGGTCAAAGAGAAAGGTTTTGAGACCGGCCTTGAAGGAGGAGAGGGAGGAAGCGGCGAAGGCACTGGGGATAGAGTTCCAGAGCCTAGGGGCTGAGAGGCTGAAGGCCCGACCACCGAAGGTAGGGCGATTGGGGCGGGGGACGTGGAGCAGACCGGAGCCGGAGGAATGGAGGGTACGGGCAGGTAGGTAGGGTGATAGTAGGTTGGAGAGGTAGGAGGGAGCAAGGCCGTGAATGGCCTTGTAGGTGAGGATGAGGATCTTGAAATCAATCCTCTGGGGGATGGGGAGCCAGTGGAGGCGAGCGAGGGTGGGTGTGATGTGGTCGCGAAGCCTGGTGCGGGACAGTACATGAGCTGCAGAGTTCTGAATGAAAGCATCAAGATGTTCCCCCACCAGCCCAGTGTCTTGTACTCCACCCTTATTGATTATCCATTCCAGCTGCTGATTCCTCTCTGTGCAATTAAACATTTTCTGATGTCTGTCCTAAAATTGGCCATCACAACTCTGAGCCAGTGTCCTTCAGTCCTGCTACCTTGGTGTATCTTAAAATGTTCGTTTCTTCAATGATAGCTTTCAAAGAAATCAGGAACAGGTGACCACCTACTATGTAAATATTGAGGCATTTGCTCATGATTTGGGGATCATGTCCATTTTAATACCAATTCCTGTAGTAGTTAGAGCATTCGCCTCACAAGTGAGAGACCGGGTTTGAATCCCGGCAGGGCAAAACGTTAGGCAAGTTTCCTTACTCCACATGCTTGATAATAATCTCTCAAGAAAGAAAAAAAAATTGGTCACTTCAATCCACAACTGCTTGTGGGACACTGCTGTGCAATTGGTTGCTGCGTTTTGCCCACAAATATACAGTCAATTCACGTTGCAGTATATTCTGTGAAGCGCTTTGAAATGTCTAGAAGACGTGAAAAGTGCTATATCAAATGCAAGATTATTAGGATTATTATTAATTGTTTATCGAGACAACAAAAAAAGCAGATTGTTAAGAAAATATAACAACAAAAAATTACACGTGTATAGCGCCTTCCACGTCAGGAGGATGTCCTAAGGAGCTGGACAGGCAGGTATCTGTATCTGAGCTGGTGGTTGGGATCAGGAGGTGTGGAGGGCGGGGAGAGTAGGAGGGTGACCGAAAGCAAGGTTGAAGAGGAGGGTCTTGAGACGGGTCTTGAAGGAGGCAAGGGAGGGGGTGAGGCAGAGGAACTGTGCGATGGAGTTCCAGAGGGTGGGGGCAGGAACCGCAGGAACTTGAATGGCTTTGGAGCCTTATTCTTTGCTAAGATTATGTGGACATAAACTTAAAACCTATTTACAATGTGGATGACTGAACAGGACTCAGATTACATCTCGACATAATACTCCACCCATACAATTTGAACACGTGTAAACAAATAGTTAAATGGGCTGTGGTTTTCTGTTATCAGGAACGTGTATTACAATAAGGCGAGTGCACTCTGTTACTAAAATTGAATACTGCTGGTGAAATTTGACGCCCTTAGCGCTACGTGTTGCAACATTGATGACGTATATTAAAAATGGAATTCAGGTCACATTAGCACGCACATACTGTCAAAGTAACTATATTTAAAGCTGTGAAGAATTGATCAATGCTAGTTTGAAATTGGTGGTGATTCTTTGTGATGTGTTGTGGAACGCTACACTGTGTGAGGGGCGCTATGTAAATGCTACGTAAAAGATGTTGTCATTGATTCATTGGATATGATAATCAGTGGAGTCCTGTAGCTCAGTGGTTAGAGCGCTCTCCTCGCAAGTGAGAGGACCTGGGTTCGATTCCCTTCAAACGTTGGGCAAGTTTCCTTACTCCACATGCCTCTATTTACCTAGCAGTAAGTAGGAACTTGGTTGATAGTCAATTGGTGGATCGCTTTTCTGGGGGTAATAATTACTTCAAAATAAATAAAAAATAATTGGTCACTCAGTCCAAGACTGTTTGTGGGACACTGCTGTGTGCAATTGGCTGCCACATTTCGCCCACAAAATATACAGTGAATTCACTTTACAGTATATTCCATGAAGCCCTTTGAGACGTCTCAAAGACGTGATAAGGCGCTATATCAAATGCAAGGATTATTATTGTTATTAAACCTCTCAAACTTTAAGCCATTTCTACCCCAGGTGTTAAACATCCTTCTTTCTTGTGGTGAATGACATCTCCTGCTCACTTGTTCATGCTAGATTCCCATGTTTTTTTCAAATCCTGTCACGAGTTCAGCTTATTAGGAACACAGGAACAGGAGTAGGCTATTCAACCCCTCAAGCCCATTTCAGTAAATTATGTCTGATCTGTACCTCAACTCCATTTATCCGCCTTTATTCCATAACCCTTATCTAACAAAAGTCTATCCACCTCAGTCTTGAAAATTTGAATGGATCCAGCATCCATCCAGCCTTTTGGGAAAGAGAATTCCAGATTTCCATACTTTTTTTTAACACTTCCTTCTTTTTAAACAAAAATATTTACTTTAATGTTTAATTTCACGCTGTTATCTAGTGAACGCACTCCTCACCGGTCTCCCCAGCTGCACTGCACAAAAAATGCAGCTCATTCAGAACTCTGCTGCCTGCATACTTACCTGGACCAAACTCTGTACCCCCATCTCACCAGTTCTGACCAGGCTCCACTGGCTCCCCATCATCGAATGAATCAACTTCAAGATCCTCACACTTGTGTTCAAATCCCATCACTCCCTGGCACCTCCCTACCTCTCTAACCTCCTCACTGCCCAATCCACCACCCGGCGTCGCCACTTGACTGGCACCGACTTCCTGCTCGTCTCTTGCATCCTCCACCCTACCATGGGGGGTCGCACATTCAGCAACTATGTCCCAAAACTTTGGAACACTCTCCCTTAATCCCTCTGCCTTGCCCCCTCTCTCCTCTTTTTCAAGTCCCGCCTGAAAATCTTTCTCTTTGGCCATGCTTACCTCCCCCCCTCCGGGTCAGGAGTCAGGCTCCACCACTGTTAAGCACTCTGAGACGCTACCCTGCATGGTGGGTGCTATAAACTGCAAGTTGTTGCTGAAGAAGCATAAAATCCTTGCTCTCCCTGGCCCCAATTTATCAAGCCTCAGGTCGAATTATATCAGATTCTCCAGGCAGCTTCCCATCCTCACACTCGTGCAGCTGTGTCCTGTGCAACCATCCTGGAGAACAGACCATCCAGTGGTCAAAACAAAGCCCTGTAAAGGATTCACACAATGTGCGTGTGAAATTGCGCAATGGAGTACATTCACAATCTGGATTTGTGCGGATAGATAGGTGTAACATGTCCTGGAGAATTTGGTATAATCCGATCTGAGAATAGATCTTGAAGGGAAAATGCCTATATTTATTTTCCTCCATGTAGACTGAAGGCAAGCTCTTTGATTTGGGGATAAAAGGGCTCAAAGCTAGCAACTGCTGCTGTTTCACCACATTGTCTTAATTGGGAGGAAGGGTAGGAGAGTCTTAACAAATGTAATGCTTCCCAAACTGGAAGGGAATGAGGAAGGAATGGCAGGAGGTGTATCCTGTCGGGGCCTTGACCCCAACCTATAAACACAGGATCTGAATAGGACCCTGTCACCAGCCTTGGCTGCTGTGTTTATGCAGTTGTAAGCTTGCTTAGGAAAATATATTTGCCAAGATTAGCTTGAGAAGTCTTGTTTCATTTGGAAATCGCTTTTCTCTTGTTATTCTCAGGAATGAGGTATGAAATCATAACCGGTGCTGATTACAATGCTTTCCTTGGGAACTGAAGCTTTTGCACTTCACACGGAGGATGTGACGTCAGACATTAAGTCCTGGATGAGAGCTAACTTTCTACAGTTGAACGTCAACAAGATTGAAGCCCTCCTGATTGGCTCTCACCAACACCTCCACAACTCCACGTCTCCCATCCTTCAGGCTTTCCACCCTCACTCTATGGAACTCCATCCCACTTTCCCTTCGCCTCGTTCCCTCCCTTGCGTCTTAAATCCCTCCTCTTCAACCGAGCCTTCGGCCACACTCCTATCCTCCCTGACCTCCACCCTCTCCAATCCTGACCCCCAGCTCGGGTCCAAATCCCTGACTGTCCAGCATCTTGGGTCATCCTGCTGACGTGAAAGGCACTTATACAGATGTAATTTGTATTGTATCATATCTGACAGGTGTATAATTATATTTGGTAAATATAATTATGTTTCTTACATTTGGTAGGGCACCTTTCGCATAAAGAGAATGTTTACAATATATATAAGGATATATTGTAAACGGTGTATTTTGTAAGTAGTGGTGGCAGCCAATTTCCACACAGTCAAAAATCCCACAAACAGCCATGAATTGAATGCACTGCTATTGACAGCACAGCCCACTTGACTCATTGACAGGACATGGAAGGGCAGACCAGTCACTGAGGGCTCAGCTCCCATTAACCATGCAAGCCAAAGCCCTAATGGGTAGGGTGGTCCTAGCTGGACAAGCAGCGGGAAAGCTTGCCAGACAGCAATATCAATGGCAAGCTATATGGTTTTAGCTGGTTAAACTCCAGCAGTACCCCAGCGCACACTCTGGGGTCCCCAAGCCTTGGCTCTTGCCAACCTGTGCCAAATACTCTCTGGAATTAGGTAAGTAGGATCCATCCCTCCATGGAGGGAGTGCGCATTCCATTCCAACAATCTATCTCTGGAATTTCCACATGTAGGTGGGATGCATGGAATTCTTAGTTCTTGGATACTCTAAAGCACGGTGATGGGAATCCACATGTGTCAGACATCTGGCTGAACTCCCAAAAAATGGAATGACTGATTTTGTTTGAGGGATTGTTGGCCTAACTCCTTTTGCTTTTTGAACTGTGTCAGGAGATCTTTAATATCCACTTGAACAGGCAGACAAGACCTCGGTTTAACGTCTCAATGGAAGGTCAGCACCTCCCATAATGCAGCACTGTATCGAGTGGCAGCACAGGCTAAATGAGTTCCAAGTCCCAACGTGGGGCTTGAACCAGGCTGATGCCTGGTAGTCCAAATCAGGAAACAAAAGGGAGTTGGGGAGCAAAAGGAGTGAGATGTCATACTTACGACTGGGCCCATGAATTTTGACAGGCTCCGAACTAGTGACCAGTGTATGAGAGCATTGCTGGCAAACACAGTCCTTCCCACTGAACGTCACACGGTCTCCAACTGGGAAAGTCTTCCTGAAAGAGAGAGGCACGTAGCAGTTTAGACACAGTAAACTGCAACCAACTGCAGGGCTTGCTGCTCTCTGAAAAATGCAATGACTAATTTCTCCATACAAACAGGTGGGGCAAAAGGTAACCCCTGCTTCCTGACTATGAACGCTTCATGGCCAATCATTGGTGTTTAGAAATATATTCACAAGATCACACAAGAGAGGTTCGACCTGTTTTATCTCGTCCTTCCAGAATGCCCACCCTACCCATCCTCCCATTACAGAATCGAGCATTTACTTGTATGAGTCCCTATGTCCTGGCCTTGACCACCCTTCCTGGTAACCCCACTCCACCTGTCTATTCTCCTCTGCGTAAATAAATACCTGTCTGAAATTGTTGTTACCTCCCTGTTTTCTATTTTTACAGTGAATTCTTATTTTCTGTTGCAGATGAGTCGAATGTTATACGAGGAAGCTGATACCAGTAATTTCCTCCTTACTCCGTCCATGTTATGGAAGATGTTGCATTGAACATGGGAATGGATCATTATCTGCCATGAAAATTAAACTGCTCACACACTTAAACTGATTCTCTGGACATCTAAATGCAGTTAAACACTTGTAGGGCATAAGATTAAGTACTTCTAAATACAATCATCATTCTTCCACATCATTTAGTTATTGGTCAGTGCACTGTGGGGAAAAAANTATATGGGGGTAACAGGACTTTATGAACACCCTGTACTGTATGCCTTACCTGCAGACACTGCAGACAAAACAGCTGGGGTGGAATGTTCTTCCCAGAGCTGAAATTACCTCTCCTCCAATAAAGTCTCCACAGCTATCACAGCGGGTCCCATACAATCGCTGGTAATCCTGTGTGCAAATGTACTCTCCATTCTTGTAGAAGAAGTTTGCTTGTGCGAGATCCAACCCACACACTGTAAAACAGAGACACGGTCAAATAATAATAGCAAATAAATAATAATCCTTGCATTTGATGTAGTGCCTTATCACGTCTTTGATTCATCTCAAAGCACTTCACAGAATACACTTGTCCCACAAACAGTCATGGTCAAATTAAGCAGATTATAATAACAATAATAATCCTTGCATTTGATATAGCGCTTTTCACGTCGGGAGGACGTCCAATGGTATACTGCAGATTCATAATCCTTGCATTTTGATATGGCACCTTATCATGTTGTTGAGACATCTCAACGTGCTTTGTAGGATTTTTTACCTTGAAGTACAGTGACTGTATAATTATATGGAAGAAAGACATTTGGATTTTTAAAGCTTTGTCACATCAAAATTCTCCCGAAATCAAAATGAAAGGGACTGGTGGTTAAGTGATTCAAAAGGCTTCCCGGATGAAGACCCTCGCCTACAAAGCACACAATCACTCCATTTTACAGTTTATCCTGTGAAACGCTTTGAGATATCCTCCTGACATGAAAGGTGCTAAATCAAATGCAAGGATTATTATTATTTAAACTCAACAAAGTGTGATTTGCACCAGCTTTCTATCATTGGAAATCCTTGCACCCATCAATGACAGCACTAAAGGTAATTGATTGTGTGGTTCAAAGTTGCTGGATTTAGTGCAGAAATATTTTGCTACAGAGAGACAGATACAATCAAAATATGCGCTAAAGGGTGGAGAGCTCATCTCCAGTTATTAAAATTATGTTCCATGCTCAGAGCTGATTTTCTCCCCCATTGTACTGGGTCACCAATAATAAAATCAATGCTGTCTGCTGTCTTGAAGATAAGTCAATCAGCTCCCAGCAATCAGCTGACACAGTCTGACAAATAGCCTTTTTACAAACCTCTTTCTGTTTTCATTGTTTTAACAGGAACGAAGCCAGCAGAAGTACAAGCCTGTCTGAGTTATGAGGTCTATACATTTCAGCAGGAAGGGGTGCATCACACAACTCATTTTAAAATGTGATACTCAAGATGTGTTTATGAGTTTGTGCCATTCCCCTCCCTCCTCCTTCTTCTTCCAAGTGAATGTCTCAGTGGTGGAGGTGGGGGAAGGCAAGGACGTTGGGTCTTCTCTGGGTAATCCTGTAGTGTATTGGTTAAAGCCCTCACCTCGTAAGTGAAAGGACCTAGGTTCAATTCTCTGGCGGGTAAAATCTTTGGTATGTTGGAATAATGGGTGGCGGATGGTCAAAAAACAACAATTTCAAATGAGATTTCTAATTAATGATGCCTCTTTTAAGTTGCAAATGGTGATTCCTCCTGGTAACAGGGAGAACATCTTACACTCTCATTGGTCTTGCAGGATGTGACTCTGGTTAGCGGAAATCCCGTTCGAAATCAATTGTGTTTTCCACCCCTTTCCCTGGCTTGCTGCAGATCCACCCCAACAACTAGATGATGATTGACAGTTCAGGCTCAATATCACAATATCAAGTGCACATCTGCAACCGTCAGTACAAACAGTTATGGATGCTTAGACAGTGTAAATAAATTTTGTATTGTATTAGAATTCCATTTTATTCAAATGCTTTAATTGCCCAGAATCACCTCTGCCCCACACCTTTATTTTGCAGGTGCAAAGAGAGTGGTTAATAAAACATTTTTGTCTTGGCAAACACAAGATCAGATTGAATCCTATCTGAGAATCATAGTTTGGAGGTTTTACCAACACAAGTTGTCAAGTGCAGTGACACTGCCAGGTCTGTCTTTGCACTTCCACGCAAAATAAATTCATTGCTTTGCTCATGCTCACACGAAAGAGAACCCTCGGCATCATTTAATAGTACTTCAATAATACAATGACTCTCTCACAGGCAAGCAAAACACATCCTGAACAACAAAGATTTGTGCAAAGATGGAAAGGAATAACCAGACAAGTCTTTGCAGCGGGGTGAGTGTGTTTGTGTTTTTTATTTCTCTTGAAGCTAACCAGCATTGACAACTTGCCAAAATGTTTTGTAGCTCAAGTCAAACCAGCCCGAACAGTCTTTCTGCTCTCAACACTACATATGAACTCTGTTTGGTGCGAGCCTGATGCATTTCAGTGTGGTATAACCCAATGTATAGACGGAGCTAAGACTTTCTTCACGTTACGATAAAGCTTCTGTTGAATAAAATACTGATAATGTGTTTTTCATTCCACAAAGATTACAGTGGATATTTGCTTCTTCAGAGGGGTTTCTCCTGAAATTCACGGTTAAAGTCTGAAACAGAATCGTACGCTGACAATTCTTTTATAATGTGAGTGAAACCTGCTTCAGTGAACCTATTTTTGACTGCAGCACTGAGTAAACAGTTGCAATTTTGTTTACAATTTAGACACAGTACAAGGCAGCTAGCAAAATCACGCAAACAGCTGTGAAGCAAATACCCAATTTTTAATGGAGGATTGTCGGCCAAGGACATTGGGAGAAATTCCAGTCTTCTTTCAAATCATGGGATCTTTAACATCCATCCGAGCAGGCAGATGGTACTGTGATTTTCCTGTACCATCTGAAAGATGGCACAACAATGCAGCACACCCCCAGCACTGCATTGGAGTGTCAGTACAGAGTTTATGAGTTCCAAATACTGGGTAATTGACACATGATCTTGAGACACTCAGCCAAAGCTGTAGCTCTTGGTATTTGTGAAACTGGTCCAACTGCATCATTCACCACCTCAAGGTAAAACAAAGTAGTCAAAAGTGTTTTTTTATAAGTAAAAGTATGCACTCCCCTGAATGAGTCAGAAGTACCTGAAGTCTGAAGTACCAGACTTCCCAAAGTGCTGCAATGAATTTGAGAACGATTTAGAGTCAAGGTTGTTGCAAACTCCCATCTGAAATTGGCAAAGCTATTTGAGAAATGACACACTGTTAAGTTTCGGGGTTCAAATATCCCAGTGGCTAGCATTTTTAATCTGCTTTTATAAAAGCAGTAATCTTCCTATCAAAGCACATGAACCAACATGAAATTAAATGAGGAAAAATGCAGTCGTGCATTGGGTTTTGGTCATTCTATCTACGACTGTTTGTGGGACACTGCTGTGCGCAATTGTCTGCCGCATTTCACCCACAAAATATACAGTTAATTCACTTTACAGTATTTTCTGTGTAGCGCTTTGAGACATTTCGAAAACGCAATAAGATCTATATCAAATGCAAAAATTATTATTATGAAAACGACAGCTGTCCAGTAAATATTAAATACTTAATAACATGTGGCTGCAGATAAGGGCTCATGAACAAAGAGCAAAATTTGAAGTTGGAGTGAAGGGAAGTGGAGGATTGAATTCCACTCTTAGAAATGTAAAAACATGAGGAATAAGTGGATAAAAATCAGTGACTACTGCATAACTCTGTCTGCAGTGAGGTTACATTTCTGCATTGTGTAACTTTGCTAAAGATAACACAAGCAAAGATCTATCAGGCAGCAGGGCTAACTTACTTGTGTCAGCTTGGTTTCAATTGTCAGCATTTTTGCCTCTGAGTCAGAAAGTTGTGGGTTCAAGCCCCATGTCAGTATTTGGAATCACATTGTCTAAGCAGACACGTCAGTATAGTGTTGAGGGAGTGCTGCAATATTGGAATTGCTGTCCTTCAGATGAAATGTTAAATTGAGATCTTGTCTGTCCATTGAGGTGAAGGTTAAAGAACCCACAACATTATTCAAAATCAAAAGGGAGTTTCTCCTGGTGTCCTGGCCAACAATCCTCCAGTTAAAAAGGTCATTGAAGTCCTGGCTGTTTGTGGAACTTTGCTGCGTGCAAACAAGCTGCTGTGTTTATCTACAAATATACAGTCACCACACTTCACAGTAATCACTCTGAAGCACTTTGAGACGTTTCAAAGAGATGAGGTGCCACATCAAAAGCAAGGATTATTATTATTATTATTACACTTGACAGTGATTATTAATGAAGACAGTCCAACATGATAAGGAACTATAAAAATGCAACTCCCGCAGCGTATTGGTTGGAGCATTCGCCTCACAAGTGAGACGACCCGGGTTCGATTCCTGGCCAGGGGAAAATCTTAGGCAAGTTTCCTTAATCCACTCACCTCCGTTTATCTCTCTTTACCTAGATAAGTAGGTACTCATTTGGTTGTTGATTGGTTGATCGCTTTCCAGGAGTAATAATTCCTTTAAAAAAATCTTTTAAAAAAATAATTGGGTCACTCAATCCACAACTGCTTGTGGGACATTGCTGTGTGCAACTCACTGCCACGTTTCACCCACAAAATATACAGTCAATTCACTTTACATTATATTCTGTGAAGCGCTTTGAGACATCTTGATGACGTGATAAGGTGCTATATCAAATGCAATGATTATTATTCTATAATAATATATAGCGCCTTGGGATGTCCTCCCGACGTGAAAGGCACTATACAAATGTAATCTTGTTGTTGTAAGTGCAAGCTGTTAACATCACACATTAACCCCCGGTCGCACCAGCCATTAAATTACCAGCACGGAAAGATACAGAGGATATTCAGCAGCACCTCCTATCACACTACGTCACTACTATCACTGCCCTGGCTGACAGACCTGCTGGCTACACACAGCATACATCAGCTTCTCACTGATCCCATTATTATCCTGTTACCGTGACAACAGAATTCAAAGAGGAATCAAAGGTGCAGGGTGGAAACCCACTGAAACGCATAGATCCAGGGACTGCAATCCTGAACTTCATTAAACTTCCTGTCAATGGTTTGAAGGCAAAGTTATAGTGGGTGTCTCGTTCCCATTGATGGTAGGGATAATCTCAGGTGGTTTGGAAAATTGTGAACAGAAAGTGCAATTTCTGACTTGCAAGCCCCAAATTCCTAGTGGTGCATCAACTATGCGATCACCGAGCCTCGTTTCTCCTCTCTGTTGCCTCCATTGCTGGTGTGCGTTTGCTCTCAAACCTCACAACGTACAGTGGGGCTGTGCACAGATAATAATAATAGCATTTGATATTGCGCCTAATCAAGTTGTTGAGACGTCTCAAAGGGCACCACAGAATATAATAATAACCCTTGCATTTGATACAGCACTTTTCACATGTTCTAGACGTCTCAAAGCGCTTCACAGAATATACTGTAAAGTGAATTGACTGACAGTGTGAGACTATTTCCCCTTGTTGGAGAATCTATAACTAGGGGTCACAGTCTTAAGATTAAGGGTCAGCCTTTTCGAACAGACTTGAGGAAACATTTCTTCAATCAGAGAGGTAGTGAATTTACGGAATTCTCTAACCCAGAAGGCTATAGATGCTCAGTCCGTGAACATATTCAAGACTGAGATTGATAGGTTTCTAAAGGATAGAGGGATTAAGGGATATGGGTGTAAGGATATCGCCCTGCCAGGAATTGAACCCAGGTCTCTTACTTGTGAAGCGAGAGCTAACCATAGAGCTGCAGGACTCACAAAGCTCACAAAGAGATAATTAAATATCTACAGGAGCTACAATACATTTGTAAAGTGGATTGACTGTGTTTTGTGGGCAAAACGCGGCAGCCAATTGCGTACAGCAATAAAGAGTGCACAACCACAAAGTGTCTCTCTCTCCGTCCCTCTCGTCTTCTATCCCCACTTGACCCTCCCACAACCTCCCTCTGTTCCAGTCTGGGAATCCTCCGCCGGGCTCACCGTGGCACTCGGCGTTGGCTGTCCAGCAGCAGCCACACCGACTGCCCCATTCCCCACCACTCTCGCCACCCACCCCGGACACAGACCCGGGGAGTCAACCTCTCCTCCCTCATCCCCATTCCCCCCACCCCTGCCTCACAACCTGGACCCCCCTCCCCTCCCACACACCCTTCTGTCAACCGCTCCCTCCACATCGGACTGCAAAATGTCCGCTCCCTCTGCAACAAGGCCCTGGTCATCAACGATCTCATCCTTGATGAGAACGTTGATATCATGGCCTTGACAGAAACCTGGCTCACCCCAGGCGACACCTTCCCCCTCACGGAGGCCACGCCACCCGGCTACACCTCCCACCACATCCCCCGCCCCAACCGCCGTGGCGGTGGTGTTGCCCTTATCTCAAGGACACCACTTGCCCTATCCCCCTACTCCTCTGGCTCTTTCCCCTCCTTCGAGCACCTCACCCTCTCCCACCCCTCATTCCTCTCCCTTAAAATCCTCCTCCTCTACCGGCCCCCTAAAACCTCTCCCACCTTCATCTCTGACATTTCAACACTCCTCACATCTCTTTGCCTCTGCTCCGATCGCCTCATCATCCTGGGCGACTTTAACCTACACTTCACCCCCTCCTGCTCCATCTCCACAGACTTCTCTTCCCTGCTCTCCTCACTCAACCTCTCCTTACACATAAACTCCCCCACTCACAGTCACGGCCACCCACTCGATTTGGTGATCACCCGGGGCCTCAGTGTCTCGGATGTCACTATTACCGACAAGGCCATCTCTGACCACTACTTCATCTCCTTCACCACCTCCACCCCCCTCCCCACCTCCACCAGACCCACCACCATCTTCTACCGCCCTTGGAAGAAGTTACCCCCACAATCCCTAACCGATGCCTTGGAGTCCTCTGAACTCCTCTCCCTCTGGCCTTCAACCCTCACCGACCCCTCTTCTCCTCTCTCCCTCCTCCACAATATCCTCTCCTCCACACTCGATACTCTTGCCCCCATCACTTCCCGCACTGTCTCCTACTCCCGCTCCTCCCCCTGGTACACCACCCACCTCCGCTCACTGAAATGCCAGGTGCGGGCTGCTGAGCGCACCTTTGTCAAATCTGGCCTAACGGTCCACCGACAAATCTGGCTGGACCTCCTCAAAATTTACCGCTCCACTCTAGCCTCGGCCAAGTCGTCCTTCTACTCCAGGATAATCCTGGAGGCGAAGAACAACCCCAGGCTACTGTTTTCCACCACATCCCGACTCCTCCGTCCCCCCCGCCACCCCGCGCAGGTCATCTCCTCCAACCTTCACTGCGAGGAGATGCTGGATTTCCTTGAATCCAAGATCAAGGGAATCCGCTCCGCGGTCACTTCCCCTCCAACTTCCACCCACCACCCACCCCTTCCCTCCCACACTCCGACTCCTACCCATCCTCCCCTACACACCTTCGTACCCGTTTCCCCACCCTCTGTCACTGAACTCATCCTATCCCTAAAACCAACCACCTGCTCCCTTGACCCCATCCCCACTCCACTCCTTATCTCCCAGCTCCATTTTCTTGCCCCACACATCACTGACATCATAAACCTGTCCCTCTCCTCTGGCTCTGTCCCCATTCCATTAAAAACTGCCATCATCACGCCCACCCTGAAAAAACCCTCCCTTGATGCGTCGCAGCTATCAAGCTACCGGCCCATCTCCAACCTCCCCTTTCTCTCCAAGGTCTTGGAAAGAGTTGTCGCCTCCCAACTGCGCTCTTTCCTCTCCACCCATTCTCTTTTCGAACCCCTTCAGTCAGGTTTCCGTGCTGCTCATAGCACAGAAACTGCCCTGGTCAAGGTCACCAATGATATCCTGACCATCTGTGACCAGGGCTCCCTCTGTCTCCTCGTCCTCCTCGACCTATCGGCAGCATTCGATACGGTCGACCACGCTATCCTACTCCACCGCTTGTCCTCCCACCTCAACCTTCAAGGCACTGTCCTTGAATGGTTTAGCTCTTACCTTTCCACCGTCTTCACTTCGTCTCAACGAATGGCTTCTCCTCCACCCCCCGTACTGTCTCATGTGGTGTCCCTCAGGGCTCTGTCCTCGGTCCCCTCCTCTTCACCCTCTATATGCTCCCCCTTGGTGACATCATCCGCAAACATGGGGTTAACTTCCACATGTATGCGGATGACACCCAACTCTACCTTTCCTCCTCTACTCTCAACTCCACGACCACCGATGTCCTGACAGCCTGCCTGTCCGACATCGAGTCCTGGACGAGAGACAACTTTCTTCAGCTCAACGTGCGAAAAACCGAGGCCCTCCTGATTGGCTCACGTCAGCGCCTCCGCACCTCAGGCGCTGACACCATCAGCATCCAAGGCTGCACTCTCCACCTCTCAAAGCCAGTCAGGAACCTCGGCGTTTTGTTCGACCCTGAGCTGTCCTTTCTCCCTCACATCCGCACCACAACTGGCACCGCCTTCCATCACCTCCGGAATATCGCCAGATTACGGCACTACCTCACCCCTCACGCTGCTGAAACCCTGGTTCACGCCTTTGTCACCTCAAGGCTGGACTATGGGAACTCTCTCCTCGCCGGCCTTCCCGCCACCTCCCTCCACAAGCTGCAGGTCATTCAGAACTCTGCAGCTCGTGTACTGTCCCGCACCAGGCTTCGCGACCACATCACTCCCACCCTCGCTCGCCTCCACTGGCTCCCCATCCCCCAGAGGATTGATTTCAAGATCCTCATCCTCACCTACAAGGCCATTCACGGCCTTGCTCCCTCCTACCTCTCCAACCTACTATCCCCCTACCTACCTGCCCGTACCCTCCGTTCCTCTGGCTCCGGTCTGCTCCACGTCCCCCGCCCCAACCGCCCTACTATCGGTGGTCGGGCCTTCAGCCTCTCAGCCCCCAGGCTCTGGAACTCCATCCCCCAGTGCCTTCGCCTTGCTTCCTCCCTTTCCTCCTTCAAGGCCGGTCTCAAAACCTTTCTCTTTGACCGTGCCTTCAGCTCCCCTCTCGACTCTCTTCCTCCTCCTCGCTCCCTCCCTTCCCTCCCCTCACCCTGACCATTTCCCCCCTCCTCTCTCCCTCCCTTCCCTCCCCTCACCCTGACCATTTCCCCCCTGCTCGGGTCATGACCCAACTGTGCAGCGCCTTGGGACGTCCTCCTGACGTGAAAGGCGCTCTATAAATGGAATCTTGTTGTTGTTGTTGTCTTGTGGATCACAGAACGGCTCAAATTTTATATCTAAACATAGAAATCTGCAGCGCAGAAGGAGGCTATTTGGTCTAGAGATCGCATTGACTCAGAGATCAATTCAGTCCCAACGCCCTGCCTTATCTCTATAACCCTTCAAGCACTTCGCTTTCATATGCCTGTTTGTGAGGCATTGCTGCCTACAAATATACAGTCATTACACTTCACAGTAATATCCTTTGAAGCCCTTTGAGATGTCTTGAATACTCTATATCAAATGCAAGAATTATTCTTATAGTGCAGGAGGGCAGCGAATTTTCACGCAGCAATGCCACACAAATAGCTACAAAGTGAATGATCAATGTTATCTGCTTTGCACGCACAGCTAGTGTTGAGGACTGCATATCATTAAATCAGGTTTAAAGTTTTTAACTTGGTTCGGATCAATGAGCAAAAATTTGCATTTGTTAAACTAACAGGCCTGGTCTTATAATTGAGGCCTGTTATAACAATATAGTGTGTATATGGGGGTGGGGGGGGGGGGTGAAGGGTGGGGGGGGCTGGTGGGCATAATTCCTAACCAGCACCATAACTGTACGTTAAGTGATGATTCAGGTTTAAGCCCATTGCACCACAATACAAGTTATGTTTAGGCAGGGCCTCTTACATCAGGTAGGCAGTTCAAAGTGATTGCCAAAGCTGATGGGCACTCAAGCTGGGGGTGGGAGTATGGAGGTGCGGAAAGCGGAAAGATGACTGAAAGCGCAGTCAAAGAGGTAGTTTTGAGATGTGTCTTGGATGAGTGGAGGGAGCGAGCGAGTCGGAGGGACTCTGAGATGGAGAGTTCTGGAAAGCTGAGGCAAAATGGCTGAAAACCCATCTAATAGATGAGCCTAATTTTATGAAACTGTATTGAATTTACATTTTATTTTCTATCTAACATAACCCCGGATTCAATATTTGCTCACAAAGAGATAATTAAATATGTCTGAGTAATAGTTACAAACTTGTATCAGTGCAGCAGTGTGGGTGCAGTTATACTATTAATTGGAGTAATCAATCTCTGGTTATTGCACAGAAGATTGGAACTGAATCTGCAGCGCACAGATAGCCAAATTCCTTGCTTCTGTTAAGTACACAGTGCACGTTCTGTTGTTTCCCAAAGATGCAGCTGCAGACTTTGCTTGCAGTGATGATGTGCTTGTTCTTTCACCACCTCCTGCTATGAAACCACTGTAGAAATTCCAAACTTTGAAAGCATAAGTTTCCCAGTGGGACGACCTTGCCTTTTGTACCATCGGTTAAATAAATTACTCTGATTCAACTCCTCTCCATATGTGAAGGCACACCTCTTGATGGTTGGAGGCGATTTCCATTATTATCTAAATAGTTCCTTTCAGAATTAAATGACAATAAAAACCAGAGCTGGAGCGTGGACCGAATCTAACAGCAACATGCTTAATTGAATGGGGAGTGCAGAGCAGATCTCTTGGTTTATCTCTCTCTACCAAACAATCCTATTCACTTTAGGATTCTGCATTAAAAAAATGCCAATTTCATGTTAGGATAATTCATTAATCGTGATCTAATGATTGAGTTGGAAGGATGGCATATTATTATTATTTTATGGTCAGCCCAAATGTTGGTGAAATCGCTTAATGCAAAGTTATTTGGAGCACTTTGAGACATCTAGAAGACATGTAAAGCACTATATCAAATGAAAAGACTATTATTATATTTATTATTTTGCACTGGTTATATTTTACATTGAAATAATCCAAATGTGAAATTCTTCTTTTTTTTGAGGGAATGATTTACTTACTCCACAAAAGGCTGGTCATTTGAGGGTGGCTCAGACACAACAGTAGAGAGAGGGACGGAAGCAATACTCTCCATCCCTTATCAATATTAATGGTATTACTGAGACATGTGGTGACATTGATTTTATAGGCAAACACAACAGCCAATTTTGCACACAGCAATGCCGCACAAATAGCCACAAAGTGGATGACAAATATGATTTGGAGGCCAGGACACTGGCAGAAACTCTCTCCAAGTTTCCTCCAAATTAAAGAGACTGGATTTTATATCTCTTATATCCTGAAAGCAGAAGAGCTTGGTGCAAAAATGAATCTGAGCTAATGGAGCGTAGAGCATTGCTCAAAGCCACCTCCGTTGCCATCCTAATAACCTCATTATCCTCAACACCAAATCTACCATGTAAAAGAGACAAGATCAATAATGTGTGAGGCAGTCAGTGAGAAATAAAGCAAATATGTTGTCGAAAGGCAAGCTCAATTTTTCACCTTTCGGAAAACCACTGGAAAGTACTTCTCAAAAATTCTCAATGAAATGCACTTTTTTTTAAAATTGTGTCTGTAGATGCGTCAAATTGACTGTAACTTTCCTTCAGGATTCATGGGTGATAAGAGGCTGATGGCAATAAACCATATGCAATGAACCACCTGCATATTGAAACACTTCAAGGTATATTAATAAGTTTGGATCCATCTGTAGATTAGCTCGTATCGCAGTATTTTTAAGTAATGTCCCAAGACTGGCCCAATAATGCCTGGAAAATCATTCATTGCATTCATTGATCAATGTACAATTGAGTTTTGTTGTGGAATATTGCAGGCTGGATTGAATAGAGAGTCACAAGGAGTTTTGCTGCATTTAGAGTGATCACAACAGTGCAGTATTCCTTGCAATTGACAATAGCATCTTATCACATCATCAAAATGCCTCAAACAGCCTTGAATTGAATGACCATTTGATCTGGATTGCTGGCTATGACACTGGGGGAAAAACTCCCTTCTCTGTTTGACCAGTGTCATGGAGTCTCCACTGAAATAGGCCAACGGGGCCTCGGTTTAACATCTATTCCAAAGGTTTCCTGTTTCCCTTACTCACAGACACTTTCTGTTTTTTCTCCCCTTTCAGACAATTCTCTGCCCTGTAGAGACTTATTTTGCAACCGGACTGGCCTCAGGTCTGCATTGTTGCCTTAGATGCAGTTTAATGACTTACTGGATGTGTTTCATTGATTGGACACAGATCATTGATGGAGATGGCATCTTATCACTCAACATAATCCCTGAAGGAAGGAATGGCTCCCTTGTTCAGGCACTAGTTTGCAAATTCTAGGTTAGTTGTGAATTGGACTGAATGAGTGCCATATGAAAAGTAGAAAAGAGGTAATAAGAATGTTCAACTGATTTCTCCAAACTGCCTCTGGTTTCCCAATCTACAGAGACTTTAATCCCAATTATCAACAATACCAGTTGTTTTTAAATCCATTGGATAATACCGACCTTGTGATGTGCGTTACCAGTGTGGTGCAACATTAGCCAAGCTGCAGTGTGGGAAATGAATCAAAGAAAATATAAAGGGTAATGGAACAATACACCCTTTCGGGAGGAGGGGGTGGGTAGAGTTGGTGACAGTAAGCAGTTGAAGAGGTCAGTTTTTAGACTAGATTTAAGGACAGTTAGAGAGGGGGCCAATGGTAGATGAAGGGAGTTTATGAGGTTAGGGCAGTAGTTACTGACAACCCACACTAACCATTTGTTGTGACACCATCCTGTCAGCTACAGTCAGTATTTATAGGGCAATGGCAAAGCGTAGCCCTGAGCGAGATCTTTAACTTGTTAAAAAGTCTGTATATAGCAGGTTCAATTTCCTGCTTGGTACAGTTGTGTCAGGGTGAGTGGATCAATGATTAGCTAGACTGGTTCAGAAGGCTGAATGCCTCAATCTATACCTAGTAAAGGTCAGGCGTTTTCCTGGGATCATTTCGACATTATTAAACAATTTATTATCATTCTAGTAGAAGCTTTAGGCTAAAGTTTGCAATGTTTCCTAATGCATTTCTTGTGATAATTATCACAAGACACAATCTGTAAACAGCACAAATTTCATCCCTACCATTTCAGTACTGAAACCTCGTCCAGTAACAACAACATTTTGCCATTGAAAAGATAAGTCCTAGCAAAACATGATGATGTCAACACTGACATGACAAATGATTATTTCATTCGGGAAATCCCTGAACTTTTCACCTTCCTTGGTTTTGAACTGTAAGTTGCTTTGCCTCAGTGTAGGTGGGATGCATGAAATTCTCAGTTTGGTCTGGATATTCTTAAGCAAGGTGATGGGTTTCCACGTGTGCCGACTAACCAAAAAAAAATAGAGCTTGGTGCCTGGAGATTTGTTTACAAGATTTCACGTTTGCATGAACGATTTGTGGTAAACCTAAAGCAAAATCTGAGTTGTGTAAGATGGGGCCAACTGATGGGTGTCAGGCAATGTGAGCACAGCTGTGAGGAGGGTTAGTCAGTGCAATAGAATGCTGAGGAAGGTTGGACAGGTGATGAAGGTGCGGCAGGCGATGAGGAGCAGAAGTCACAATCTATAATAATGGTAGGAAATTGATTTTAACAATCTGTTTGACAAATCATTCTTTAAATTTAAAATGAAAATTTGCTATTTCTACTGGAGTGGGGGACCAATTATTTCCTGACCCCTGTGTTGTCAACATTAAGTTTAGTACAATTCAATCCACACAACGGGCCAGATCAAATCATGTAGGGCTACAGAAAAGCAGAGATCTCCAACGTGTGGGCACGATGGAGGGAGAGTGCATGGGCTGAGAACAGATACTCAGCAAAGTAGAACACTTCATTGCTTTACATTAGTGCTTCAGTGTGCTGCACCACATTGTAGGTCTTAACACAAATGCTCAGCTTCCCGTTGTGACAAGAGCCCAGCGAGTGCACTCGACTTAAGAATCACATGACACAAGCTGCTATCCATTTCCTCTGTACAATTCATGATACGCTTTCAAAATCTGTCAGTGTTCATCCCACCATATACAATTTAATCTGCCCCACATGAAATTGGTCATTCACTTCCTGACCATTTGTAAAATATTGCTGTGTGCAAATTGGCTGCCGCGTTTGATACAGTCACTACGCTAAAATCCTATTACTACAGTAAAATCCTGTTATGTGCCTTGAGATGTCCTCCCAAAGTGATTAGGCACTGTGTCAAATGCAAGGATTATTATTATAATTTCCTGATGTACCACTTCTTGGTAAAGTTCATGAGATCTATAGAAATAGAATAGAGGAATGAAATGCATCTCCAATATCAAGTGTACTAAAAATACTACTTTTGCTGCCTACGACCTTACTTTGAGTATTGAAATGACACAGAAAAATTTAATGACTGTTGCATTCAAATGAAACGTCTGAAATAGCTTTACAACAACAATATCATGGTAGATGTTCACAGAATTCCTTAGGGACCTTGAAAGTATTTTATACCTTCAAGTACACCAGCATCAATGGTGGAGCAGAGGGGATGTAGGACGTGCCAGCTGAACGAAGGCAGCATAGAAATACATTACATATACTTACATATACTAAGTACTAATATACACAATACTACAACAAAATTACATTTCTATAGCGCCTTTCACACTGGGAGGATGTCACAAGGCGCTGGACAGACAGAGCTACGGACCTGAGCTGGGGGTCAGGATTGGGGAGGGTGGAGGGCACAGGGGGAAGCAGGGTGATCGAAAGCACAGTCAAAGAGGAGGGTCTTGAGATGGGTCTTGAAGAAGGCAAAGGAGGGGATGAGGCAGAGGGACTGCAGGATAGAGTTCTAGACATTGGGGGCAGAGTGGCAGAAGACCCACCTGCCAATGGTGGGGTGGGCGAGGCGGAGGACGTGAAACAGGCCAGAGCCCGTTGAGCGGAGGAACTGAGCAGGATGGTAGGGGGTTAGGGGGTCACAGTTGAGTGAGGCCATGGAGGGCTTTGAAGGTGAGGACCAGGATCTTGAACTGTACCCTCTGTGTGATGGGAAGCCAGAGGAGTTGGGCGAGGATGGGGTGATAAGGTCAAGGATCCTGGTGCGGGAGAAGACACGGGCTGCAGAGTTCTGGATGATCTGCAGCCTGTGGAGAGAGGAGACAGGGAGGCCTACAAGCAAGGGGTTTGCATAGTCAAGCCTGGATGTTATGAATGCGTGTATGAGGGTTTTGGCGGCCTACAGTGTGAGACAGTGGCGGAGTATTTACTTTCAAAAGTAAAAGTAGAGTTTACTGATGGTAAATACTGTTGGTAATTTTTTTAGTGTTTGAGTGTCTGTCTGTAATCTTTGGTATGTTGGATTGAAGCCAATGTCCCTTTAAAGGTAGCAAAAATGATCTGCTATTTACTTACAGTAAATACAGAAATCAATGAGGAATCCAGCCCGAGTCACCGATCTACTAGCGCAGCGTGGGCTTTACTTTACATTTGGAGAGACAGCAGGAATTGTGTCCATAACCTAGTAATAATAATAATGCTTGAATTTGGTATAGAGCCTTATCACATCGTTGAGACGTCCCAAAGCGCTTCACAGAATATACTGTAAAATGAATTGACTGTATATTTTTGGGCGAACGCGGCAGCCAATTGCACACAGCACAAACAGTCATGGATTGAAAATGACCAATTTATTATTGTTTTGTATTTTTGGAGGATTATTAGGTGTGTGGAGTAAGGAAACTTGCCCAAGGTTTCGCCCTCTGCCTGGAATTGTACTCAGGTCTCTCACTTGCAAAGCGAGGGCTCTAACCACTGAGCTACAGGACTTCAGTTACATGCTGAATAAATTCGTTCTGTGCAGTGACTCTATGTACACCTCTTGAATAATGCATTGAATTTGATTGAATGAAAGGAAGTGGAGCTTTAAATGTTGCTTTATAAAACTGGTTTCCTGGAGTGATTTTTTTTTGTTCTATGCGCCTGGTGTCTCACATAAGCAGAAACGTTTAGAACACCCTTGACCATGCCCATCACTATGCTTAAAAGTAACCAGACCAGACTGAAAGTTCTGCATATACATGCCTTCTACACAGGGAAATTTCACCCAAATGAATACTGTTGACCTTATATCTGGGCTGAAATTCCTGTCAACCTTATGTGTAGCGCCTTTGGTGATGTGTGATTATCATGCGGGCAATCCCATTAATGCTCAACAACGCCAAAACTCTAGGGCTAATGCCCAGTGGAATTTCAACCCAATCATCTCCACTCAATCTGTTTGTATTGGTATTTTATTAGCTACCCATGGGGAATTTTCATGGGTGTTCCTTCATGAATAAAAACTGCTGGATCCCTCCCTCTTTAATCCGAATAAAGCCTCTAGTTTGCTACATATTAAACAAGCACATTCCTTATAAATTTCAACTGGTTTCTCATTTACAAACACCTGAAGGGATGACACACAGCATATCAATGCAGCATGGCTTCCATTCCCCTACAGTGCTGTTGCTTGCATTAAAATGTCAACAGGAAGAAAAGGCATATGGTACTTCTGGCTCTGCCCCTCACCATCCTCCCAAAAATGTTTGCCGGTCACTTTTATTGCTTTTCAATAACAAAGGAAACCTTGCTTCAAAGTTACACTGAATTCACATTTTCCACAGTGATGCAGGATTTCAAATATTGGTCTTCCAACCTGAGACTAGATAGAATTTCAGGCACATCATTTCCAACAAGAACTTGTAAGTTTCTTGGTTTTGTGAATAAACCAAATGATGAGCAATAATCGTATGTTCAAAACCATCTACCTGGCTCCCTCCTCTTCCCCCCCACCACGTCACTGGTCACCCAACTCCCCCTTCTCTGCCCACTGCTGGATGGCACAATCAATCAGTCCCTCTCCTCAGGCTCTGTCCCTGAGCAAATCCACTTTGCTCACACCTCTCCCTCCACTCCCTACTTGAACCCCTCCAGTCCGGTTTTCGTCCTCCCCACAGTACAGAGACAGGGCTCATCAAAATAACAAATGACGTCCTCTCTTCCTCTCTGACCAGGGCTCCCTCGGCTTCCTCGTTCTCCTCGACCTCTCCGCCACGTTCGATACAGTCGATCACACCATCCTCCTCCACCACCTCCCCTTCCTCATCCACCTTAGTGGGACTGCACTCGCATGGTTCTACTTGACTAATCACCAACAATACATCTCAGCAAATGGTTTCTCCTCCCACCCCCACCCGGTCACCTGCGGGATACCCCAAGGCTCTATCCTTGGTCCCCTTCTTTTCCTCATTTACACGCTCCCTCTTGGCGATGTCATCCATAGACATGAGGTCAAGTTCCACATGTATGCGGATGACACCCAAATCTACTTCTCCTCCTCCAGTTGCGACTCCCAGTCCGCTGATGTCCTGTCAGCTTGTTTGACGGACATCAAGGCCTGGATGAGCGCAAATTTCCTGCAACTGAATGTCACCAAAACGGAAGCCATACTTTTTGGCTCCCATCAACGTCTTTTCTCCTGCGGGTCTGAATTCCTCAACCTCCGCAAGCTGTCCCTCAGACTCTCTGAATCCCCAACTTTCCTATCTATCCCACATCCACTCCCTGACCAAGACTGCTATTTTCCGCCTCCACTAGATCGTTCACCTCCGCCATACCTCACAACCGACTGAGCTGAAACCCTCATCCATGCCGTTGTTACTTCCTGGCTGCACTATTCCAAAGCCCTCCTCGCTGGTCTCTCTAGCTCCACCATAAACAAAATGCAACTAGTTCACAACTTCGCCACCCAGATACTCACCCGGACAAACTCGGTACCCCCGTTACTCCAGTCCTTGCCAGGCTCCACAGACTCCCAATTACTGAACTGATCGATTTCAAGATCCTCTCACTTATTTTCAAAACCTTTCATGCCCTCGCACCTCCCTATCTATCCAACCTGCTTATCCCCCACTCATCCATCCAGCCTCTCCTCGGCTGGCTCCGGCCTTCTATTCATCCCGCGTCCCCTCCACTCTGCCATCAGTGGCCGTGCCTTCAGCCACTACACTCCAAAATTCTGGAACTCTCTCCCTCAATCCCTCCGTCCTTCACTCCTTCTTCCCAACTTTCAAATTCCGCCTTCCTTTTTGATCATTCTTATGGTCACCTCCCCCCCTTCCAGCTTGGGGTCAGACTCTGCTACTGTCAAGTGCTCTGGGATGCTACCCTGCATGAAGGGTGCTATATAAATGCAAGCCATTGTTGTTTTTGTTCTTTGAAGCAGTCCTTATAACAAGCCTGTGTCGTAAAATATCAGCTATGCACTGAGTGTGCTGTGAAATAGATCTCCGCTGAAGGACTCTTCTCTTAAGTATAGAATAAATGCAACAAAGATAAGAGTTCTTGCACAATGCATTGATTCTTACCTTGGCAGGTGAAGCATTTGACATGGAAGTAATTGCTGTGCACACGCACTACCTCTCCTTTGCATTGACCTCCACACTTGAAACAGTGGATGGCGGATGGCACACCTCCAGGACTGTAAGGACTGTGCTGGTAAGGTACTGCTTAAAACAACACAAATAAAAGGCAATTAGTAACACAGACTGCTCCTGCAATTACAATATCAATATTTAATAATAATAATCCTTGCATTGATATAGCACCTTATTACGTTGTTGAGACACCTCAAAGCACTTCACAGAATACATTGTAAAGTGGATAGACTATGTATTTTGTGGGCGAAACCCATTACTTAGATTTACCCAAACATGGGTAAATGTAACGCTACATAAATGTAATTTTGTTGTTGTTGTTATAGTTAATGGAATAAGCTTTGTGTTTGATATAGTGCCTCATTACGTTGGGAGGACATCTCAAAGCGTTTCACAAAGCTGACTCCGAGCTCAAGCTGGGGAACTGAGGGGTCACCAAAAGCAAATATTGAACATCTTAACTAGTTTCTTGTATCCTGTCCTGCTCTGTGAGTTAAGGGTAATTTTATTTGATGTTGTGAGACTGATGAGCTTCACGAAGATTAGCAACTTTAATTATCTCAGCATTAAGAGACTGAAGATTGCAGGAAAAAGGATTTTTCGCAAACCTGAAATGGCACCAGAGAAACATTCCTTCACTTCTCCAGCACTGAGATATAATTTCATAGCTAGTCCTTATTCTAGCTCCCAATAACAGGGATTACTGTACTGGGCACACATTCAGTATTTTACTGCAGTATCCGCCAACACCTGCCAGCTTACCCTCTCACAACAGCTGTTACCAGGATTCCTACATCTACCAAAAAGCAAAGCTTCTGCTTCCAAAACCTGGGCATGAGTATTGCTCTCCAAAGTGAAGGGTGCAAGTTGTTGTAGTAAACTGAGCATCGTTGGATATTTAGTCTTGCATCTGATTCAAAAATCTTCTAATGTAAAACCCCATCCATTCCCACCTCCTCTATCCATAACTTTTTAATACTCCTTCCTTCTTTGTAACTGATCCTTCCGTTATAAAATGCTGTTTGTATTGAACTGTATCCTCTGTTTGTCCCATCAACATCCTGGTCCTCACCTTCAAAGCCCTCCATGGCTTTGCTTCCCACTACTTCTGCGACCTCCTAACCCCCCCCTACCTTCCTGCCCTCTCCCTCCGCTCAGCGGGCTCCGGCTTGCTTCACGTCCCCTGCCTAGCCCACTGCAGTATTGGCCAATCTGCCCCCACCCTCTAGAACTCCATCCTACTGTCGCGCTGCCTCGACCCCTCCCTTACCTCCTTTAAGACCCATCTCAAGACCCTCTTCTTCGACCATGCTTTCGATCACCCTGCTTCCCCCCGCCCACCCCATCCTACCCAATCCCGACCCCCAGCTTGGATCCGAAACACTGACCCTTCAGCGCCTTGGGATGTCCTCCTGAGGTGAAAGACGCTATACAAATGTAACTTTGTTGTTGTGTTCTTTGAACTACCGTTTCATCCACTGACAACACGATTCAAGATAATGTTCTGCTTAAAGATGCAAGCACTTTTTGAAAAAAAATCAAGGGGAAAAATAAAAAATGCAAATAATTGCCTAAACTAAACGTGACTTATACCCCAGTGCCTTGGGAATTCCCGACGTGAAAGGCGCAAAAGAAATTTAATTTTTTGCTGTTGATAAAAAAATCCACTTAACCATTGGTCTCAGCCAATCTTTCTTAGTAAACCATTCCAGCTGCTGAGCTCAGTCAGACACTATTATACCTTATTTTATTATACCAGGGTCCATATACAACGCATTTTGACCTGTAATATACTGGCAGTGCAGTAATTTCTGGTTTCCGATGCTCGCCGGCATCTTCCTGCACACCATGTACAGACACAGAGGACATCCCAGGGACTCGCAATATCCTAGCATCAGAAGAACGGTCAACAGCTCAGCTCAATGACGTTTTATTTTCAATGTACATACACAGTCTGGTAATCACATATAGTGCAGTATCCCAATCATTTACAATAGTAGTGAAGAAGTTCACTGAAAAAGACCCAAGTTTGGGAATGAGATAAATTTACTGGTGTCTTTATGGGAGGTTCAAACTCACAATACAATGACTAACATGACCCAATGCCAGGTGATTAATGAGCTTGTGCAAGGGTGAGGCAGTAATACTGGCAGTGCATTTACACAATAGGTTTTGTAAATTGTTCACATTCTCACTTACACTTTATGATCAACCTCAGTGTGGTCCAACAGGTGGCCCGGCAGGTGATTTTATGCGGCTTGCGGCCATTTCCACCATTCTAACTTCCCCTCCCTCCCTCCCTGCCTGCCTGGTGAACATCCTCCCAGGGCAGGAGCCGGCGGTTAGGACAACGCAGTGAGCAAAAGAATGAGCTGCAAGTTTATTGTAGAGAAGGAATATGAGACCCAACTGCCGAGTACTAAGCTATTGAAACAATGAGACAGATTCCCATTATTCAGGCAAGTCTAACATCTCTGTGTTCAAGGAGCAAATTTATGTATCAGCCAGGCTCAGTCGCTGTGTATCAGTCGCGCTGTGTGTGTGTCAGCCTGGCTCAGTCTCTCTGTGTGTATCAGCCTGGCTCAGTCTGTATGTGCGTGTGTATATATCAGCCTGGCTCAGTTGCTTACCCTCTCGTCTCCCAGTCTGAAGGTTGTGGGTTCAATCCCCCACGTCAGAATGTTGAACTCAGTCCAGGCTGACACTCCACCCTTTAGATAAGTTTCTCTCCCAGTATCCTGGTCAGCAATCACCCAGGTAAAATTGGTCATTCACCTCAAGGCTATTTGTTGGACATTGCAGTGTAGAAACTGGCTACAAAATACACAGCCACTACACTTTTATAGTAAATCCTGTGAAGCACTTTGAGATGTTTCAATGACGTGTTTTGACTTGAGTTGTCCTGTTAAAACAATTCCCCCCTGGATTAATTGGTCAATCATAATATTGTATACAGGAGAGTCATCGGGAGAGGCTGTGTGTGTACAGTGAGAGACACTGGAAGAGGCTGTGTGTACAGAAGAAACACTGGGAGAGGATGTGTGTATATACATACCTGATAATAATCCCTCAAGAAAAAAACAATAATGATTTGGTCACTCAATCCACGACTGTTTATGGGACACTGCTGTCCGCAATTGGCTGCCACGTTTCATCCACAAAATATACAGTCAATTAACTTTACAGTATATTCTGTGAAGCGGTTTGAGACATCTAGAAGACGTGAAAAGCGCTATATCAAATGTAAGGATTATTATTATTATAATCATCTACTCGCTAGTTATAGGAGCTTTCTGTGGCTAAAATACTCACTGCCTGAAAGGGTGGTGGAAGCTGATTCGATAACAACGTTTAACAGAGAAGTATGTAATTATTTGGAAAGGGCAAGGTTGCAGGGCTATGGGGAGAGAGCGGGGGAGTGGGATTGAATAGCTCTTTTCAAAGAGCCAGCACAGACAAGATGGGCTGAATAGCCTCCTTCTGTGCGTATAATTCTATGATTCTATGTGGGGGCCAGTCAAGTATTGCTGAGTGTTTCCTATAAAGAATATAGTCTAGGCTGACACTCCAATACCTTGCTGAGGAGCTGCAGCAATGTCAGAGGTGCCATCCATCGGGTGGATTGTTAAATTGAGCTCCCGTCTGTCTGTTCAGTGGGACATTAAAGACCCCATGGCACTATTTTCCTGGCCCACAAACCCCCAGATTCATCAATCATTCACCTCACAGCTGCTTGTGGAACATTGCTGCGTACAAATTCGTGGCCGCTTCATCTATAAATAGTTACTACACTTCACAGTAAATCCCATGCAGTGTTGAGTCAATTCAGTGATATAGAGCACTGCATCGAACGTTCTTTTTACATAGTCAAGAGTGTGCAGTTGCTGGAATTCAATCACTGAAAGAACAAAGGAGTTTAAGACTTGCATTTTTCTGCTGTTAAACAAATAAATAAATTTGTGCATTGGACACAGCTAAGGGAATAGCTAGATTTGGAAGATTATTTTTTGACGCCCCGTAGTTTGTTGTGAAATGATTATTTTTCCAAGGTGGAAGAAGAAATTTCTTAGAACGACCCATGCTGCTGACTGCTTGCTCACCTCGGGGAGTTTGGCTGGGAAGCTGCTGGGTGTGACTGCACACACCATACATACCTGAAATTGCCTTGCGCTGTAAAAAATGTGTACATTTTCACAGAGAGCAGAGGTACAAAGAAGCTCATACATGTCTGGTTATGGAGAATGAAAAAAAAACACCCACAAAATACAGTCAATTCACTTTGTGATAATGTGGTAAGGTCCTATATCAAATGCAAGGATTATTAATATTATTGATCATTAATATTAGGCACCAGAGGCCAGAAGGAGAGACCTCTCAGCATGGAGTCTTGGGCGCAGGAAACACATCCGCACACCTGCTATACATGAATATTATTTTCAAAGTTCTTGCAGAAAGTTTTTCATTTTAGCTGCTGAAAATCCACTAAATGGAGACCACATGAGAATCTCTCTCCTCATACCCTAACTCAACATTGCTGGCAACACGTTACATGCTCACATGCTCTCTTGGCTAGCATATCAAACAGCTTCCAAATGAAGACAGAATTTAACAACTTGCCGAAATTCCATGCAAAACTTTCAATGCTTTGAGACAAAATAGTCTTATAGGATAAGACAAGAGATTTGGGGAAATTTTCTGATACATGAGCTCAGAAATAACTACGAGGGCTGTTATAATTCTGTGCAGTCTCAAGGGTTGCCCCACCAGACACCACACAAACTAACAGGCCTGGACTCCTAAGAGCTTGTGATGATCAAGTTAACACAGTGATATAAGCCGAGTCATAAACCTTTGGCGCTGAGGAAATATGGCACCAGTTTTTTTTTGTTAAATTTGGTGCGCTTAATAGTTACATGCAATCTGCAGCATCGAAACAGGCCATTTGGCTCAACTCGTCTGAGCTGGTGTTTGTACTCTCCACTTGAGCTGTGATTCCCAGTTCGCTGATGTTCTGTCAGCTTGTTTGATGAACATCACGGCCTGGTTGAGTGTAAATTTCCTGCAGCTAAATGTCGGCAAGACGGAAGCCATAATCTTAGATTCTGTCAATGTCTTATCTCCTACGAGTCTGAACCCCTCAATCTCACCCAGCTCTCCCTCAGACTCACTGAACCCATGCACAACTTAGGCGTCAGGTTTGATCCCCAGCTTTCCTTACTACTCATCGCCTAAAGACCTTAGTTTTTGATCGTGCTTACACTACCCTTCCCCCTCCCTCTCCCCCTGGATCGCCATCAGACTCCGCGACTGTCAAGTGCTCTGGACGCTAACCCACATGAAGGACCTTATATGAATGCGTGTTGTTGTTAAGCCTCCAGCCATCCTAATGTCCTCCTCCCATGCCTCCTGCCGAACCCCTCTGTTCCCTTCTCTCTCATGTACGCATGTATTTTGTGGTTACTTAGTGCGACAAACCTACAGAGCACAAGTCCAACTGTGTCACCTTATCAAGAATGGGTGGAAACCAGAAAAAGGATGGCTTCCTCCTGATGGAGTGATCTGGATTTCTCCAGTTCAGTACATCAAATGCTCTGAATCACAAGCCACAACTTGACATTCAGAGCACTCGGCAGAGCTGCTTGGTAAATCGACAGTTAAGGATATATGTTATAGATATATAAATATAAGCATTCTCCTTTGGATCACCTTGAACTCATATAGTCTAGGCTGATACTCCAATAGCTATAAGACTGCCAGGTGACCTTAGGTCTCCAATGCATATGGCTTGGAGGGATGGAGAGAAAATTGGTAAAGAGAAAAAGAAAATCACAATCTATTATGTAAACCATGTTTACAGAGGGTGCCCCTTAATTACATAAGTAAAAACACCAATAATACCCCTCTCTACCCATGATTTGTAAAACTCACATATTACCCTTTGCACTAATGTAATCTTTGCTGGAAAATTTTCATCTTTGAATAGAAGCTTTTTCCTAAAGGGCATTAGCTTGAATAATGAGACTTAAGCTTAAAAGCTACCTGAAAATACATATTGTTAATTCTCTTCTAAAGAGTTCATTCAATATTAAAAGATTACCATCAAAGCGGCAATAAAACACTTAGCTTACAACAGATGGGTTTCCACAAAACAACAGCGAAGGGAGAAAGCTCACACTTGAAAAATACAAGCTGATACAGAGACGCTGTTCTCCCAGCATCCTCACCTGATTGTTGTGGTAAAGTTCCACACAGCTTTACCATCTTAATGTGGGACTCTGCACTGTGATTTTTGAACCTTTCCCAAGAAAGCTAAACGAATAATAATAGTAATCCTTGCATTTTATATAGCACTTTATCATGTTGACGAACATCTCACAGGATTTTACTGTGAACTGTAGTGATAAAGAGTGTCTGGGGTGATGATTGTAATACATTCTCTCCTTTGTCTTATTTGTCTTCCTTTGTCCTGCCTCCCTCTCTCAACTTGTCCTTAAAAACCTCTCCCTCCCAACATGCCCCAGTTCTGATGAAGAGTCATGGACTCAAAACATTTTGACTCACTTTCCTTTCTCCATAGATGCTGCGTGACCTGCTGAGTTTTCCCAGCTCTCTTGTGTTTATTTCTTGCTCACTCTATACTGGCTTGAGACTGGCCAAATCTGTTTCCCTGTTGACTCACATCACAAGATTGGTTTGGAATAAAGAAGGCCCTTCGGCTCCAATCCCATTCTTTTAGAACCCCCACCCTATGGTTCCCCCATATAATCAACAAAGGGAGAAAAGGAATTTATTTTAGTCCGGATCCCAGATGGTAAAGGACAATAGCCAAACTGATTCACTAATCAGTCCTCAACTGAATAACTAACACAAACTGCGATTTCAGGACAGTGAGCGCATCATAAGACATTGTCCAGGTACATTACAGCTTGACTATTGGAAGCACATCTGGTAAGAGTTGGGGGTACGAGGCTTAGACATCTGCTGGTTTTGCTCATAGTTGTATTTCAAAAACAGCAGCAGTCAATTTTCTTCGCCATTCCATCCGAAAGTCAAGATTATCCTGAAAAATTGCCAGGAAATATTTTGCCCCCAAGGACACATTAGCCTAGATTGCACTGTGAGTGAAGCCAATGGGTTAGCAGCAGTAAGTATGCCCATCGATCACTTTTGGACAGGATCCTCCTCTGACAGTAATGGGCCTTTTACCATGCATCTGCCCAGGGTTTGTTGGTCACTGCTACAAGTGAATGGTAAAAGAAGGGGCAACATTGCAATAAGTCAAATTCCTTATTGATCCCCTTCCTCTCTTCCCCCCCGACACACACTAAACACTATTTGAACACATCGTGCAAGACTTTACATTGGTGGAGGTACCATCCTCCAAGTGAGACGTTAAAATGAGGTCTATTTCACCTGTTCAAATGGACATTAAAGATTCCATAGCAGTTTTCAAAAAGAGGGAGTTTCTCAGCATCCTGGCCAACAATCCCTCAAATAAAATTCATGGCTCTTTGTGCGGACACTGCTGTGTGCAAATTAGCTGCAGCATTTCACCTACAAAATACAATCACTCCAATTTAGTTTATCCTGCGAAATGTTTTGAGATGTCCTCCCAATATGAGAGATACTATTTATTAAATATTAGACTTAATGTTTCACTTCAGGAGGATGTCTCAAACCACATTGCAGAATTTTACTGTAAAATGCAGTGATTGTATATTTTGTAGGCAAACAAAGATGGTGATGTGGAGTTGAGGCCAAGTGAGCTTTAACTGCACTGATAGGAAATTTGAGAACTTAAGATGTCCCCATTCTACCCTTCATTATCTCACCACTAGCAGCCTTAAACCACTAGAGAAGTTAGGATTATTCTCCTTGGAGCAGAGAAGATTAAGGGGAGATTTAATAGAGGTGTTCAAAATTATGAGGGGATTTGATAGAGTGAACAGGGAAAAACTGTTTCCACTGGCGGGTGGGTCGGTAACCAGACAGCACAAATTTAAGATAGTTGTCAAAAGAACCAGAGGGGAGATGATGAGAATTTTTTTTTCATACAGTGGAATGCACTGACTGAAAGAGTGGTAGAGGCAGATTCGATAACAACTTTCAAGAGAGAAGCAGATAGATATTTGGGGAGGACAAATTTGCAAGGCTATGGGGAGAGCGCGGGCAAGTGGGATTGATTTGGATAGCTCTTTCAAAGAGCTGGCCTGGGCACGGTGGGCCAAATGGCCTCCTTCTGTGCTGTATAATTCTATGATCAAAATTCATTATTAATCAAGCTTCAATCTGATGTCCATACCTGAATAACCTAATCGTTTTCACTAAAAACTATTCTGTTGCTCTTTTTCAACTTTATGAATGTTTGCTGAGGGCCCATTTCATTGTCGGAGATGGTGTCCTTCAGATAAGATGCTAAATCAAGGTTCTGTCTACCCGTTCAGGTTAAAGATCCCGTGGCACTATTCGAAAAGAGAAGTTTCTCCTAGTATCCTGGCCAACAAATCCTCCAGATAAAGTTGGTCACTCACTCCATGACTGTTTGTGGGATATTGCTGTGTGCATATTGGCTGCCACGTTTCACCCATAAAATAAAGTCAAACCACTTTACAGTATATCTTGTGAAGGGTTTTGAAACATCTCAAAGACGAGATAAGGCACTATATCTAATGCAAGAATTAATATTATATCATCAGTGAATGCAAGCAAGCGTGCTAGTGAGATCCTGGTGCTCAGCTCATCTGAACTAATCATAGAATTATACAGCCATTCAGCCTATCGTGTTGTGCCGGTTTTTTGAAAGAGCTGTGCATGTGAATCCCACTGGCCCGCGCTCTCCCCATAGCCCTTCAAATTTGTCCTCCCCAAATATCTATTTACCTCTCTATTGAAAGAGATATAATAATCCTTGCATTTGATATAGCGCTTTTCACATCTTCTAAACATCTCAAAGTGCTTCACAGAATATACTATAAAGTGAATTGACTATATTTTGTGGGGGAAACGCAGCAGCCAATTGCGCACAGCAGTGTCTCACAAACAGTCGTGGATTTAGTGACCAAATTATTATTGTTTTTTGTTGAGGGATTATTTTCAGGCATGTGGAGTAAGGAAACTTGCCCAAGGTTTTGCCCTGCTGAGAATTGAACAAGGTCTCTCGCTTGCAAAGCAAGTGCACTAACCGCTGAGCTACAGGAATTGTTATTAAAATGGACACGAGTTATTCGATAAGTTGTTATCAAATCGGCTTCCACCACCCTTTCAGACAATGCATTCCAGATCCGAACAACTAGCTGTGTGAAAAATGTCTCCTCACCTCCCCTCTGGTTCTTTTAACAACATTTTAAATCTGCATCCTCTGGTTACAGACCCACCCACCTAATCTGCCCCAATTGACCCTCCAATTTTCTGTGGGTAACAAAGATCACATACTAGAGGTGGTCACAGTTAGTGTGAGGATGATGATGTAAATCTCATAAACCAGAACGAGCTGTGAATTATATTTTAAAAATGCATTAATTTCCCTCCTCCCCAAAGCTGCAGGCAAAAAAAAAATCTTCAGCAATTTGCTTCCTTTAAGGGTAGATTTCTACCTCTGGAAACTTCAGTTGGAATCCAGCTCAGAGAAAGCAGAAGGCTGTGGAGATAAATATAGATTGAGCTGCTCAAATGCTTTAGATAGATCACTGCTCCAACCCAGCACAGACCATAGACAACTTGTGTATGGAATGTAGCTTTGCTGCAAGAAACAGCCTGCATACAAATGGTAGTTTGATTTTCCATAGCAGTTGGCCTCATGAAAGCTCTACCTCTAGTAACTCCCATCTCTACGATAACATCCTATATTATTACAAATTATTTATTTCTAGATTATCTTCCATTTTCTGATTGTTATTTATTCTAGGTTTCCATCAGTTTTGTAATTCAGGTGAACATCTAACCCTGTCACTGGAGTCTTTCGTTCATGTGAAGTCCTGTAGTTCAGCGTAACTCACCTCACAAGGGTTCGATTCCCAGCAGGGCAAAATGTTGGGCAAGTTTGGGCATAGATGTGTACACATTGGTTGCTACATTCACCACTCTGTCACTACACTTTACAGTAAATCCTGTAAAACCCACACCGGTGTCTCACAAACAGCTGTGAAATGGATGACCAATTTTATCTGAGGATTGTTGGCTAGGACACAGAGAGAAACTCCCTTCCCTTTTCAAAGGGTGCCCTCGGATAGTTAACACCCACCTATCACGCAGGGACCTCGTTTAAGGTCTCATCTGAAGGATGGACTCCCGAAATGACCCTCCAGGAATAGATCCCAACATTCCTGCTTGTCTGGTCAGTCCAAAGACATATTGCCCTGCGGTATGCAGAGTGCCATAGCATTTAATTGGGACTGACAGAGTTGCTATGAGCAGCTGTGCACACAATTAAAAGTTCTGGTCCCATCAATCATTGGCTTTTATCAAATTTCATCAAAAATAGGTTCTGTCTAACCAACTGTACGAGAGACAGAATATATAAATGTTCCTTTCTGTCTTGAGGGTTTTGGGTGGCAATTTCATGTGAAGTAATGTAGTTTGGAGGTTACTATTTGCTTAGAGGCATCCCAGTGACTGTGTGTAATCTTAATGGAATAATTTAATCTAGGTTGTCGTCAGATTAGTGTCCTCACCGACATAACTTCTATTTTTCTGGAAGAGATGAACATCCCAACCACAGCTCTTTCCTCATACCGTGTCTCTTGAAATAGGCAATTGCTAACACAACATGACCAAGAGAGCAATAAACGAAACATGCAGAATCCTATAAAACTGTGCCCCGAGTTGACCTCTAGCAAGTTATAGAGAAGTACGGTTTGAGGGGTTTTCACAAAAGGTTCCTTAATTTAGTTAATACAAGGAATATATCATGAAGCAGTGTAAAATTAGTGCACACATAGTCCAGCAACAAAACCCAGGCTAGGCACATAAAGCTGAGAAAAGGCTGTCTATTTAACACCGTCAAGACCTCAGTGGTAACACTATTTAAGACGTTTAAGGGTTTACTTGGGTATTTATGACAAGTGATCAGTGGCACGAGATTTGTTGAATGAAACATCTGTATAGCATCTGTCCATAAAGATTGCTAAACTCCATGGATGTTGTTGGAAGTAACCTATCCTGAGGGGATAGTCCTTGATCACTCCTGTATTTCTAATAATTGGGAAAACTTCAATTAGGCTCCACTGAAAG
The DNA here is from genome assembly GCF_018977255.1 of Callorhinchus milii. Lineage (NCBI taxonomy): Eukaryota > Metazoa > Chordata > Chondrichthyes > Chimaeriformes > Callorhinchidae > Callorhinchus > Callorhinchus milii. Next base: position 8,973,993 of record NW_024704754.1, read on the forward strand.
TCTCCTTTTGTCCAAGAAAAGATCAGCTCAACTTCTCTATACTATCCAACCTCACAACACAGATTGTTAAGGTCTTATATCCAGTGCCTTGGGATGTCCTCCTGACTTAAAAGGCGCTATACAAATGTAATTTGTTCTTGTTATACAACCTTTGCTGCCTTCCAGCACATCCTTGAGAGGAAAAACACGCACATGACTTACATAAATGTAGAACATGGGGAGTCTAAGTGTCTTACCATCACCATATAACATGATCTTAACATGCTGTGGAGATGACTGGTTAAAAAGCATGACTAGCAGGGGGCATGGAGGTCAGAGAAGTAAGAGCAGTTTCTTCTTGCTATGAATGCCATCTGGTCTTTTCATAGCACTTTGTGACACAGTCACTGGCCCCACTTGTTGGCGGTTTCGGACACGGTGCCAATGAGTTTGATGCCAAGGAATTAGTCACCATATTTGAAATCAAGAAAATAGTAAACAGTTACCAAATTAATTCAACACAAGTCAAGCCTTCTCCAACTAGCTCAGGCTCTAACTGTGGAATACTGAAGAAGTGCTGTGTTTTTGCTTTAGTTTGGATTGTCTATATGGTACTCCAAGTCTGAATGAAATGTCCTCGAGTATCATTTGCAGTCATTGCATTTTACTGTAAATCCTGTGAAGAGCTTTGAGATGCAGTAAATTGTAAACTCCTGATAACTCAACCTTGGCTTAACTGGTCACTTCCACTTAAGTCATCATGTTGTCAATAACTCAGCTGTGTCTGTGTGTATATATTATTTATTATATATTGTGTATGAATATATATTATGCGGATTTATTAATATTACTATTATTAAAACTTTTTGCAAGATTACTACTGTTCATTGATAAAATTTTATGTATTAGTCTGTCTTTTGTATCTTGATCCAACGTTAAGTGCTCCAGAGAACTACCCACAGATTAGCCCTGTTCGCTGCCTCAAGTCATCCGTGGAGTCCTGTAGCTTAGTGGTTAGAAAACTTGCTTCGCAAGTAGGAGATCTGGGTTTGATTCCTGGCAGGGCGAAACGTTGGGCAAGTTTCCTTAATTCACATGCCTCAGTTTACCTAGCAGTACGTAGGAACCCGGTTGTTAGTCGATTAGCTGATCACTTTTCTGGAGGTAATAATTGCTTCAAAAAATAATAAATTGGTTACTCAATTTACAATAGGTTAGACTGTGCGCAATTGGCTGCTACAGTTCGCCCACAAAATATGCAGTTAATTCACTTTAAAGTATATTATGTGAAGTGCTTTGAGACATCTTGAAGACATGATAAGGTGCTACATTAAATGCAAGGTTTATTATTATCATTATCCTCAGTCAGCGCAGTCACTGAATTCCAATCTGATAGGAATGAAACCTTCCTTTTCTGTATTGTGCCTATTCTTAGTAACCGTATATTCCCACAAAGCAAGCAGTATAGTTGGGTGATGAAAGAAGATAATGGATGAGCAGCGTCAATTCTCCAGGGCTGGATTTAAGGAAACTGATCATCTTACAAAAGAGTTTTGTGAATCCCACAGTCAAGTTGCAAGTATCCAGTGCATCAGTGGCTGGCCAGCCAGTCTGCTGTAATTAAGACTGATTTTTTGAACAGTTTCACGAATCAGTGATCTACATTGTACAACCAGAACTGCTCAGGAATCTATGCAATTTCCCAACTACAGGCACTGGCCAGCAAAGTCAGTAATTTTACTTGTCAGGAGAAATTTCACTTGATTAACAAGTCTCAAAACTTCTATCACTACTATCTTGACATGGCTAATTTGGCTTTGGACACAGCCTGATCAGATCATTGAGATGTCTCAAAGTGCATAACAGGATTTATTGCGAGGTGTAGTGACTGTTTTTGTGGGTGAATGTAACAGCCGATTTGTGCACAGCAATGTGCCACAAATCTTGAAGAAAATGACCAATTTATCTGGGGATTTGCTGGTCAAGATGCTGGGAGAAAACTCCTCTTTTTTGACTGATTAAACCACATTATTACACTTTAGCACACTTATTGAGACTCAGTTTACAATGATTCAGTGCTCAGTTCAAATTTTATACCGAGCAATTAAACTTCTTTTTTTTCGGTTTTCCCCTTGATTTCGTTTCTTTGTAATCAATTATCCACATCATCATCATCATAAAAAGCCAGTTGAAACTGCCCGACACATTAACATATCGGGGTGGAAAACATCTGGAAGAACCTGTTCACCAGCTTAGATTCCTGAAGACAGAGACCGCCTATGTGTTTCCAGCAATGTTACTCTCCCTCAATCCCTCTGCCTTGCCCCTTCTCTATCCTCTTTCATTTCTTGCCTGAAAACTTTCCTCTTCGACTGTGTTTACGGCCACCTCCCCACCACTGCCGGCTCGGAGTCAGGCTCCACCACTGTTAAGTGCTCTGAGACGCTACCCTGAATTTGTACACGAGAGTGAGGATCTTGAAGTTGATCCATTCGGTGAAGGGGAGCCGGTGGAGCCTGGCCAGAACTGGTGAGATGTGGGTACGGAGTTTGGTTCAGAATTGGTAAACCTAGAAAAATAATTTTGGAAGCAGCACATCAGTGGGACAAGAGGACATAGGTTTAGAGTTGCAAGAGGCAATTTTGATCAGACACCAGGAAGTATCTATTTACCCAGAAGGTAATTATTGAGTGGAACAGGTTGCCAGGAATTGTGGATGAAGATGAACCCTTTCGAAATTCAATGATTCAATGTGATGCTGTGATGGGAGGATGGTAGGGTGGGGATTCTAGATGGATGAGAGCAAATGGGCTGAAAAGCTTTCCTCATCCAAACCAATTCTGTGATCTTATGAACTGTTATCAATGAAGCGATAGGGTTGAAAAACCTGAAGGTTAACAGAAGCTGATTGAGATTGCAACAAGTAGATCCGACAGTGACCTCTAACACATAAGTAGGATTGTGTGGATAAACAAGTGGAAAATAGAGATAGTATAAAGAATGGAATGCAAAACATCCAGGAAAAAGCGGAGGCAAATAAAGCAATGGGATCTGGCTATAGGTTAACCTAGTTACCTGGACACTTCTTCCCCTGTCAATGTCTTAGCCAATGTCTGCCGTGGGGAGAATGCCCTTGGCTGCATCAAAATGGTCGCCCATGAAGCCAGCCATTGTATATGACAGGTATACTGCTATCACTGCTAGTTTATCTAACTCAATGTTAAAATGGTCACAGCTATTGCCTCTCCTCTGAGCCTGTACAAAATCCATCTGTTAAGAAGAACTAATTTCCTGTTATTAAAGGGGATTCAAACATTGGCCTTTTAATATCAAGAGGGCTCCTAGAACCTTATAAGCCCACTAAATAGCTACACCTATTGCAGTAGCTCCTAAACGTCCATGAAGTTTGCATGGAGATATTAAATACTCTGAGGCTCCAAAACATATGGTTCCTATGCATTTATGAGTAATTTGTAAGATTTGCTTTGACTCATTTGGATCAGTACGACTTCAGGATCACTGCCGATGAAAACTTGGTAGGTTCAGAATGTTTCGCTGGGCCTATTGGCCTTTTAACATTGCTATTATTATTATTAATTTATTTATTGGAAGGGATTATTATCACTGGAAAGTAGTCGAATTCAAGATCCTCATCCTCACCTACAAGGCCATTCACGGCCTTGCTCCCTCCTACCGCTCTGACCTACTATCCCCCTACCTACCTGCCCGTACCCTCCGTTCCTCTGGCTCCGGTCTGCTCCACATCGCCCGTCCCAACCGCCCTACCATCGGTGGCCGGGCCTTCAGCCTCTGAGCCCCTAGGCTCTGGAACTCCATCCCCCATTGCCTTCGCCTTGCTTCCTCCCTTTCCTCCTTCAAGGCCGGTCTCAAGACCTTTCTCTTCAACCGTGCCTTCAGCTCCCCTCTCGACTCACTACCCCCTTCTCGCTCCCTCCCTTCCCTCCCCCTGACCATTTCCCCACTGCTCAGGTCCTGACCCAACTGTACGGTGCCTTGGGACGTCCTCCCGACATGAAAGGCGCTCTATAAATGGAATCTTGTTGTTGTCTGTCAATTGACTATAAAACAGATTCCTACTTGCTGCTAGGTAAACAGACTTGCGAGACAAGTGCTCTAACCAACACTCTACAGGATTCCCCAATTCTAAAAGAGCAATCAAAGTGTCAGCCTGGCTCGGTTGGTAGCATGCTCGCCTTGGAGTCAGAAGGTTGTGAATTCAAGCAGAAAAAGCTGAATCTTATCTTTAAAACCAATCGTCAGAAATTTCAACAATAGCATGCATTTACACAGCGCCCCTCACGCAGAGTAGAGTCCCAGAGCACTTTCCTTAGTATTTCACAGTTCATGTGATAAATTTAATATCTACCAGCAATACAGCAGGCTCCAACTTCCACCAACCACTGCAACGATATGGGATAAGAGGGTAATGGGAGAGAAGGGTCACAGCCCTGCCTGAAAGTAACTTGTAGGAGATTATAGGCTGAAAGACCATTATTGTATTCAACATGCATCAGGAAGCATATGTTAAAAGTTTTATACTGTAGTGCTTTAAATTTCTGGTAGAAAGCCTTGGAGGACTGAAATGCAAATTAAAGGCAAGAGCTTCACGCAAATGTACATGTTATCACTGAGCAACACTATTAATACAATCAAATCACATAAGGGGGCAAAGTGAGACAGCTATTTGATTGTATTAATAGCGGTTTATAAATTGGTCCAGCCAAGCTAAAATTTAATTTGTACAGCCGTATTTAAAGTGATTGGATTGGGATATTCCCCACATTCCCTTGTTGAACCAGAGGTCTATTTGGGGGTAATTATTTGGGTCTTTCAGATGACTCACATGGCCTTGGTCCACAGGCAGAGAGACTAAGTGCCACAATGGTTATACAGTAAAACACTTTTCTAAGCACTGTGCTACTCTGCACTTGTGACAAATTAAAGCTGGCCTTTCAGATGATACTTTAAAATTTTACTCCTTTCTACATTAAAAGAAAGGAAATTCAGTCCGGTCTTAGTCATTTATTTTGTCTGAAAATTAAAATTCAAGATCACACAGAACTCTTAAATTTTCAGTCTTAATTTAGAAGTGGTTTCTCATATTTCTTAGAAGAAATCGACTGCGACGGTTCTCACTCCTTGATGCATGTGCAAATTTTAGTAATGCTTTCATACTAAGTGGCCTCAGCTTAAACTGTCAGCGTGAGACCCTGTTTCAAAGGTGACTCAAGCGAATTAGAGTTATGCCCACAGACCGGTATTCCCAGTTAACTCCAATGTCCGGTACCTGGAATGTCTAATCGGAGTCTGCTCACACTAGCAGAACTACGATGTCGACAGCTAATCTCCAAAGTGCTTAATCCTTTTCTTGTTTTAGAATATTAGATACATTCAATAGAAACAACACCACTTCATTAAGACCTAGCAACCCTAGGCTACCTTGCATATAAGGAACACAACAATTTAAGATATACAGCAATGACATCAAACATAACTATCGTGCATAACTATATTAACTTGCAGCACAACACTACATTAGTAAAATAGGTTTAAACCAACCAGACAGTACAGTACACGTCAGTACGTACCGGACCACGTGGTGACCACGAGGAGCGCTGAGTATATAGTAGCTAGCCTGTGCAAATTCACGGCAGTCAGGAACGTAAATGTAAGCACCAAATATCCCTTAAATAATATTATATAGTTGCACATTATATATATTATGTACACATAACTAAGGACTGTAAGAATAGGGTAACCTTGATACAACCCAGGAGGGAGAGTGAGATATATATTTAACTCTTTTTGCCAGGAGTAAATTGCGATGTATTGTAACACAACCCAAAGCTGACAATTTACCAAACAAATCAATATAATCAAATTCAAGATGCTGAGGAACACGACTGCAAATATGCTCAAGTCTTATTGCAGTTACCATAAATTGTTAAATTTGGCACTTACATTTATGTTCCAGCCTGCAATGAATTTGCACAGGCGAGCTACTATATACTCAAGTGGAGATACAGTGCATTGCTTTCTCTACCCCCATCCTCTACTTGGTGTGTTGTGGGATTACTTTCAGTTTGGGAAAGCAAATTTAATCCACAGCTATTCTGATGTACAAATGCATTTGAAGGCCAAGTATTCAAAAGCCGCTAGTCTTTTCCTGACATCTTTGCTCTGCAGGTAGGTGGAAATGCAGATATGGGCAGGAAAGTTTCCTTCGTCTCCCTGGGCTGTTCTCTCAGCTTTTTTTCTTTGACATTGCATCTTTTTACACAAACTCCCTGCTTGTCGGACTCCCCATCTCCTCCCTCCGTAGGCTGCAGATCATCCAGAACTCTGCAGCCCCTGTCCTCTCCTGCACCAGGCTCCGTGACCTCATCACCCCCATTCTCGCCCGACTCCACTGGCTTCCCATCACACAGAAGATACAGTTCAAGATCCCGGTCCTTACTTTCAAAGCTCTCCATGGCCTTGCTCCCCCCTACCTCTGCGACTTTCTAAACCCCTACCAACTGGCCCGCTCCCTCCGCTCAGCAGGCTCCGGCCTGCTTCACGTCTCCTGCCTCGCCCGCCCCACCCTTGGTGAGTAGGCTTTCAGTCACTCTGCCCCCACTCTTTGGAACTCCATCACGCAGTCCCTCTGCCTCACCCCCTTCCTTTCCTCTTAAAAGACTGGTCTCAAGACCCTCCTCTTCAACCGTGCCTTCGGTCACCCTATTCTCCACCTTCCCCAATCCCAGTTCGGGTCCAAAACGCTAATTGTCCAGCACCTTGGGACACTCTCCCAACATGAAAGGAGCTATACAAATGTAATTTTGTCATTGTTACTGCTTCTATTTTGTCTTGCAATTAACATATTTTGAGGATGTTTGCCACCCCTCCCAACATTCTAGCTTTCATTTTGTATTATGCACATTTCACAGGACAAAATTTCCAAACCAGCCATTTATTTATAAATTTTTTTGGGGAGGCGGGTTGGGAGGGGGCATATGGGGCAAGGAACAAATTGTTGCAAAGCCTTGCAGCAGAAGCAGTTCAACATTGTCTTGTCTCCCCTTGTCTCTAGTAATGCACAAAGTACTACTACCGATTATTTCTGCAGCGGTTAATACCAAGTTTTATATCTTGCCTTCATTGAGTGTAATTTTTTATTCAAAAATTATTATTGAAAAATAGTAATTCAGTTACTCAATCCACAACTGCTGCTGCATTTCATCCACAAAATATACAGTCCATTCACTTTACAGTACATTCTGTCATGCACTTTGAGGCATCACAGCAACATAAGGCGCTACATAAAATGCAAGGATTATTATTATAACCCGGTTGCAAATTAAGACTGGATTTCAGAGCTATGTTGATCTACTTTAAGCCACAATTTTGGTTCAAACATCCATAAGTCAGCTTTTCGGAAGATGTGCAAAGCAACAACCTGAACATCTGGAGCATTGGTCATTTGATACTCCTTCAGAGCGTTTTGGTTTTTAAGATTTGGGTGTTCACAGGTTTAAAGATCAATTACTTAGAGGGTGTCATAAGTTTACCCTCAATGCATCAACTCACTATCCTCTGTGATAAAACTGAAATCACCAGGGCTGAGAAAGAAAGGTTATAGCTCTCATCACTGGACTCTATCTGGGAATTTCAAATGTGTCCCTCACTCAGATTGCTGAGTAGGTTCAACAATTAACTCAGGACATTGCCCTGTACTACATCTTAGATATAAGATTCATTTTTTAAACAGACAATTCACTTATCAATGGCTCAGAATATTGATGAATATAGCAGTCATTAAATTAACTGGTCTGAAATCACACCAGACTGACTTGTGCACACATTACAGTGAATGACAATACTTTTGAAAGTTGCAATAGATTGCAATTTTCATTGATAGACTAGAGAAGACACAGGTGACATGATGGCAAGTAAAAACTAACTATTAATAAACTGGATATAAATACTAAGTGATACATAGTTATAACTCCCACCAGTGAACAACCAATTAATCATTTGTCACTTTGGCTGCCAGTACGTGCAATGGAACAAATGAAGAACTGTGACTAAACAGAATTCTCTTCCTCGCCCCCTCTTCTTTACCAAGTGGTTGGCAATCTGAAGAATTCTATGTTCAGATCTGTTATTTGGTTGGTTCCGTATCCCAGTCCAGGTTATTAGACCGTATCCCAGTCCAGGTTATTAGACCGTATCCCAGTCCAGGTTATTAGACCGTATCCCAGTCCAGGTTATTAGACCAGAAAAGTCTTTTAAGTTCTATTGCCATTGCATTATTATTAAAAGCAGTATCTACCATATTCCATCCAGCCAAGTAAACTATTATAATCTCCCTTCACAACAACCAGCATTTATTTTGTGTTCCAGAGATAAAGGTCACAGTGGCTCAGGAAATTATATTTATTTTAAATTCAACTTTGTCCTGCAGAAGATCAGTTTTCAACTAATTTTTAGGATCATCTTAGATAATATAATCCTTGCATTTGATATAATGCTTTATCACATTGCTGAGACGTCTCAAAGCACTTCACAGAATAAATTGACTGTATATTTTGTGGGTGAAACATGGTAGCCAACTGCACACAGCAATGAGCAAAACGCAGCAACAAACATAACAACCAGGTTCCTATTTACTGCTAGGTAAACAGAGGTATGTGGAGTAAGGTTTCACTCTGCCAAGGAATTGAACCCAGGCCCTCTCGCTTACGAGGCAAGTGCCTTAACCAATATTCTACGGAACTCCACGACACGCAAGGTAAATATACAATGCTGTCTGGGTCAGTGTCTCAGGCCACAAGTGATGACTGGAAATTAAAATAGAGTTACTTGCGAACCTGTGAGTAGTGATCATCAACTGCACAGACTGTGTACTCTGTCTTGGCATAGACACAGGGCACTGATGACTACAAATTAAGATACACTATTGTTTCTACATGGAAGCCTGGGAGCAGTGTTCTGATCTCAGTGATCACCAAAAGCACTGACAATAGAGTTTAACGTCTGAGCAAGAGATCAGTCAGTAGCTACTCCTGTGTTCAAATAGCATTTGAATGGTACACCTACAGTACAGCTTCCAGATAAAATCTGCTCAGATTAAATACAAATTGTTGCTTGTGTGGAAACAAGTTGCGTTGACAATCATGTGAACATCATGCTGAAATTCAATGTTATGGTAGCAAAACAATAAATTGCAGTAGGATTTGGTTGAATCAGTCCCAGACATCATATTCACTCAGCACTTTGTCTTATCTATACTTTGTACAAGGATGAAATACATATCCGCAACAGGAGACTGTGACAATACTGGAAAGCAGAGGTGCGGTAAGTAAAGAATGCCTAGAGGATTGTGGGCTGACTGACCCCATGTTGATACAGATTAGACACAAGCAATCGGATTAGAGTACACGGCCATCACACAAATCATAGAATCATAGAATTATGCAGCACAGAAGGAGGCCATTCGCCCTATTGTGTCTGTGCCGGCTCTTTGAAAAGAGGTATCCAATTCAATCCCACTCCCCGCGCTCTCCTCACAGCCCTGCAAACTTGTCCTCCCCAAATAATTATCTACTTCTCTCTTAAATTATTGAATCAGCTTCCACCACCCTTTCAGGCAATGCATTCCAGATCTGAACAACTTGTTGTGTGAATCAATTTCTCCTCACCTCCGCTCTGTTTCTTTTTACAACTATTTTAAATCGGTGTCCTCGGGTTACTGATCCACCACCAGTGGAAATAGTTTCTCCTTGTTCACCCTATCGAATCCCCTCATAATTTTGAGAACTTCTATTAAGTCTCCTTCTCTGCTCCAAGGAGAATAACCCGAGCTTCTCTAGCCTCTCCTGATAACTGAAGTCCCTCATTCCTGGTACCATCCTGGTAAATCTCCTTTGCAGCCTCTGCAATGTCTTGACATCCTTCCTAAAGTGTGGTGCCCAGAACTGAACACAGTCTCTAGCCGAGGCCTAACCAGTGTTTTATAAAGGTTCATCATAACATCCTGACTTTTGTATTCTAGGCCCCTATTTATAAAGCCTAGTATCCAGTTTGCTTTTTTAACAGCTTTATCTACCTATCCTGTCACCTTCAAAGATTTACTTATATGAATCCCCAGGTCTCTCTATTGGTTTTCATCTTTCTGAAATCTGCTTACAAATTTGCTTGTCTATCTTCTTCCCACTATTTGGTGGTCTATAGTATACACCGAACAGAGATGCAGCTCCTTTTCTGCTCCTTAACTCTAACCAAATAGATTCTGTCTTTGGACCCTCTAGCACATCATTCCTTTCCAGAACCGTGTCTTTAATCAATATTGCCACACCCACTCCTTTTTTTCATTCCCTATCCCTCCTGAACACATTGTAGCCAGGAATATTCAGCTCCCATCCTTGTTTGAGCCAGGTCTCCATTATTGCCACAACATCATAACCCAATGTGCAACTTGAGCCTGCAGCCCTTACAATGTCTTACTGTTTCAAATGTCCTACAACAAGCACTGGAATGTGCTGAGACAGCTGCTGTGTCTTACAAATGCTGTCCCACACCCTATACCTATAGGAAGGTTGTGTAAAAGGTCAGAGCACATGAATTGGCCAGCACTGGATGTGACACTGACTTCAGTGCTTTGTACCAAAGCAACGACATATCAATAAATACTTGTGTTGGATGTAACCTAGCTGCATATTCCACAATGCGCTTCACACAATTAATTGCTTTGAAGTTGTGAACACTGTAACACAGGCATCAGTAATGTGATGAATGAACAATTTATCTGAACATCAGCCGAGTCACCAGCATCTTTAAAATCCACCTGAGCCTGCCTGTACCTTTGTTTCAAGGTCTGACTGTATAATAAACTGACTCTACCTTGGTTTCAAGATCCATTGATAACACCATCAGGGATACCATGTGTGAGGATTCCAACAATGGAGAGACAAAGGTGGTGTAACAGCCTGTGTATTACTGTATGTTTCTCTGTGTTACTGTATGATGACTGTACACCCCTGTATATTTACTGCATGTTATTGTATGCTTACTATGTGTCACTGGTTGTTAGTGTATGTCACTGTATGTGACTATCTGGCTGGACCTCCTCAAAATTTACTGCTCCACTCTAGCCTCGGCCAAGTCGTCCTTCTACTCCAGGATAATCCTGGAGGCGAAGAACAACCCCAGGCTACTGTTTTCCACCACAACCCGACTCCTCCGTCCCCCCGCCACCCCGCGCAGGTCATCTTCTCCAACCTTCACTGCGAGGAGATGCTGGATTTCCTTGAATCCAAGATCAAGGGAATCCGCTCCGCGGTCACTTCCCCTCCAACTTCCACCCACCACCCACCCCTTCCCTCCCACACTCCGACTCCTACCCATCCTCCCCTACACACCTTCGTACCCGTTTCCCCACCCTCTGTCACTGAACTCATCCTATCCCTAAAACCAACCACCTGCTCCCTTGACCCCATCCCCACTCCACTCCTTATCTCCCAGCTCCACTTTCTTGCCCCACATATCACTGACATCATCAACCTGTCCCTCTCCTCTGGCTCTGTCCCCATTCCATTAAAAACTGCCATCATCACGCCCACCCTGAAAAAACCCTCCCTTGATGCGTCGCAGCTATCAAGCTACCGGCCCATCTCCAACCTCCCCTTTCTCTCCAAGGTCTTGGAAAGAGTTGTCGCCTCCCAACTGCGCTCTTTCCTTTCCACCCATTCTCTTTTCGAACCCCTTCAGTCAGGTTTCCGTGCTGCCCATAGCACAGAAACTGCCCTGGTCAAGGTCACCAATGATATCCTGACCATCTGTGACCAGGGCTCCCTCTGTCTCCTCGTCCTCCTCGACCTATCGGCAGCATTCGATACGGTCGACCACGCTATCCTACTCCACCGCTTGTCCTCCCACCTCAACCTTCAAGGCACTGTCCTTGAATGGTTTAGGTCGTACCTTTCTCACCGTCTTCACTTTGTCTCGACGAATGGCTTCTCCTCCACCCCCCGTACTGTCTCATGTGGTGTCCCTCAGGGCTCTGTCCCCTCCTCTTCACCCTCTATATGCTCCCCCTGTGGTGACATCATCCGCAGACATGGAGTTAACTTCCACATGTATGCGGATGACACCCACTCTACCTTTCCTCCTCTACTCTCAACTCCACGACCACCGATGTCCTGACAGCTGCCTGTCCGACATCGAGTCCTGGACGAGAGACAACTTTCTTCAGCTCAACGTGCGAAAAACCGAGGCCCTCCTGATTGGCTCACGTCAGCGCCTCCGCACCTCAGGCGCTGACACCATCAGCATCCAAGGCTGCACTCTCCACCTCTCAAAGCCAGTCAGGAACCTCGGCGTTTTGTTCGACCCTGAGCTGTCCTTTCTCCCTCACATCCGCACCACAACTGGCACCGCCTTCCATCACCTCCGGAACATCGCCAGACTACGGCATTACCTCACCCCTCACGCTGCTGAAACCCTGGTCCACGCCTTTGTCACCTCAAGGCTGGACTATGGGAACTCTCTCCTCGCCGGCCTTTCCGCCACCTCCCTCCACAAGCTGCAGGTCATTCAGAACTCTGCAGCTCGTGTACTGTCCCGCACCAGGCTTCGCGACCACATCACTCCCACCCTCGCTCGCCTCCACTGGCTCCCCATCCCCCAGAGGATTGATTTCAAGATCCTCATCCTCACCTACAAGGCCATTCACGGCCTTGCTCCCTCCTACCTCTCCAACCTACTATCCCCCTACCTACCTGCCCGTACCCTCCGTTCCTCTGGCTCCGGTCTGCTCCACGTCCCCCGCCCCAACCGCCCTACCATCGGTGGTCGGGCCTTCAGCCTCTCAGCCCCCAGGCTCTGGAACTCCATCCCCCAGTGCCTTCGCCGCCTCCTCCCTTTCCTCCTTCAAGGCCGGTCTCAAAACCTTTCTCTTTGACCGTGCGTTCAGCTCCCCTCTCGACTCTCTTCCCCCTCCTCGCTCCCTCCCTTCCCTCCCCTCACCCTGACCATTTCCCCCCTCCTTGCTCCCTCCCTTCCCTCCCCTCACCCTGACCATTTCCCCCCTGCTCGGGACATGACCCAACTGTGCAGCGCCTTGGGACGTCCTCCTGACGTGAAAGGCGCTTTATAAATGGAATCTTGTTGTTGTTGTTGTTGTTGTTGTATGTATAGCCTTGATGATTACCCCTAATTTTACTTAATTTTCTCCCTGGATTAATGAGTCCTCCCAGTCTTTAAACTCAGTTCTGTCACTGAAAGAATATATATTTTTAACTCATTAAAAAAAAATCTTCAGGTTTGTTTTTGCTGTTGTTCTTTATAACTCATTTGTAACATGCTGCTGAGATAGAGGGCAATGAAGATTAAGTCTGGCTCAGTTGATAACACTCTCACCACCAATTTAGAAGTTTATGATTCAATCCCCTTGTTGGGATTTTGAGCTCACAGGCTAATCTGACACTCCAACCCAGTACTGGGATGTGCTGCAGCTCTTCGGAATAGATACTCACACCAAGGTCTTGTCTGCCTGCTCAGGTGGAAGTTTCTTCTAGTGTCCTAAACAACAATCCGCCCCCTCCCCCTGATAAAAATGTTAAAAGCTATTAGAATCAAAGAATATTACAGCACAGAAGGAAGCCATTTGGCCCATCGTGCCTGCTCTTTGAAAATCCTACTCTACGTTCTTTCCCCATATCCTTGCATGTTTATCCTTTTCAAGTACCTATCCAATTCCCTTTTAAAAGCTGTTATTGAATCAGTTTCAGGTGCATTCCAGATCATAACGCTGTGTAAAAAAATTCTCCTCATTTCTCCTCTGGTTCTTTTGCCAATTATCTTGAACCTATGTCCCCTGGATACTGACCCACCTGCCAGTGGAAACAGTTTCTCCCCATCTACTCTATCAAAACCTCTCATAATTTTGAACAGCTCAATTACATTTCCCCTTAACCTTCTCTGCTCAAAGGAGAATAATCTCAGCTTCTGTAGTGTCTCCAAATAACGAAAGTATCTCATCCCTGGTTTCATTCTGCACCCCCTCCGAGGCCTTGATATCCTTCTTGAAGTGTGGTGCCCAGAATTGGACACAATACTCTGGCTGAGGCCTAACCAGTGACTTACAAAGGTTTAGCAGAACTTCCTTGCTTTTATACTGTATGCCTCTATTTATAAAGCCAAGGATCCCTTTTTTTTACAGGAATATCAATCTGTCTGCCATCTTGCATGTGAACCCCCAGGTCTATCTGCTCCTGAACCCCCTTTAACATTTAGTGTATATTGCCTCTCCTTATTCTTGCTCCCAAAATACATCATCTCAAACTTCATCTGCCATGTGTCTATCCATTTCACCAGTCTGTCTATGTCCTCCCTCAGTCTGCTACCATCCTCCAGTCCTCACTGTTTACTACATTCCCAAGGTGTTGTATCAAATGCAAGGATTATTACATTTTTGAAAAATATTAGTGATCAATTGTAGTGTAGGAGCTAAAAGGGAGAATGAATAGGGATTTTAAAACATAATTGATAAATGAAGCTTTCTAAAAGTGTAATCACATTTTAGTAACCATGTTACAATCTTCTGCAGTTTATTGGTTGGTGCATTTTGCATTCCCTTGAGAGCACTGGGCTTACTGACAAAATACAGCAGGAAACCCAATACAACAATTCCTGAAGTGTCCTTTAGCAGCTGATGTTTATAGATATGTTTTTGCATGTGCAGAAGATTCATCATCTGCTATCATTGTCACTCTCTCTGTGCCTATGCAATGTGACTGCTGCTTTTGATAAATCAATTAAAATGAGCCAAATATAGACCAACACACAGAGGCTTCCCCGGTTATCCTACTGAGCACAAGAAAGACTATGAAAAATGCGACTATAAATAATAATAATAATCCTTACATTTGATACAGCGCTTTTCGCGTCTTCGACATCTCAAAGCACTTCACAGAATTGACTGTAAAGCGAATTGACTGTATATTTGTAGGCGAAACGCAGCAGCCAATTGCGCACAGTAGTGTCCCACAAACAGTCGTGGATTGAAAATGACAAATTTATTATTGTTTTTTGTTTTGGAGGGTTTGGAGTAAGCTGGTTCATCAGGTTCGAGACTTTCCTGAGAGCAGGAATGGGATAAATGGATAGGAATGGGAAAAAAAACGTCAACAATGAACTTCCCAGAGAGGTATTTGAAAAGAGAAGGGAGTTCCTCCCGGTATCCTAGCCAACAACAGTCACTGCACTTTACCACAGATCATGTGAAGCGCTTTGGAACATCCTCCCAATGTGAAAGGCAAAACACCAAACATAAGGATTATTACTATTGCTATTGTGTGTCAGCAGGGTTCAGTTGGTAGTGCTCTTGCGTAAGAAGGTTGTGGGTTCAAACCCCACATTGTGACTTGGAACTCATATAATCTAAGATGAGGGGTGCGCTGCATTGTCACAGGTGTTGTCCTTCGGATGAGATGTTAATCTGAGTTCCTGTCTGCCTGTTCAGGTGGACATTAAAGGTCCCAATGCACTATTCAAAAAGAGAAGAGAATTTCTCCCAGTGTCCTGGCCAACAACCCTCCAAATAAAATTGGTCACTTATTTCATGGCTGTTTGTGGGACATTGCTGTGTACAGTTGACTGCCATCTTTCTGTTTATCTCAAGTCCTGGATGAGAGCTAATTTTCTATAGTTGAACAAGTTTTCTACAGTCTTTTTCTACAGTCAATAAGATCTAGGCCCTTCTGATTGACTCCCGTCAATGCTTCCAAACCTCAGACATTGGCAGCATCACCATCCAAGGATGTGCACTCCACCTTACTAAACCAGTCCGGAACCTTGGTGTCTTTTTTTGACTCAACTATCCTTTCTACCACACATCCATTCCACATCCTGCTCTGCCTTCACCCACCTCTGCAACATCACCCAGCTCCACCACTGTCTCACACCATGAGATCCTTAACAGCAGATAGGACCATGGTTTAATGTGTCACTTGTTGAATCACACCCCTAACAGTATAGCTCTCCCCATCCTCCTCTCTCCTCCCCCCCCCCAGCATTATATAAGAGAAAGTCTAACAATTTGACTTTGACTCTTAACAAACACCAAATAATACTCAGATAGAGACCTACATATGTAACACAGCAAGAGCTTTAACGTGTTAATTGCATCTTCGGTCTCCCTCCTACCCCTACCCTCCCAGCCGTCCACACCTCCTGATCACAATCCCCAGCTCGGGTCCAAATCCCTGACTGTCCAGCACTCCTTGGGATGTCTTCCTGATGTGAAAGGCACTATGCAAATGTCATTTGTTGTCGTAACACAATGAAGGAAAAACATAGTCAGAAACAAATCTAACTTAAAAGATAAGTGAACTGAAAACAAATCTTTTCTTTAAACTAATTAAAAAACCTGCATGATCATTCCATTGAACCAGTTCCAATGAGAGAGAGTGAAAGCGAGACCTAAATTTGAAGTTGAGAAAAATAGTGTAGGTGGTTCATTACTAACTTCACCGAAGGTGACACATTATGAGACAGAAATATTCCATGTATATATGTGTACAGTAATTGTGAATGGAAGCGCTAAAATGGACAAGACCAGTATATCACACTGCACACCAGCAAACATATCCATTGACACCGTCGCCTCGGGCCGGTCCGCCTGAGTCAGGACACCGATAGAAAAAAGGAGTGGGGATGGAATGTAACGATACAAATGTTTTGCCATCTTTAACGAACAGCGAAAATCGCTGTAATGTGTGCATTCTAACCAGACTTCGAACAGAACAGACCGCAAATCCCCAAATAATAATGATAATAAGAGAAATGACACCTTGACGCGGAGGAGCTGAACGGTCGCGGTTGGAGACAGAGATCACTCACCGCCGGTGTTCATAACGCTGCAGAGCTGAGGCGGTGCTGTATTATTCTCTGCCCTTCACAGGAATGCGGCTGATCACCTCCACACAGACGGTCAGTCGATCAGCACAATATTTTTTTCTTCTCTTACGATTCACGCCTTTATATCTGATTTCAGAGCAGATTCCCTTTGCGCATCCGTTCAGTGGAATGTCTCATTTGTAGAGACAGTGTCTATCTCTCTCTCTCTCTGTAATACAAGGTCAAAGACTTGGATATATATGTCGGGCGTTCCCTCGCTTCTACTGACGATTGCAGCTCTGGTCACAGCACTCCCTCACTGCAGGTTCCCAGTCAATGCTGATTTGCAATGACACCCGAATCTGCTCAAATCCGCACACAGCCTTCGCTGATGATGATGATGATAAGCCAAAGGCTGACAATCTCTGCGACCTTCCCTCTCAGCGAACATCGCTAATCCAATCATCTATACACGGGTTACAGCTGATGACACATGAATTCTCCCACAAAGCACTACCTATTGCACAGGCGGAAAATCCTGCTATTCAATAATTGCAATGGTTTGTATGAAGCAGATGCAATATCAGCGGTTGGGGAGAGGGTTCAGTCCAGTCACATACTGCCCTCTGCTGATTCTTTTAAAATGGAGAGATTCAAGAAGATCAACGTTAGTGATTCAACCACTCAGTGCAAAACGTGCTCAACCAATAGACTGCAGTGAAGAATGTCGCTTTAATTGTATCGATGATGCATTTAATACTAATCCTGGCAATTATAATACAGTAGATCATTTTACATAACTCATATTTGATACGAATTGCACAAATCAGATTAAATGTTATGACCCAGCTGATATGATTTACCTGAGTTTTACTGTAATAATCCTTACATTTGATACAGCATCTTATCACAGCAAAACATTTCAAACTGCTTCACAGGGATTTTGTTGCAACGTGTACTGTACTTTGCCAGTTTGGGCAGACGGGACCTCGGTTTAGGGTCCTATCTCCAACATTAAAAAGGCCACATATTCGCTAGAGCAGACACATATTTCTTAATAGAAATAAATAAGCCATTATAAGGCAGTGATCCCACTTACCCAAGGAGGTAAGTAGCAGTATAAACTGTGAGCTACTTTCAGATGGATTTCAGACAAGTGGTTTGATATATCAGAGAATGACAGATTTAGAAAGCATTTTGAATAACACTTTTGAATAACACTTCAGATTGCACCCAACCTCTTATGGGTTATTGAATAAGATATGCTCTTTGGCATGTATGTTTTCCATATAAGAAATGTCTAAATGGTATAGAGTTTCAACAGTGAATGAATTCTGTGAGATAGCAGCTTAGCTCAAAGGATGGAATGGAATGCAAGTAAATTAATTTGATTATTCAGGCAAGCGGAAATTGTTTCTTGTGAACTGGGTAACTGTGGCCAGTGGTTCAGGGCAGTGCAGCTAATGTGAAGACAATGTTACATAGCTTATGAGTGGAATGGCTTTCAGACCACAGTAATCACAATGGAATTGGGTTTGCAATTTATTATGGAAGAAACTGGCAACAACAAAGCATGACTGTCAGCCCTATAGGTTCCATGTTGTGTGTTGTGAATAGGAGAGAATCTATGGGCAAAGCAGGTAAGACAATGAAAGAGAAACAGCACTTTTCAAGGAGCGTTCAAAGTAAGCAAAGTTGGAATATATTCCAGGGAGGAAACAAACACGACGTTCATATTTGAACCAGGGCACGGGTGATTGAATAACTACCCGAGAGAAGTATATAAAGGGGAAATGAGTTTTCAAATGTGCAGTGTAAGGGACTGGAAATAATGAAGATAGGGCTGTGTAAGCAAAGACAACTGGTAGTCAGTGGATGGAGGAGAAAGATTGAGAAAGACTGTGAGAATCATTAAAGGAAATTATTTTGTAATTACAGGAAAGGGGAGTGAAAGATGAAAATGTAGGAGCACTTAAACAGCAGTTTTTACCTGGGTTTATAACCACTCCTAACTCAATAGCATAATAATGTTTTCGTTTATATAAAACCTTATCATGTCAGCGAGACATCTCAGTGTTTCACCAGATTCAGAGCCTTGGGACGTCCTCCTGACGTGAAAGGTGCTATACAAATGTAATCTTGTTGTTGTGCTGATTCACTGTGGAGTGTAGTGACTGTGTATATTGTGGGCAAAATTGTAGGAACTAGCCTCTTCTCTGTTCTGCAACTCTGGAACACTCTTCGTCTATCCCTCTGCCTTGCCCTTTCCTTCCCCATCTTCAGATTGCCCCTGAAGACCTTCCTATTTGACCGTGTCTACAATAACCTTCTCCAGCTCGATGTTCTGCTTTGCCACTGTCGAGCGCTCTGGGACGCTACCCTGCATGAAGGGCACAATATAAATGAAGTTGTTGTTATGAAATGAATTCAGGTAATCTTGCCAATTTGCTATTAGGCACAGCATATGATTGACTAAATTTACAATGGTACTTTGAGCAGCCACTGGAATGGCTAGTGAGTGGAATTGAATGTGAGACTGCTTCAGAGGGGCTATTGTTTGTGGCTGAGGTATATTTGCTGTGCTGGAACTGAGTTAGCTTTTCTTTGCAGATGTCTGTGATCCATGGTGCCTGAAATGGGGAAGTATTCTCCAGCACTAACAGATAATATAATAAGAATAATAATCCTTGCATTTGATGAAGAGCCTTATCACATTGTTGAGATGTATCAAAGTGCTTCACAGAATATATTGTAAAGTGGATTGACTGTGTATTTTGTAGGCAAAACACGTCAGCCAATTGTGCACAGCAGTGTCCTACAAACAGTTGTGAATTGAGTTTTTTTTGGAAGGATTATTATTCCCGGAAAGCGATCCACCAATCGACTAACAATTGCATTCCTACTTACCTCTAGGTAAACAGAGGCACATGGAAATAAGAAAACTTGCCTAAGATTGCGCCCCGCCCAGGAATTGAATCTGGGTCCTCTCACTTGTGAGGTGGGGGTGCTAACCATTACACTTACATTGGATGATCCATGGGTTGGCTCTTGCCAATCTGCACCTGAATTCCCCTGGATTTGGTGTGCAGGTTGCGTCCCTCTGGGGAGAGAGTATGCACAAACAGGAAAGTATATATCATGGGAAAACTCTCTGTAGTGTTGGTTTGTGTTTCTGCATGTGGCAAATACCAAGCTGACCACAAAACGAAAAGCCAATCGATGAATACAAATCATTGCTAGTAAATAAAAAGCATCGTGGCACCATTCCATCTTGTTGTTGGTAATGCAAAGGGTGATATGGATAGATTAAGCATTGTGAAATCGATCACAACAACAACTTGCATTTATATAGCACCTTTCATGCGTGTTAGCTTAATAGTGGCGGAGCTTGATGCTAAGCCAGAGAGACAGCACTCTCAGATAATTCATTATCTGATTTGTTACATAAGAAATTCAAACAGGTGGATTCCAATAGATGTTAATGCTGTTGAAATGTTGAAACACCAATAGGGCCTGCTGCAATAAAAGTTTGTAATATCAGTCTGTCTTGTTCAAATATTTTTGTGGTTATCTGGGTGTCTGACAAATGCGGAAACCCATCACCATGCTTAAGAGTATCCAAACCAAACTGAGAATTCCATGCATCCCAATCTACACATGGAAATTTCTGAGATAGATTGTTGGAAAGGAATCCACACTCTCTCCCTGGAGAGACATATCCTGCTTATCTAATTCCACAAAGTATAATGACTTGGCCGAAATCCACTCCAAAGGAATGTCACCGAGCCAGTTTAACTCTGTGACAGTCACATTCCTATCAGGAGCTTTTCACCGATCTGGTGGTTTCACTGTAAATGGAATGCTGTCTCCTAACTTGGCCTTTGACAATTTTATATCCAGCAGTGCCTTTCCATTCAAGATTTTCTTTATTTTCTCATCAATTTGTTCCTCCCCTCTCCCTTCAGAAGACGTTTTGACACATTTCTATTTCTAAGTGCATTAATCCATCATCATGTTTAAGAGTACCCACACCAGACTGAGAGGACCACATATGTATACCATGCAAATGTCCCTGTGTCTGGAATGGAGAGCACGCTTTCTCCCTTGAGGTATGCATCCTGTTTATCTCATCTCAGAAAGTATTAGGCGTAGGTTGGCAAAAGCTAAACCTTAGGCAAGTTTCCTTACTTCACACACCTCTGTTTATCTGTGAACAAAAACTTGTTCACTCAATCCACGATTGTTTGTGGAACACTGCTGTGCGTAATTGGCTGCCACATTTCTATCGTGCCTTCGAACACCCTCCTACCCTCCCTGCCCCCCATCCTCCATGATCCCAACCACCCAGCTCGGGTCCAAATCCTTAACTGTCTTGCGCCATGGGATGTCCTCTCAATGTGAAAGACACTATACAAATGTAATTTTGCATTGTGCATTGTATTGTACAATTCTATGAGATAGGCAGAGGACTAAATAAAGGGTTTAAAGTTTGTACAATTATGTCTTTTATGGGACATTTATAAATACAAGTCAACAACAACAACATCTTGGATTTATATAGCGTCCTCCACGCCGGACGACGTCTCAGAGCGCTTTACAGTAATGGATCCCGGGGCCAAGCCAGGGTGAGGGGGAGGAAGGTGACCAAAGGCGCGGTCGAAGAGAAAGGTCTTCAGCAGGGACCTGAAAATAGGAAGAGAGGGAGCGAGGCGAAGGGAGTGAAGAAGGGAGTTCCAGAGCCTCGGGGCATCGTGGCTGAAGGCACGGCCGACGAGGGTGGAGTGGAGGACTCGGGGGACGAGAAGGTGGCCAGACCCGGAGGAACGAAGGCAACGGGTACTGTTTTGAGGAGAGAGGAGGTCAGAGAGGTAGGGGGGGTACAGAGGAGTGGAGGGATTTGAAGACAAGGGTGAGGATCTTCAAGTCGATCCTCTCTGGGACAGGCAGCCAGTGCAATCTGGCAAGGACTGGGGTGATTGGGGAGTGAAGTTTGGTGCGGGTGAGAATGTGGGTGGTAGAGTTTTGAATGATCGGGATTTTATGGATGGTAGTGGATGCGAGACCGACAAGGAGGGCGTTAGAGTATAATAATAATAATAATAATAATAATCCTTGCATTTGATATAGCGCTTTTCACGTCAGGAGGACGTCCCAAAGCGCTTCACAGAACACACTGTAAAGTGAATTGACTGTATATTTGTGGGCAAACGCGGCAGCCAATTGCGCACAGCAATGTCCCACAAACAGTCGTAGATTGAAAATGACCAATTTATTATTGTTTTTGGTTTTTGGAGGGATTATTATTAGGCTCTGTGTGGAGTAAGGAAACTTGCCCAAGGTTTCGCCCTGCCTGGAATTGAACTCAGGTCTCTCGCTTGCAAAGCGAGTGCTCTAACCACTGAGCCACAGGACTCCAGAGTAGTCCAGTCGAGAGGTGACAAAGGCATGGACTAGGGTTTCAGCGGTTTTCGGAGAGAGGTATTGGCGGAGAAGGGCGATACGTTGGAGGTGGAAAAAGTTGCTGGTGAGGGACCGGATATGGGGGAGAAAGTATAATTGGGGGTCGACCCTGACCCCTAGGTTGCGTATGGGTTCGGAGAGTTTTAGGGGGAGGTCGGATAGGTGGAGGAGGTGTGAGCCGTGCGATTTTAGACGTTGACGAGAGCCAAAGTATATGGTTTCCGTCTTGTCAACGTTCAGCTGAAGGAAATTTGCGCTCATCCAGCCCCTGAGATCTGACAGGCAGTTGACAGAACATCAGGGGACTCGGGGTCGCAAAGGGAGGTCGAAAAATAGAGTTGGGTGTCGTCCGCGTACATGTGGAAATGTACCCCATGTCTGCGAATGACATCCCCAAGAGGGAACATGTAGATCAGAAAGAGGAGGGTGCCAAGGATGGATCTTTGGGGTACCCCGCAGGTGACTGGCTGAGAGCGGGAGGAGAAGCCGTTTGTGCAGATGTACTGCTGGCGGTTCGTGAGGTAGGACTCGAGACAAAACTGTTCAAGCTTTATTCTGAAACCACCTGCTGTCAACAACAGTTCCAACCACTTTTCCACATTAAGCCACCAGAGTTAGCAACTACTTGTCCAACACAACCAGTGGCCACACTTTTTATGAGTTTATCTCCATCTACTGGAATCAAAAATTCGCTACAAAGTTTTTTTTAAATAAATGAAACATTGGATTCCTTAAGTTCCAAGGCTAGTAAACCTGAAAACAGAGGGGGTAAAGATTGTTTAAATGGAAAAGGTTTTGCTCTTGGCATCGCCCTTTTCCAATCTAAATTGTCTTATCTTCAAATATCTTCAAAGCCTTGCCCAAGCCCTCCGCTCTACCAACACAGGCCATTCTCATATCCCAGTCCCTCCATCCCACCATTGACAGGTGAGCTGCCATACAGTTTGATTGTGCTCGCTGGAACTCCCTCCCTAAATTCCTCCACCTCATTCCCTCCATCTCTGCTTTCCTGGTGAAGTGCTGGGGTATCTTTGCATTGTTGGAGGTGCCATCCTTCAGATGAGACATTGAACCCAGGTCCCTTCTGCCCATTCGGTTGGCATTGAAGATCTTGTGTCATTATTCAAAAAAGTAGGAGAGTTTATCCCATTGCACTGGTCAACAAATCTCCAAATAAAAATGGGTCACTCATTGACATTGCTGTGGACTGATTGGGTGGCATATTTGCCTACAGATATACACTCTATGTGACAGCAATTGTCTGCGAAGTGATTTGAGACATTTTGATGTTACAGATGCTGTATTAAGTGTAAGGATTATTATTATTAACAAATATGAAGTAATGGCGCCATTTCAAGGTTGGTTAATAGCCAATACTCAAGTGACTAAAATCCGCTTCCATTGCACAAGCTACCTTTCTCTTTTACTAACATTTCTCAGCTTATATTTCTCCAAGGTCTACACAAAATCACAGAGTTTTGCTTTTTGATTGCTCTGTACTCCCCACAGATGGACTTGACCTGCATTGTTTGGAACCGCAATGAGAACTAACTGCATCAATTACTTTGACAAATTCTCTCACTTCCAATACTTATTCCCAAATCTTTGTCATCAATGATTAATTAATTAATGATCAATTAATGATTCCTCCAGGAAGTTGGCCAACTAGCCATGTTAGGATCTCCTCTCTTGTTTTTTAGCTGTGAGACACTACCACATAATGTCAAATTAATGGGTGCAGTTAGTTCTCATTGCAGTCCCTAAAGTCCATCTGTGGGAAGTAGAGAGCAATCAAAAAGAATTGTTATAAAGTCAAATTGTAGCTCTTGCTGTTGTTGATCCTCTGATTTGGCGCTGGTTAACTGTAATTGTAATGAGAGTAACATTTCTGACATTTTAGGAGGGTGTTTCAGGCAATCTTCCTGAAAAAAAATCTGCACAATATTTTCTGTTGAAACATGCACACTGCAAATTCCACCAGTGAATGATTTTAAAACTAATTGATCTTTACATGTAATTATTGCCACTTTATAGCTTTAAGTACCAGCTGCAAGCCATTTGACTGAGGCAAGTGTCTTTTCTTTCCTTCATACTGAAAGTAAACATCCGAAATTGGCATTGTAATTCCGATGAAATTAACATTTCAGTACACAGTTCATAAAGTCCTGGTGAAACAACCTGTGACACAGAACAGACATTTCTTCACACTAAACAAGGAATCAATTTGATTCAAAGATTACCAAAGTTAGCAGCTGTCAGTTGTACAGTGTCAGTGGCATGTAGCTAGTGGAAAAATAAGTATTCAACACAAAAGAACAAAGGATTAACATGGGCTCAAGATGTACCTCACCTTCCAGGGTGCTGCAAAGTAGGAGGTACTGTTGTTCTGATGAACAGGAACTGGACATTACTTCTGATTCCAGTGATTAATACTCTTAAAAAGTAGATATCTTTCGAGTCATAAGATCGCCAGTAATGTCACTTCCTGAGCCTTGCAAGCATGCATTGTCAGGAAACATCACTGACATCAGTTCCTGTGAGTTGTGCACGCATGCCATTAGCATGGATGGATGTCTCAAAGTGCTTCACTGGATATAAAGTATTATGTATTTTGTGAGTAATGTGCTAGCCAATTTGACACAGCAATGTAGCATAGACAGCAGTGAAGTGAATGGACAATTTTATCTGGTGGATTGTTGACCAGAACACTGGGAGGAACTCCCTTCTCTTTTGAGTAGAGACATGGGATCTTTAACATCCACCTGAACATGCAGACGATAGCACCACCTACACTGCAGCACTGCATTGAAGAGCCAGGATAGACTACATGACTTCCAAGTACTGACGTGGAAAATCTTTAATAATAATAATCCTTGCACACTGGCAACCAGATCCAATGCAGGGACTGAGGCCTACCGGCAACACGCGGAGCAAGTGTGGGATCCGTGGCTTCTGCTGGCCCAGGCGCCAACACAGCATTTCAGAACCATTTCAGCTCTTAGTCTTGGCATGCGCACTTTGGCTGCCGCCACTGACCCGAGCTGCTTCTCCCAAAAAATTGCTCCCACCCTTGTCTCCTACCAAACCGCAAGCTCCTGGGAATGACAGTAAGGCTTTCTGCACTGCACGCTGAGTCCATTACAGTTCGTTGTAATGGGGTTCCCATTAGAATTGTTGCAAAAAACAAAACAAAAATAAAACACCCCCCAGGGCTCTCATCAGGGACCACCATGGTCCTGTTGGGTTGGCTGCCCCAGCCCCAGCCTATGGGCTAATGCCATCCATCTAACCGCTCGCTCCCGGTCCCAGCATGCGCACTTTGGCTGCCGCTCTGACCCGAGCCCCTCACACCCTCCCTCCCTCTCCCCTCCTCCCTCCCACCAAACCCTCCCTCCTCTGCATCTCTCCTGCTCTGTCCTCCTCTCTCTCCGTCCCCCTCGCCTTCTATACCCACTTGACCTTCCCACAACCTCCCTCTGTTCCAGCCTGGGAATCCTCCGCCGCGCTCACCGTGGCACTCGGCGTTGGCTGTCCAGCAGCAGCCACACCGACTGCCCCATTCCCCACCACACTCACCAGCCACCTCGGACACAGACCCGGGGAGCCAACCTCTCCTCCCTTATCCCCATTCCCCCCATCCCTGCCTCACAACCAGGACCCCCCTAACTTCCCACACACCATTCTGTCAACCGCTCCCTCCACATCGGACTACAAAACATCTGCTCCCTCTGTAACAAGGCCCTGGTCAACAACGATCTCATCCTTGATGAGAGCGTTGACATCATGGCCTTAATGGAAACCTGGCTCACCCCAGGCAACACCTTCCCCCTCACGGAGGCCACACTCCCACCACATCCCTTGCCCCAACCGCCATGGCAGTGGTGTAACCCTTATCTCAAGGACGCCACTTGCTCTATCCCCCTACTCCTCTGGCTCTTTCCCCTCTTTTCAGCACCTCACCCTCTCCCACCCCTCCTATCTCTCACTCAAAATCCTCCTTCTCTACCGGCCCCTTAAAACCTCTCCCACCTTCATCTCTGACATTTCAACACTCCTCACATCTCTCTGCCACTGCTCTGATCGCCTCATCATCCTGGGCGACTTCAACCTGCACTTCACCCCCTTCTGCTCCATCTCCTCGGACTTCTCCTCCCTGCTCTCCTCACTCAACCTCTCCCTCCACATCAACTCCACCACTCACAGTCACGGTCACCCACTCGATTTGGTGATCACCCGGGGCCTCAGTGTCTCGGATGTCACCATTACCGACAAGGTCGTCTCCGATCATCACTTCATCTCCTTCACCATCTACCTACCTGCCCATACCCTCCGTTCCTCCGGCTCCGGTCTGCTCCACATCCCCCGCCCCAATCGCCCTACCATTGGTGGTCCGGCCTTCAGCCTCTCAGCCCCGAGGCTCTGGAACTCTATCCCCCAGTGCCTTCGCCTTGCTTCCTCCCTCTCCTCCTTCAAGGCCGGTCTCAAAACCTTTCTCTTTGACCGAGCCTTCAGCTCCCCTCTCGCTCCCTCCCATCCCTCCCCTCACCTGACCATTTCCCCCCTGCTCGGGTCATGACCCAACTGTGCAGCGCCTTGGGACGTCCTCCTGACGTGAAAGGCGCTTTATAAATGGAATCTTGTTGTTGTTGTTGTTGTTGTTGATGCTGTCAGCGCCTGAGGTGCGGAGGCGCTGACCCGAGCCAATCAGGAGGACCTCAGTTTTGCGCACGTTGAGCTGAAGAAAGTTGTCTCTTATCCAGGACTCGATGTCGGACAGGCAGGCTGTCAGGACATCGGTGGTCGTGGAGTTGAGGGTAGAAGAGGAAAGGTAGAGTTGGGTGTCATCTGCATACATGTGGATGATGTCACCAAGGGGGAGCATATAGAGGGTGAAGAGGAGGGGACCGAGGACAGAGCCCTGAGGGACACTGCACGAGACAGTGCGGGGGCTGGAGGAAAAGCCCTTTGTGGAAACAAAATGAAGATGGTGGGAGAGGTACGAGCTAAACCGCTCAAGGACAGGGCCTTGAAGGTTGAGGTGAGAGGACAAGCGGTGGAGGAGGATAGCGTGGTCGACCGTATCGAATGCGGCCGATAGGTCGAGGAGGCAGAGGGAGCCCTGGTCGCACATGGTTAAGATGTCATTAGTGACCTTGGCCAGGTCAAGGTCACTAACGGCACGGAAACCCTACTGAAGGGGTTCAAATAATGAATGGGTGGAGAGGAAAGAGCGCAGCTTGGAGGCGACAACTCTTTCCAGGACCTTGGAGAGAAAGGGGAGGTTGGAGATGGGCCGGTAGCTTGATAGCTGCGACGCATCAAGGGAGGGTTTTTTCAGGGTGGGCGTGATGGTGGCAGTTTTTAAGGGAATGGGGACAGAGCCAGAGGAGAGGGACAGGTTGATGATGTCGGTGATATGTGGGGCAAGAAAGTGGAGCTGGGAGATAAGGAGTGGAGTGGGGATGGGGTCAAGGGAGCAGGTGGTTGGTTTCAGGGATAGGATGAGTTTCGTGACCGAGGGTGGAGAAACGGGTACGAAGGTGTGTAGGGGAGGATGGGTAGGAGTCGGAGTGTGGGAGTGAGGGGGTGGGGGGTTGGTGGATGTTGGAGGGGAAGTGACCGCGGAGCGAATTCCCTTGATCTTGGATTCAAGGAAATCCAGCATCTCCTCGCAGTGAAGGTTGGAGGAGATGACCTGCGCGGGGTGGCGGGGGGGACGGAGGAGTCGGGTTGTGGTGGAAAACAGTAGCCTGGGGTTGTTCTTCGCCTCCAGGATTATCCTGGAGTAGAAGGACGACTTGGCCGAGGCTAGAGTGGAGCGGTAAATTTTGAGGAGGTCCAGCCAGATTTGTCGGTGGACCGTTAGGCCAGATTTGACACAGGTGCGTTCAGCAGCCCGCACCTGGCTTTTCAGTGAGCGGAGGTGGGTGGTGTACCAGGGGGAGGAGCGGGAGTAGGAGACAGTGCGGGAAGTGATGGGGGCAAGAGTATCGAGTGTGGAGGAGAGGGTATTGTGGAGGAGGGAGAGAGGAGAAGAGGGGTCGGTGAGGGTTGAAGGCCAGAGGGAGAGGAGTTCAGAGGACTCCAAGGCATCGGTTAGGGATTGTGGGGGTAACTTCTTCCAAGGGCGGTAGAAGATGGTGGTGGGTCTGGTGGAGGTGGGGAGGGGGGTGGAGGTGGTGAAGGAGATGAAGTAGTGGTCAGAGATGGCCTTGTCGGTAATAGTGACATCCGAGACACTGAGGCCCCGGGTGATCACCAAATCGAGTGGGTGGCCGTGACTGTGAGTGGGGGAGTTTATGTGTAAGGAGAGGTTGAGTGAGGAGAGCAGGGAAGAGAAGTCTGTGGAGATGGAGCAGGAGGGGGTGAAGTGTAGGTTAAAGTCGCCCAGGATGATGAGGCGATCGGAGCAGAGGCAAAGAGATGTGAGGAGTGTTGAAATGTCAGAGATGAAGGTGGGAGAGGTTTTAGGGGGCCGGTAGAGGAGGAGGATTTTAAGGGAGAGGAATGAGGGGTGGGAGAGGGTGAGGTGCTCGAAGGAGGGGAAAGAGCCAGTGGAGTAGGGGATAGGGCAAGTGGTGTCCTTGAGATAAGGGCAACACCACCGCCACGGCGGTTGGGGCGGGGGATGTGGTGGGAGGTGTAGCCGGGTGGCGTGGCCTCCGTGAGGGGGAAGGTGTCGCCTGGGGTGAGCCAGGTTTCTGTCAAGGCCATGATATCAACGTTCTCATCAAGGATGAGATCGTTGATGACCAGGGCCTTGTTGCAGAGGGAGCGGACATTTTGCAGTCCGATGTGGAGGGAGCGGTTGACAGAAGGGTGTGTGGGAGGGGAGGGGGTCCAGGTTGTGAGGCAGGGGTGGGGGAGATGGGGATGAGGGAGGAGAGGTTGACTCCCCGGGTCTGTGTCCGGGGTGTGGGTGGCGAGTGTGGTGGGGAATTGGGCAGTCGGTGTGGCTGCTGCTGGACAGCCAACGCCGAGTGCCACGGTGAGCCCGGCGGAGGATTCCCAGGCTGGAGCAGAGGGAGGTTGTGGGAGGGTCAAGTGGGGATAGAAGACGAGAGGGACGGAGAGAGAGGAGGAGTGAGCGGGAGAGATGCAGAGGGAGGAGGGTTTGGGGGGAGAGAGGAGGGGGGCGGGAGGGAGGGGGTGAGGGGGTGAGGGTCAAAGCGGCAGCCATAGTGCGCACGCGGGGACCAGGATCGAGCGGTCAGGTGGATGGCATTATCCCGTAGATTGGGGCAGCGAACCCAACAGGACCATAGTGGGCTCTGATGTGAGCCCTGGGGGTGGGGGGCGCAGAGGGTTTTTTTTTTTTTGTTGGTTTTTTTTTGCGCGCGCGCACGCACCTGAAAACTAATCTATGACGTCGCAGTTCTCCCGCTCCGCCCCCACACCTCCCTCCCCTCCCCCCATGGCTGAACTCGCTCCGGCGTCGAGTTTAAGTACCTGGGTCAGTAGGCCCAGGCTCCTCCCCGCGCTGTCCTGCCGCCGCTCCCCGACTGGGAGCATCCAAGGCTGCACTCTCCACCTCTCAAAGCAGTCAGGAACCTCGGCGTTCTGTTCGACCCTGAGCTGTCCTTTCTTCCTCACATCCGCGCCACACCTGGCACTGCCTTCCACCACCTCCGGA
Source organism: Callorhinchus milii (assembly GCF_018977255.1). Classification (NCBI taxonomy): domain Eukaryota; kingdom Metazoa; phylum Chordata; class Chondrichthyes; order Chimaeriformes; family Callorhinchidae; genus Callorhinchus; species Callorhinchus milii. The sequence continues at coordinate 9,003,967 of NW_024704754.1, forward strand.
ACATCGCCAGACTATGGCACTACCTCACCCCTCACGCTGCTGAAACTCTGGTCCACGCCTTTATCACCTCAAGGCTGGACTATGGGAACTCTCTCCTCATCAGCCTTCCCGGCGCCTCCCTCCACACTGCAGGTCATTCAGAACTCTGCAGCTCGTGTACTGTCCCGCACCAGGCTTCGCGGCAACATCACTGCCACCCTCGCTCGCCTCCACTGGCTCCCCATCCCCCAGAGGATCGAATTCAAGATCCTCATCCTCACCTACAAGGCCATTCACGGCCTTGCTCCCTCCTACCTCTCCGACCTACTATCCCCCTACTTACCTGCCTGTATCCTCCGTTCCTCTGGCTCTGGTCTGCTCCACATCCCCCGCCCCAACCGCCCTACCATCGGTGGCCGGGCCTTCAGCCTCTCAGCCCTTAGGCTCTGGAACTCCATCCCCCAGTACCTTCGCCGCCTCCTCCCTTTCCTCCTTCAAAGCCGGTCTCAAGACCTTTCTCTTCGACTGTGCCTTCACCTCCTCTCTCGACTCTCTACCCCCTCCTCGCTCCCTCCCTTCCCTCCCCTCACCCTGACCATTTCCCCACTGCTCGGGTCCCGACCCAACTGTCCAGCGCCTTGGGACTTCCTCCTGACGTGAAAGGCGCTCTATAAATGAAATCTTGTTGTTGTTGTTCGCTACTTCCTCTCCCGCCACTCCCTATACAAACCCCTCCAATAGGGTTTCCCTGCTGCCCATAGCACAGAAACAGCCTTGATCAAAGTGACAAATAACATTTTGTCCATCTGTGACCAGGGCTCACTCTGTCTCGTCATCCTTCTTGACCTCTCTGCTGCCTTTGATACTGGTGACTTCTCTATCCTCCTCCTCTCCTCTGACCTCATTCTTCATGGTTCTGTCCTTGATTGGTTCAGATCCTATCTCTCATGCCATCTCCAGTTCATCTCCACAAATGGCTTCTCCTCTAGCCCCCACACCATTTTGTGCGGAGTTCCTCAAGGTTCTGTCCTTGGTCCCTTCCTTTTTAATATCTATACGCTCCCCATTGGTAACATCATCCGCGGACATATGGTCAATTTCCACATGTATGCAGATGACACCCAACTCTATCTTTCTGCCTCAACGTTCAACTCCAGGACCATTGCTGTCCTGACAGAATGTGTGTCAGATATCAAGTCCTGGATGAGAGCTAACTTTCTACAGTTGAACGTCAACAAGACTGAGGCTCTCCTGATTGGCTCCCGTCAGCGCCTCCACACCTCAGGCACTGACAGCATCACCATCCAAGGATGCACACTCCACCTTACTAAGCCAGTCTGGAACCTTGTTTGACCCTCAATTATTCTTTCTACTCCACATCCGTGTAATGTCCCACTCTGCCTTCCGCCACCTCCGCAACATCGCCCGGTTCCACCACTGTCTCACACCGCAGGCTGCCGAAACCCTCATACACACATTCATAACATCCAGGTTTCGTTACGCAAATTCCCTGCTTGTTCGCCTCCCCAACTCCTCCCTCCAGTTCTCAAGAACTTTGAAAGGTGACAGAATGGTGCAGTGTCATTAGAGGCAATGCGCCACCAGGTCTGGAAATTACATTGATAGTAAATGTTGTGTGTTGCTTGTGGGGAAAGGCATGTATTTAGCTTACTTCCTGTTGGAAGCAGGCACTCGATGAACCAGTTTGATGTGCTGCAGATGTTGTAAATCAAGTAGCTCAATCTTTTACTCCCTACACACGAGCAATTACAAACTGATATGATCCCTTTGTGTATTACAACTTCTTTGATTAGAAAATAATGCAATTGTAGTAATTGGCAACTATGTTACAGATAAAAACAAATATTAGATATTTCCTCAGGAGATAATATAAATGGGGAAGAGACAAGGTAGCATAGGTTTGCAGGATCTGTGGAATGAGGGCATTTGTTGGGATGACTTTTATTTCATTCCTTACTTTGACATGCTCTTTATCTTGGCCACTTATTTCCTGTTGTTTACTTCACTTCTTTGCACAATAACTCATGTGCAGGATATTATAGATACTTTCTGAACAAGCTATAGCTTCACAAAACAATTGCAAAGATTATCTGTATTCTCCACCACCATCTCCCCCACTTCATGAACTTCCCCTTGAGTGAAAATAATCCCCCCTTCTCCGGCCCCCCATCATGTCATCCCATGGAATATATTCTGAATTTATCCTAAATTATGTTTCTTCTTTGAAATAATAATCCTTACATATGCTGCCACGCCTCTCCCATTTGGAGGAAGTCTCAAAGCGCATCAGAGGGTTTATTGGAAAGCATAGTGACAGTGATTTTTTGTAGGCAACTGAGGCAGCCGATTTGCACACAGCAATGTCCCACAAATGGCCATGAAGCAAATGACTGATTTTATTCATGGTGTGTTATTGGCCAGGATCCTGGGAGAGAAACTTCCTTCTCTTTTGGAATAGTGCATGGGTTTTTTGACTTCCACCTGAACAGGTGGGTGTGACGTCAGTTTAATATCTCATCCAAAAAAACGGCAGCTCCAACACAGCATGCTGCTTGGAGTGCCAGCATATCCTGTCAGCTCAAAGTCTAGACATGGGACTTAATCAGTGAATCAGTGGTAAAAGTGGCCATCAAATATTGAAATTAATCCATTCAGTAATTGGGACCAGTGAGTGGAGCCTGGCAAGGACTGATGTGATGTGGGTATGGAGTTTTGTGCGGGAATCCACGGCAATCCAGAGTTCTGAATTAGTTGTATTTGGTGTATTGTGGAGTTGGGGAGACCAGCAAGGAGGGCATTGGAATAGTCCAGCTGGGAAGTGACAAAGGCGTGGACGAGGGTTTTGGCTGCTTTTGTTGTGAGGTACGGACCGAGGCGGGTAATGTGACGGAGGTGGAAAAAAGCGGTCCTGGTCAGGGAACAGATGTGAGGTAGAAAGGAAAGCTGGGGATCGAACCTCACACCTAAGTTGCGCACAGGTTCAGAGAATCTGAAGGAGAGCCTGGGGCTATTGAGGAGTTCAGACCCGCAGGAGAGAACAACAACAACAAGATTCCGTTTATAGAGCGCTTTTCACGTCGGGAGGACGTCCCAAGGCATTGTACAGTTGGGTCAGGACCCGAGCAGGGGGGAAATGATCAGGGTGAGGGGAGGGAAGGGAGGGAGCGAGGAGGGGGTAGAGAGTCGAGAGGAGAGCTGAAGGCACGGTCGAAGAGAAAGGTTTTGAGACCGGCCTTGAAGGAGGAAAGGGACGAAGCAAGGAGAAGGCACTGGGGGATAGAGTTCCAGAGCCTAAGGGCTGAGAGGCTGAAGGCCCGGCCACCGATGGTAGGGCGGTTGGGGCGGGGAATGTGGAGCAGACCGGAGCCAGAGGAACGGAGGGTACGGGCAGGTAGGTAGGGGGATAGTAGGTCAGAGAGGTAGGAGAGAGCAAGGCTGTGAATGGCCTTTTAGGTGAGGATGAGGATTTTGAATTTGATGTAATGTAATAATAAAAGCTGCTTTAAGTTTACACCCTCTGCTCCGGTTTTATGACATTTTGTGGACCTGGATCACATTCTATTTTCCATCCAGTGTATTTAACAAGTGGGGTCTTTTCTTGTTTTAAACATTTGTGTTTGAGGAAATATTTGGGAAGTTTACATAGCTAAGTTTACATAGCGTCATCTACTCCCATCACACACCCTCCTGGTATGTATGGCTTACCGTCTACCAAATATGTGTCAAAAGAAAAAAACTCTAATCTCCCTCATTGATATTATTGCAAATCACCAAAAAAAACACTGTGCTTCGATAATATCAAGGCATGTGCAACAGAATATTTCCAAAGCAAATGAGTGTGAGGAAAATTGCGAGTTGATGCATTTCATTTAAGCAGTGAAGTCCTATATACACTCACACACACTCAGTTATTTTGCTGTATGTTTTTTCCTGTTTTGGTTTGTGCGAAAGCAGCCAACATCAGGGCTGAAGCATTTCACATCTCAGTCCTTCCCAGTGCCACTGACAACGGTTAAGAAGAAACAAGACACAATAGTTTTCTAAACAGCTGTTAGCATCACTAGGGGAAAAATGTGATGCAATCCTATCTTACTGGGTAACTGATTGACCTGCCTGTATCTACGATTCCAGGAGGGTCAACCAACAATGCTCAGTGTGTACAGAGCAGTTTCCTTCAGAACCCAGAGCCCACTCCCAACCATCCTTCTCCCAGTCGATGGATTTCCACCGCACCTCTGGCCAGATTGGTGAGTGACCAAAACGGTGAGAGTTCCCTTTCTTCTGTAGCTCAATGCATTTCTGTAGTTCAAAATATTACCAGCGTGGTTGTGGCTTTATTTCCAGGTTGTTGCAATCTTGCCGATTTAAAAGGCTTGTCAGATTTCCTCGGTGGTTTGTTTTCTCAGTGTGAATTGTGAATGGGACAAAGTAGAATATGAATCCTTAGCTACTGAAAATCAAACACTGATTTTAGTTACAGTAAAACTAGCATAAGTTTGATCTGAACAAATCATATAACCGCCTAAGTTGTACATCTGCCCACATTCTGTTCAAGAATTGATATTCGATGCAAGTTTGACATAGCTCATATTGAATGTACATTCCCAACTGAAACGACTTATGTGAGGCTTACTGTATATGCCATTTCCAGCATATTTTTTTGATAACCTGAGAGTTCATGTGCTCCCTGTCATGGACACCTTGTTTTTATTAAAGTTTTTATTAATGCTTTAACCTCATTCTAATATTTACTGTAAATAGTCTGTGTCTGGAGAGTTTGTGATAAAATAAGTCGCTTCACTTTAAGCAAGATTATGTTTAGTGATCGAAAATATCATTTAAAGTGGTACTGCCTTGAAAACACAAAGTCTGTGACCTGGGTGAGTGTTGCAACAAAATTGGTAGGAAAAGGTATCGAGAAATGATGATGAGGCTGATATTCGGTGTAATCCAGAATCCGCAGACTGGGAATCCAGCCCCTGACCCCTTGACTGTGTGGCATTACCTTTACTCCCTATCACATCCTATTTCTGGCTGTATTTCTCTTGCAAGAATGAACTAATTTTGGCAGCATCCAGTGCACGTTGAAGGCAAATGAACAATTATACTTGAGGGAGATTGAGAAGAAGTAAGCAGAGGTTTGAGGTGAAGCGTACTGAATAATTGCACAAGAGTGAATGCAATGAAATGGAAATGTAAGATTGGAAGAATGACAAAAAAGTGATTGCCTAAAAGCACTGGGCTATAAAGGAAGCCACTCAACCAATGCAGCACATTTTAAATAGGTCCAGAATCCAATTGCTGAATGTTGATGAAAATTCTGTTTTGCTAAGAGCAAAGTGTTCGGAAATCTTTTCACATCCATAGTTTTGAATGTCAACCCTATCCTAACTTGCTGGAAAAGGACTCTGTTTCGAACTTCTGTTTTCAACGACCAATTATAAGCAGCTACTGATGCAGAAAATAGGGAACCAATTCTCTTCTGGGGTCAAAAGTGCCAACGTTGAAAATGAAAAACACTTCCATTCAGAGGTTGTGCAATCGGCTAAAGAGGATCAGAGGACAAAGTGATAGAACAATGGCTTTCAACAGGCTCCAGGAACAGCAGAATACACAGCACTGATCAGAAATGAGGGGCTGAACTGTGATGTAGAACTGAAATGTTCCAAAGCAGGAGAGAGTAGCAGTGAAACTGACAAGAATGAGGAAACTGACATGTGCACTTCTGCTGCTGGAACAGGCACAGGTAAGGGAAGCAGTTCTGATTTACTGGCATTGACCGTGATTGGGTGAGAGCTCACTGGGGTTGCGTCATTAACCCTGATTGTTGAGAGTTGTTGCAAAACCTGCCTATTGGGGGCTGCATTGATTTAAATGAACACTGTACGTGATTGGAGGCAATGTGTTGGATACCCTTTAAGAAGAAATGACCAATTAACTGTGAACCAATGAAAGGATCAGCTACAGGACTCCACAAGGCATTGCCATGGATTTCACAGGTTTATCCAAACTGGAAACAGGTTTCTCAGCAAAGCACTATTGAGGTAACTGGTAGGAACTATACAAACACCAGTGTATTGCACAACACAACTAAATGTACTGATCTTATCCGAGGGCTGATAGAGCTCAGATTTTATGGCATTATAAATGATGGGTCTATTCGTTAACTGTTACTCACTGGTATTTCACGTTCTACACCGCAAATTCATTCAGCTCTCAGTGCGTCAAAGTGAAAGAGATTTACATTTGAAACACACTTCAGGGCTCTAAATCACAACAAAGGGGAAAGTCCACTGCTTAAAGTGATGTTACTCCACCTCTTTGAGCCTTGCGTAACAGAAAGGAAAGCAAAAGGTGGCAAGCTTCCAGTAGCACAAGAAAACCCTTAAAATAAAGTTGGAAATCATTCACACATTCACATTAACTGTCCTAAGCAGAAAGGAGTGATTGTGGATGTCAATTCAGAGAATTTAGAAATCTTTGGCAAGTTGAATGGTGTATCAGTGGCTGGCAATGAGACAGCACAGTGATTACACAGCACCACAGGACAGCATCAATAAGCCGCTATCTCCCATAGCTCCACCCCAACATTAACTGTAAGTGCGGAAGATTGTGCAAAAATGACTGCCTGCATAATGCCCTCACAACCCATTCCTTGCCAAAAAGCTGCGAGATTTGCAGCAACTGAGATTTCCAGGTAGGAAAGTGTTAAATGAAGGATGGCCATTTAAAATAAATCATTTACGCAGCAAGTGTACTATTATAATGCAGCTCTGAGCTTTTATTACACTACACATTCTTTTAAAGGTTATAGTGATTGTGGAGGCTTGTAGCCTATTGGTCAGAGCACTCTCCTTGCAAACGAGGGCCTGGGTTCGATTTCCAGGTGGGGCGAAACCTTAGGTAAGCTTCCTTACTCCACATGCCTCTGTTTATCTAGTAGTAAATAGGAACCCGGTTGTTAGTTGATTGGCGGATCGCTTTTCCGGGGATAATAATCCCTTTTTTAAAAAAAATCTGGTCACTCAATCCACAACTATTCCTATAACCTCTAATATAATATTCCCAGACTCGTATTCAGTGAGAATATTCTGAAGTAATTAATTGCATCATCTACGTTTGCTGGAATTTATCCAGACATCCATTACTCTGTGCAATACAATACAAAATTACATTTGTAAAGCATCTTTTACGTCAGGAGGACATGAGGACATCCCATGATGCTGACTAAACAGTTGAACAGTCAGGGATTAGGACCCAAATTGGTGGGGGGGGGGTGTGGGTTCAGGGAGGATGGGGGGCAGGAAGGGACAAAATTCCGATCGGGCACCTTTCAGGTTTAATAAGCTTTTTTTAATGAAGCTCCAAACATCAGAATCAGATGTCTTTCTTTTAAAAGTATTCATTTAATAATAATCCTTGCATTTAATATAGCGCCTTATCACGTCCTCGAGACATCTCAAAGCACTACACAGAATATACTGCAAAGTGAATTGACTGTATATTTTGTGGGCAAAATAATTTTAGAAATGCTCTCTCCAAAGCTTATTAAAATAGGTCAGGAAGTGGTCAGTCCAATGCTCAACCCCAGAGGTTTGAAAGGAGAAATGGGAGTGATTTGCACACACTGGTTTATGCTGTTCAAATCGCCTCTGATACTATCTCCTCTGAAATGGGTCGAATGGCCTCCTTCTGCGCTGCAACTTTCCTTGAATCTATGATTCCTCCACATGGTGCAGGGAAAGCAGCTCCAGACTGACTCACGTTGCCCGAACCCCGCGTTTATACTCCGCGTGATGACTTGCTGCCAAACATGCAGTCCAAAAGCCAGGTTGGACCGTACTATTACTGCTTCAAGCTTGTTCCATCCATGAGTTATCCAAATGAGTAATACTGAAGCAACTGTACATATTTTACTCCAGAATAAGCGAAAGACACAAGTGAGACTGATCAATCGCACATTAACCCTCATTTGCTTCAAGTTAATAGTGTTGGTTTTACTATATGCTCCAGAGAGCAGAGTCCAAGGTTCAAGGCTGTTGCCAGGAGATAAATAATATACGTCTCTCAAACTTTACTTGTATTGCTTATTACGTTACCTTAGTCATAGGATAGTGACAATAGACTTCCAAGCATTGAGAATTCACATTTGGAGTCCTGTAGCTCAGTGGTTAGAGCATTCGCTTTGCAAGTGAGAGACCTGAGTTCAGTTCCAGACAGGGCGAAACCTTGGGCAAGTTTCCTTACTCCACACAGAGCCTAATAATAATCCCTCCAAAAACAAAAACAATAATAAATTGGTCATTTTCAATCTACGACTGTTTGAGGGACATTGCTGTGCGCAATTGGCTGCCGCATTCGCCCACAAATATACAGTCAATTCACTTTACAGTGTATTCTGTGAAGCGCTTTGGGACGTCCTCCCGACGTGAAAAGCGCTATATCAAATGCAAGGATTATTATAATTCAATGTGTGTCTATGTTTTGGGTGCAAAACTTCAGTCTCACCACTTTCGCCCTCTAATTGCGTAGTGCTGTGAGTATGTGCTGTTCACTGGTGAGTTGGGGGGAAGCTCCACTTGGAACTGAAACTAGTAAAGGCCAGAAGCCGCGTTTAAGCAAATGGAGTGACGTCTGAGGTGATAATATAACGGTCTAGGGTAAAAGTGGAGTCCTGTAGCTCAGTGGTTAGAGCACTCGCTTTGCAAGTGAGAGACCTGAGTTCAATTCCAGGCAGAGGGTGAAACCTTGGGCAAGTTTCCTTACTCCACACCCCTAATAATAATCCCTCCAAAAAAAACACAATAATAAATTGGTCATTTTCAATCTACGACTGTTTGTGGGACATTGCTGTGCGCAATTGGCTGCCGCGTTCGCCCACAAATATACAGTCAATTCACTTTACAGTATGTTCTGTGAAGCACTTTGGGACGTCTTCCCGACGTGAAAATCGCTATATCAAATGCAAGGATTATTATTATTATTGTGTCTCCACTATTTGAATTGAGGGCCGCTTCTTGCACTTCTAATATTGTCCCAAAGGACCCAGAGGAAGCTGCACTCTAACCCTTCCTTAGTGTAGCGACCTGAAGTACAGGTGAGTACCAGAACAAACGACAACAACAAATTACACTCGCATAGAGCCTTTCCGGTCGTCCCATGACCCTGGATAGTCAGTGGTTTTTGGACTCGAGCTGGTAGTTGGGGACAGGAGGGGTGGGTGGGAGGGTGGCTGAAGGCATGGTCAAAGAGGAAGGTCTTTAGACGGGACTTGAAGGAAGCAAGAGAGGGGGTGAGGAGGAGGGATTGCGGGATAGAGTTCCAGAGTGTGGAAAAAATCTGAAAGCTCGGGGGATCTGAAGCTAAAAGTTAAAGTAAAGTGCAGTCCTTTGAATCAAGTGTTGTGCCACACTGAGAACCTATCAGTAATTCTTTTTAAGATTGAAATGCACAATATATTAATCTCTCTAATTTCCCGCTATGTAAATATGTGAATGTGATAAGGAGAGTCCGATACGTAAATACAATGAGCAGAGCTTGCTGTACAAAGTAATGGAAATATCACTGAAGTGTATTTGAGTCTCAGTCTACATCTTGAACCGAGCTGGTGTATCATTGTGAACGGCCAGTTATTAGAGATTTGGAGTGTAACATGGCATCCAGAGTGGCTGCGAACACACTGGTAATTCTGACTCCTGGCTGCTCCAACTTGAATGGCGGGGCAGGCTCGAAGGGCCGAATGGCCTACTCCTGCTCCTACATGTTATGTTATGTTTTGAATAACCTGCTGCCTTTCTCTCCCTATCCTAAAAACCTACCTCTTTGACTACACTTGTGGTCACATTGCCCTTACTTGGTGTCCAAATCCATCACTATGTAAAGCTCTGAGACGCTATCCTTGATATGGAGATCCCTTGCCATGAGCACCATCGTCTCTGACTTTACTGCCCTCCTTTCCACACTAAACCTCACCCTCCATTTAAATTCCCTGACCCACAACCGTGGCCACCTCCTTGATCTCCTTATCACTCATGGCCTTGACGTCTCCGATCTGTCCATCACAGACAAGACCATCTCAGACTATTTCCTTATCTCCCTCTCCCACATCCCCCTCCTTTCTTCCAAATACTCCACCGTCTTTTTGGACCTTGGAAAAACCTTCCACCTGAGCCCCTCATGAACACCCTCTCTTGCTTGGATCTCTTCTCTCTCTGGCCTTCCACCTACAGGGATCCTGATGCAGCCATCAAGCTGCTAAACAACCGCCTCTTTGAAACCCTCAAATTGTTTGCTCCCTGAAATCCAGGGCTGTCTCCAAATCGACCCATTCCCTCTGGTATTACAGTCACCTCCACTCTCTCAAAATTGAAACCCGGACGCTCGAGCGCAGATGGCAGAAATCCAACCTCACAATCCACCGCCAGCTGTGGCGCGAGGGTCTCTGCAACTATTGCCTCTCCCTCTCGCAGCCAAAACTACCTTTTACTCCAAAATAACCCAAAAGACTGTTCACCACCATCCATCACCTCCACCGTTCACACTCCCCCCTCCCCCCCCCAAGCTGCCTCCATTCTCATCTCTAATGCCAAGTGCAAAGAAGGCCTAGACTTCTTCATGTCAAAGATCAAAAACATCCGCTTGGCTGCATCCTCCTCCCCTATGACCCTTCCACAGCCCCCCAGACTGTCAACACCACCCTCTCCTTCCAACATGGCACCTACCACTACTCCCTCACTCCTTTTGCCCCGATTACTCCCACCTACTTCTCAACCACCATCTCCCAGATGAAGCTCACCATCTGCTATCTCGAACTCCTCCCCACCCAGCTGCTGGTTACCCAACTCGTGCCTTCTCTCCTCACTGCTGGCTGACACAGTCAACCAGTCGCTCTCCTCAGGTTCTGTTCCTCTCCCGCTTAAAACCGCTGTCATCCCCTCCTCAAGAAGCCCATCCTTGACCCCTCAACCTCACAAATTACCAACCCATTTCCAGCCTGCCCTTCCTTGCCAAAGCTCTGGAACACATTGTCGCTAACCAGAAACAAAAACAGAGAGAGCTTTGGTTTGGTTTCCGCCCTGCTCACAGCACAGAGATGCACTTGTCAAGGTCTCTAATGACATCCTCTCTCTCTGTGGTCACTTATGGTGTACCCCAGTGCTCCAACCTTGGCCTCCTCCTCTTCCTCATCTAACTGGCGATGCCATCCGCAGACATGGGGTAAACTTCCACAGTATGCAGATGATGCACAAATCTACTTCTCCTCCTCCAGCTGTGACTCCAGGTTCGCTGATGTTCTCTCGGCTTGTCTGGTGGACATCAGGGTCTGGATGAGCGAAAACATCCTACAACTCAATGTTAACAAGACGGAAGCAATGCTCATTGGCTCACATCAACATCTTCTATCCTGTGGCTCTGACTCCCCAGCCTATCCCTCAGACTAACCGAACCAGTGCGCAATCTAGGTGGCAGGTTCAACACACAACTGTCCTTCCTTCCCCACATCCGGTCCCTGACCAGGCCTGCCTTCCTCCACCTCCGCCAGATTGTCCGCCTCCACCGTACCTTACTCCAGATGCAGCCGAAATAGTCGTCAATGTGTTCGTCACCTCCAAACTCGACTTCTCAAATGCTCTCTTTGCCCTCTCCCCAGCTCCACCATGGACAGGATCCAGCTGATCCAAAACTACGCTGCCCACATATTCGCCAGTACTAAACTCCAAACCCACACCACACCAGTTCTTGCCAAGCTCCACTGGCTCCCTATCGCCGAAACGATTGATTTCAAGATCGAGATTCTCACACTCGTTTTCAAATCCCTTCATGCCCTACCTCGCTGACTTGCTTATTCCCCAACCCACAACCCCTGCCTCTGCTAGATTGGCTCTGGCCTTCTGCATGTCCCTTGTGCCCTCCGTTTCATCCCTGAGGCCTAACCAGTACCTTTGTAAAACACTGGTTAGGCCTCAGCTGGAGACTGTGTTCAGTTCTGGGCACCACACTTTAGGAAGGATGTCAAGGCATTGGAGAGGCTGCAAAGGAGATTTACCAGGAATGAGGGACTTCAATTATCAGGAGAGGCTAGAGAAGCTCGGGTTATTCTCTTTGGAGCAGAGAAGGTTAAGAGGAGACTCAATGGAAGTTTTCAAAATTATAAGGGGATACAATAGGGTGAACAAGGAGAAACTATTTCCACTGGCGGGTGGGTCGGTAACCCGAGGACACCGATTTAAAATAGTTGTTAAAAGAAACAGAGGGGACATGAGGAGAAATTTTTTTACACAGAGAATTGTTCAGATCTGGAATGCATTGCCTGAAAGGGTAATGGAAGCCAATTTGATAACAACTTTTAAGAGAGAAGTAGATAATTATTTGGGGAGAACAAGTTTGCAGCGCTATGAGGAGAGAGTGGTGAGTGAGATTGAATAGGTTAGCTCTTTTTAAAGAGCCGACACAGACATGATGGGCAGAATGTGAAGTCCTGTAGCTCAGTGGTTAGAGCACTCGCTTTGCAAGCGAGAGACCTGAGTTCAATTCCAGGCAGGGCGAAACCTTGGGCAAGTTTCCTTACTCCACACAGAGCCTAATAATAATCCCTCCAAAACAAAACAATAATAAATTGGTCATTTTCAATCTACGACTGTTTGTGGGACATTGCTGTGCGCAATTGGCTGCCGCGTTCGCCCACAAATATAAAGTCAATTCACTTTACAGTGTGTTCTGTGAAGCGCTTTGGGACGTCCTCCTGACGTGAAAAGCACTATATCAAATACAAGGATTACTATTATTATTATTATAATGGCCTCCTTCTGTGCTATATAATTCTATGATTCATTGGTGTCCTATGTCCTGAAACTCTGGAACACTCTTTCTCTATCCCTCCGACTTGTCCCTTCCTTTGCCATCTTCAGGTCGCGCTTATAGACCTTCCTATGCCTACGGTCAGCACCCCCCCTCTCCTCAGCTCGGTGTCATGCTCCGCCATTGTTAAGAGCTCTAGGATGCTACCCTGCATGAGAGGTGCTATATAACTTGTTGTTTAAGTAGGAACCTGGTTGTTTGTCAATTGGCAGATCACTTTCCGGGGGTAATAATCCCTCCAAAAAAAAATTGGTCACTCAATCCGCAACTGTTTGTGGGACACTTCTGTGTGCAATTGGCTGTTGTGTTTCACCCACAAATACACAATCAATCCACTTTACAGTATATTCTGTGAAGCGCTGTGAGACATCTCGAAGACGTGAAAAGGTGCTATATCAAATGCAAGGATTATTATTATTCATTTTTCTTACAAAATAATATCTTTCCTCACTTCTCGTAAGGAAATAGTTTTTTAATAGCCATTTTTTGAGAACTTTAAGAATTCTTTCGTGGCTTAGTTTTCAAATTTTAGTTCTTTATGACTTGTCACATTTTGATTTAAAAATTTTAAAGCTTTTATCATCTAGTGTGAAGAACTGAGAATACTGTATTCTCTATTTGCTTGTCCTCTCCCTCATAAAACTGTTTTAGAGCTTTAGATGAATGTGTATCATTTTTGCATATTTCCAGCTGAAAAAAGGTATGTGAAGACCATGTGGTTTGCTTTCAGGAGGATGTGTAGGTCAGCCTGACTCAGTTTGTAGTACTCTTGCCTCTGAATCAGTAGGTTGTAGGTTCAAACCCACATCAGGACTTTGACTTCACATAGTTTGGCCTGACACTCCAGTGTACTCCTGGGAGGGAGGTGCTGCATTGTTGGAGGTGCCAGATGAGACATTAAGCTGAGGTCACATCTGTCTGTTCACTATTGTGTACTATTGTGCACTATTGGCAAAGAGAAGGGAGTTTCTGCTGGTGTCTGGCCAACAATCCCCCAAATAAAATTGGTCATTCACTTCAAGGCTGTTTGGTCGCAAATTGGCTGTCGCATTCGCTATAAATAGCTGGTCACTACACTTCACAGTAAAATGCTATACCAAAAGAAAGTTTTTTTAAAAATAATATTACAATTAATAATATATTCCCTTGATATTTTGTAGGTTTCAATGGCCCCAGTGGAGGGAGAGCTCCAGATCACCTTCTTATTCTGTCCAATGTGGTCTTTTCCAGGGACAAAATCCCCTTTCGTGTCTCTCGGCTCTTCGGGTTCCTGGTTCGACCTACAGAGATGGCCTGCAGAGTCTACACATGGAGATAAGATGCCATTAGGTAATCAGCCACATGAGTCCATTTGGGTCCTTATAAATAGATGGGGGGAAAAAAGGGTAAGCCAGCACATTTGTTTGGAGAATATTAAATACATTCGGTAAACAGCTCGAATCAAAGGGCGTAGTGTTTTGTGACCATTCTTGAAATACTTTTTGCTCCTTTAATGTATCTTCATTGGAAACTGGGTGTCCAGGCCAAGGAACATGTCACATTAAACTATAGCTGCAGGAAGGAAGCAAGCATAAACCCTCCAATTGGGAAGCTAGCCCAAAGTATTTCATCTTTTTTTCCAATGGAGGGCCAATGATTATTCCAAAACAATTACGTTTTATAAGCAGTGCTTTGTTTTTAGTCAGGCAAGTGCCTGACACATGCAGATACCCATCACCGTGCCAAACCAGACTGAGAGGTCCATGCTTCCCACCGACACATTGAAATTCCTGTGTTTGGAAATGAATTTGCACTCCCTCCCCAGAGAGAGTCAAATGCTGGGGGGGGGTTCCCTTTCTTTAACAGAGGGCAGACTTTTAATTCATTTCAGCTGTCACCCAGTCTCTTAATGTTAATCCAATGGGTTTATATGAAGCCCAATATGAGTGATTCCTTTGCACAGTTTGTTAATCATCAGGAGAGTTCAGACTGAGGAGAGGCTATGAATGGAATCTATCTGAGTTTAGGTATCAGCCTGGCTCAGTTGGTAGCACTCTGACCTTTGGGCTAGAAGGTTGAGGATTCAAGCCCCCAAGGCAGGAATTGAGCTCATGCATGTATGAGAACAGTTATCACACTTCACAGCAATTACAAGTGAAGCTCTTTGAGATGTTTCAGAAGTTACAGTGCTCCAAGATTCCTGCGTGAAGGCCACTATATTGATGTTTTGGCATCATAGGCATGACACCAAATGTAACTATTATCATTTTATTCGTAGCGATGGTAACTGTACTTCAAAGTAACTTGTTGTTTGGAAGTCTTTGAAGTTATTTTAATATGTTGAAGTGTTTTTCGGCATACAAGTGAAATTATTCTTTCAACGAAAACTCAAAATTTATTTGTAGGTAAGCTGGAGCATCAGTGAGAATCCCACTTTTCTGATCTGGATTTTTGCTCTGATGACCGTTCCTGAGGGACTGAACCAGAGTACATCCTCTACAGGTACTGTACTGCAACCGCAAAAAGAAGCTCTATGACTACTTCCTGAGCTCCAACTCATTGAGTTTCAAGAGTGTTTCCTTGGCTCTTGTGTGACATAGTTCCAAGTCACTATTTCCCTATTTGTTACACCAGTGATCTAGGGACTAAATCAGGCACTATAAGACGGGCAACATGGGAGGAGAGGGAGCATTGGGGAGGGGGAGCAGAGCATAATAATAATCCTTGCATTTGATATAGCGCCTTATCACATGGTTGAGAAAACTCAAAAATGCACGATAAAGTGGATTGACTGTGTATTTTGTGGGCAAAACATGGCAGTCAATTTACCACAGCAGCGTCCTACAAACAGCCATGGAGCGAGTGACCAACTTTATTTTTGGGTTTGTTGCCAGGACACCAGGAGGTGGGAAACGCCCTTCTGTTTTCAATTAGTATCACAGGATCTTTAATGTACACGTGAATAGGCAGCCGAGGCCTTGGTTAATATTTGTGGGTGAAAGATGGCAGCCAGTTGCGCACGGCAGTGTCCCACAAACAGCCATGGAGTGAACGACATTGGGGAGAGTAGTGGCAAACTGTGTACACTGTTTTCTTTTACAACAGCGTGTGTTTCTTTTATCCCCCCAGTCCCAGGCATGGCACTGACATATTGCGTAATGAGAAAGAAGTCTGGAGTTTTTGATCATGAGTTTCAGGAGACCGTATGGAAGAGACTGCGTATTCTGGAGGGCCAGAACAAGGAAGTTCTGGCACTCTTTAATATAAGATGCTCATGGTTTGTGTGTCTGTGTGTGTCCAAAACAAATGTTGCTGTGTTAATTCAGATTCTTTTACGATCTGAGGAAAATCAAGTCAAAATTTAAGAATTTTCCCAAGTCCTGCATGATTTTAAATTATAAGCTAGCGATCTGAAAGGCTAAGGCTGTGAGAAATGTTGAGTCTCTCGTGCTGTAGGAGCTCTCATAATAATAATCCTTCCATTTGATATCACATTATCACATCTTTGAGATGTCTCAAAGTGCTTCAAAGATTATACTGTAAAGTGAATTGACTGTATATTTTGTGGGCGAAATGCGGCAACCAATTGCACACAGCAGTGTCCCATAAACAGTCGTGTATTGAGTGACTAAATGATTATTATTTTAAATTTTTGTTTGAATGTTTGGATCGTGGCTCTGGTATTTTGATGTTAGCTTCCATTACAAAATACGTCAAAGAAGCTTTCTGTCCTCCCGATGTGAATGACACTATACAAATGTGATCTTGTTGTTGTTGTTGTTGTCAGAGATGACTGGTATTCCCATGTCTCAGATTGCATAACTGCAAAGACTCATGTACATCTGATGTACATTTTCTCAGGCAAATGTTACCTCTTTGTCCCACAAACTACTGAGTGATGGCAGAGTTTAGCCACAGTCATGTGCTGAGCAAACACATTCTCTCTTATCATGTATCCAGCCAACAGTGTGAAGCACATTGATACATCCTCCTGACGTAAAAGATTCTATACTGAGAAAATTACTTTAGGATGCACCAACAACAACGTGCGCCCTCACACAGTGTAGCATCTCAGAGCGCTTTTTTGTTCTGAGAAGGTAGAACAAGAGGACATATTTAGAATTGCAAAGGACAACTTCAGGTCCGATATCAGGAAGTTATAAAAACAGAAGTTACTGGGAACGCTCAGCAAGTCAGGCAACATCTATGGAGAGCGGAAAGTGAATTAACGTTTCAGGTCGATGACGCTTCATTGACCTGAAACGTTAACTCACTTTTCTCTCTCTTTAGA
Organism: Callorhinchus milii; assembly: GCF_018977255.1. Lineage (NCBI taxonomy): Eukaryota > Metazoa > Chordata > Chondrichthyes > Chimaeriformes > Callorhinchidae > Callorhinchus > Callorhinchus milii. The sequence goes on from NW_024704754.1 coordinate 9,021,095, forward strand.
TGCTGCCAGACCTGCTGAGTGTTCCCAGTGACTTCTGTTTTTTTTTCAGATTTCCAGCATTTGCAGTATTTTACATTCAGGAAGTTATACTTTACCCGGAGGGTAATTAATGACTGGAACAGGTTGCCAGGAAACATAGCTAAGGCCAAGACAATGGACTAATTTAAAAAAAACAACTCGATGGCGCAATGGAACAACAGTAGGGTGGGTAATCTGGAAGGATGAGATCAGATGGGCTTGAAGGATTTGCTTTGTTCAAACCAATCTTGGGATCCTGTTATAGTGCATTATATCACTGCTTTTGCTTATGTTTCTTACTTTCATCGAGGCTGGTCACCATCAACACAGAAAATGATCTCTTCATTCTCACCTTTAAGACTGTTCAAGAAATCTGGAAATTTTCAAATTATCTTTCTCTAGGTATTGCTTTGTCGCTGTTAAGATGCCTCAAAGTACTTTGCAAGATTTACTGTTAACTGTAGTGAATGTGTATTTATTAGGTGAACACAGCAGCCAATTTTGCTCACAGCAATGTTCCATAAACAGCCATGTTTGTCATCACTGTTCAGGCATCATAGACAATGCATACAGTATGGGAAAAAGGCATGTAAATGGGACTGAATCCTCTTTCAAAGAGGCATGATGGGCTGAATGGACTTTGTATTCATCTATTGCTCATCCTCCTCTACCTTGTTTGACTCTGTGACATGTTACACTACATGTATGGATGAAAGTTGTTGTTGATGTTCTATGTTGTATATTTCTATGGGTTCAATCTGTTTCCTATATGAAATGTTATGAGAGTTATCAATAGCAAACTATGCAGTTTTAGTTGGTTAGACTCCAGCAGTATCCCAACATCCACTCTGGGGGTCCTCAATCCTTGGCTCTTGCACCCAATACCTTCTGCAATCAGGTAAGCAGGATGCGTGTGCATTCGCGTCCAACAATCTCTGCGATTTCCATCAGTAGGTGGGAGGCATGGAATTCTCAGTTTGGTTTAGAATTCTTAAACATGGTGATGGGTGTCAGACATTTGGCTGACCAAAAAACAAACGTTATGACACACAGCAAAGATCTCCATTGATGAATTGCTCCACAACCAACACTCTTTCCTTGCAGGTTTTGTCAGTCGCTGTTTGGAGAACCAGTTGTTTGACAGCCTTTTCTGGCTGGATGTTGTTCTCATAGATGTGACACTCCAGGTTGAAGTGAATGAAGCCCAATTCTCCGTGATATATCTGGACCTTCTGTTGCAAGAAGGTGAGGCAGCCAATTTGGCTCGTGCAGAGTCAGGAATGTCAGTGAACGGGGCAGAGTAATTTGGATTAAGAAACATGATAAAACATGCAGGCAGCAGTCAGATACTCCAAACTCCAGATGATTCCCAAAATCTGAGGAAGTTGAGCTGTGACAATATCCAATAAACAACTAGTTAAGCTAAGACCTTCAGGCTTGTTAATAGACATTCCTGGGTGGTGCAAAAGCTTAGGCAAGTTTCTTTACTTCACATATCTGTTTACCTAGTAGTAAGTAGGACCCCAGTTGTTAGTTAATTGTCAGATTGCTCTCCAGGATAATACTCTCTTCGAAAAATAAAATAATAAAATATTTGGTCAACCAATCCATGATTGTTTGTGTGATGCAGTACTGCTGTGCGCAATTGGCTGCCGCAAAATATACAGTCAATCCACTTTAGAGTATATTCCGTGAATTGTTTTGAGACATTTCAACAACGTGATAACGCACTGTATCAAATGCAAGGATTATTATTAACTCAGAAGGGATCATTGACCTGTGTGTTCCCTGGTACAATTAGAGGATCACTGGATGATTTCATATAATCCTCAACAATGTCAGCATGCTGAGATTCTAACCTGTGTGAAGGGCATCATATAAAGTTTTTGTTGTCAGCAACAGCAAAGGATGCTTTGCAAGACTGCGTTCACTAAAACTGCCTGCGGATGTTAGGATGTCAATTTCACTGTGAAATAACTAAGACTCTCAGAACTGTAAGATCCTGCAGTAATGTTCCAGCAAACAAAAGTGTTTAATTACAGCTTGCAGTTGACCACAAATTTCAATTTCCAACCTTCTCACAAATCCACTACCTTGATATATAGTTTCCGATATGGAATCCAATTAGATAGCATATAAATTCCAGCAAGAATTAATATCCGGAGGATTGCTTCCAATAAAATTCACAAATTAAACTTTCTGATAGGATTAGCTCCCTGCTTGTGTAGTGAGCAGTCTCCAAGCACAGACTTCGTTACTCAACTCCTTAGGAGGACATCCCAAGGTGCTGAACAGTCGAGGGTTTGCGTCCAAGCTGGGGGTTGGAGTCAATAGGGGTTGGGGCCAATGCGGGTGGGAAAATGACCAAAGATTAAATCAAAGAGGAAGGTCTTGAGATGGACCTTGAAGGAGGTGAGAGAAAGAATTCTGGGATGGAGTTCCAGACTGGGGTAGAAAGGCTTAATATTGCCTACTAAGTAAGTAGGAACCTGATTGGTAATCGATTAGCGAATCACTTTCTGAGGGTAATAATCCTTCAAAAAATTGATAAAATTTGGTCACTCAATCCATGACTGTTTGTGGGACACTGCTGTGTGCAATTGGCTGCCACGTTTCTCCCACAAAATATGCAGTTATTCCACCTTACTCAGACGTTATAAGGTGCTATATCAAATGCAAGGATTGCTATTATATTCTGTGAAGAACTTTGAGACTTCTCAATGACATGATAAGGCATTATATCAAATGCAAGGATTATTATTATTATATACACAACTTGACAAAATAATATTGTCAGGTGGTCAATGACTCTGGGATCTCTTCACAGATGGTTTCTGAAGACTTGTACAGGGAGTGTTGCTGAACACAAGGAAATGACAGAGGATCATTTTCCCCACCCCATTAGTATGTAATAATAATCCTTGCATTTGATATAGTGCGTTTCACGTCTTCTAGACGTCACAAAGCGCTTCACAGAATATACTGTAAAGTGAATTAATTGTATATTTGTGGGCAAACACGGCAGCCAATTGCGCACAGCAATGTCTCACAAACAGTCGTGGATTGAAAATGACCAATTTATCATTGTTTTTGTGTTTTGGAGGGATTATCATTGTGTCAATAGGTGAAATTTTGCCTTTTTCTATTAGAACCATTCTCTCAGGCAATCTCCCCCTTTCCTCTGTTGAGTTTGCTGTTTGTCTGTTGAGGTAGACGTTGAAGATCAACTTAGTCATTATTTCCTTCTTGCTGTAATGGTCTTGTTCATACTCGTAGTTTCATCCATTTCTATTCAAAGTGGGAACCATTAGTCTTTGCATGTCCCTACGAGACCTGCCAACATGTTTGCTATGGCTTACACATGGCACAGAGACACGTTTCAGTGAGGTTTATGGAATGGATGGAAAAGTGTTTGTGTGTGAATGGATGGAAAAGTTACCTCGGCCAAACTCTTTTTCTATGGTGGGTGCATGGCCCCTGTTCATCGTCGAATTGACCCCTGACAAGTAACCTCTGTTTTCTAGGTACAGGTACCTGTTTTGCAGCGATGATTTACGAGGGAGATGAAAAAGATGAACTGTGTTTCTGTGAGGGGGACAGAATCAAAATCATTGGCTTCCTCCTGTCTAACCTAAAGTGGTTTATGGGGAAGTCCTTATCTACTGGAGAGACTGGCTTTGTCCAAGTAAAGCACGTGTTTCCAGAGGAATTCAAGGCAGTGTGAGTACAACTACAACAAGTTTTCATTTATAGAGCGCCTTTCACGTCGGGAGGATGTCCCAAGGCGCTGGACAGTTGGGTCAGGACCTGAGCAGGGGGGAAATGGTCAGGGTGAGGGAAGGGAGGGTGCGAGGAGGGGATAGAGAGTCGAGAGGGGAGCTGAAAGGTCAAAGAGAAAGGTCTTGAGACCGGCCTTGAAGGAAGAAAGGGAGGAAACAAGGCGAAGGCACTGGGAAATGGAGTTCCAAAGCCTAGGGGCTGAGAGGCTGAAGGCCCGGCCACCGATGGTAGGGTGGTTGGGGCGGGGGATGTGGAGCAGACCGCAGCCAGAGGAACGGAGGATATGGGCAGGTAAGTAGGGGGATAGTAGGTCGGAGAGGTAGGAGGGAGCAAGGCCGTGAATGGAGCTTTCCATTCACACACTGAAATATTCCAGTCCCAGATTGATATAATAATAATAATAATAATAATCCTTGCATTTTGATATAGCGCTTTTCAGGTCGGGAGGACGTCCCAAAGCGCTTCACAGAAGACACTGTAAAGTGAATTGACTGTATATTTGTGGGCAAACGCGGCAGCCAATTGCGCACAGCAATGTCCCACAAACAGTCGTAGATTGAAAATGACCAATTTATTATTGTTTTTGGTTTTTGGAGGGATTATTATTAGGCGTGTGCTAGATAGATTCCCGAGCAGGCCAAACCCTTGTGAAAGTTTCCTTACTTCACATGCCTCTATTTACCTAGCAGTAAGTAGGAACCCGGTTGTTTGTCAATTGGTGGATCTCTTTCCGGGGGTAATAATCCCGCTAAAAAAAATAACAATAATAATTTGTTCACTCAATCCACGACTGTTTGTGGGACACTACTGTGTGCAAACTAACTTCTGCGTTTCGCCCAAAAAATACAGTCACTCCACTGTATAGCATATCCTGTGAAGCACTTTGAGATGTCTTAACAATGTGATAAGGCGCAATGTCAAATGCAAGGATGATTATTATTATAGTTTGCTCTGAGTCAGATCAATACCTGATAAGCCTCACATTCGCTGCCGTATCTCTGATCACATCTCACACTGATGGGCTTCCTTCAGGCTATTGGTCAAGGGCTTTGAGTGGACTTGGAAGCTAACTTTTTATTTACAGGGAAACAAATCTCCAGTTCCTGAGTGATGAACAGAAATCCTCTTTAATGGTATTTGAAAAGCACGATGAACAATACTACATCGACCTCCTGAATAAACTCCCCAAAAATGATATCAGCTTTGTGTATCGCTCAGGTGATTCATTATTTAAATGTAATCTAGCTTTCTCTTTTGTATTTAAAATATAACCCCCCTTCCCCACTCCCACATATATAACTCTTCACAGCATCCTTCTCATCCCATGTATTCATCTCAGGAAGAAAATGGATAGTGGCGTTCTGTGTCAGTGTGACTTTGTTATTGCTGTTGATGGTGATTGAAAGCTGCTTAGTGCTGATCTGCCCCATAGTTCACGCTACTTTCCCATACTTCTTAGACAGATAGCCTGGAACCTGCTGTATCCTCACTCTCTGTTTCTTTGCATGAGACGTTCTCCTAACGTTAAACAAAAATCCCATTTGCCTGTCCAGATGGACGTTAAAGATTCCGCAGCACTGCCCTGGCCGATAATCTCCCAGATAAAATACGTCATTCACTTTATTGCTGCGTGCAAATTGACTGCCACTTTCACCTACAAATAGCCAGCCACTACACTTTAAAGTAAATCCCATGAAGTGCTTTGAGATGTGAAAGGTGCTGTACCAAATGTAAGGAATATTTATTTGATATTATTTTCTATTTCAGGATCCGTAAAGAGCCTGCCGAGTGGCTATGCTAGACACGCCAGCGTGGGGAACTTCGTAGAAGCCAGTTTTTTGTATCGGATGAGTCCGAAGATGGAGCCGGTGAACCCAAGTTCTACATAGACCTGAACCCAGGAAATCTGGAAGACCCTGAGGTCTTTGACCCCATCCTATCATTCCTGAATGTATAACATACACTTCCACCATTTGTACGATCATTCCTTTTCCTTCCTGAGTTGCATGCTGTACGGAGTAACAAAAGAGCGAGAGGTTCTGCAGTATTTGAAACTGACCAGGGAAGTGGCCAGGAGGAGCCAGATGACTTGGGCTTTGTGCAGAATCTGTTTCCTGTTCGGGAGACTTTGTGCCAGGAGCATGCGGTACTCTCAGGCCAGGATCTACTTCGAGGAAGCCATGAGCATGGCTGGGGGTGGCTATGATTCTTCGATCTGTGCTTGCAGACAGCGTTGTACGTGAACCTGGCATCTGTGTACCTGAAGCAGAAGATGAAAGACAAGGGTGAAGCGCTGGCAGAAAAGGCTACGTCCCTTCTCCTGTGCATCACACATCACACGTTCAGCTCAGAAAACGAGCTGGACATCCTCAACATTGCCCTCGGGAAAGCTATCCTCACCGACGACTGCTACCTGGAATCCCGCATCTGTTTCCTGGTGGTGAGGCTTTTCCTGGCAGTTGGAAAGGGTGAGGAAGCGCTGCCCTATGCCAAGCACCTCCAGTTCCTTTCCAAACAATTTGGTTTGCAGCGAAGAATCGTCCCGATTGAATTGAATGTTCTCCTGGCCGCACTGTATGCTGATAAATGCTTGCCACGTCTTGCACTGGCTGCAGTCAGACTGGCTCAATCCAGCACGGGATGGATCGTTGCAGAAGGCTGACTTTGTCATTAAAATCCTCTCGAAGTTTCAGCCACAGAACATTTGCTGTAACACCCTCCTTACATAGGTTGCACTTTATCTCCATGAAGCTTTGAGCTTCTTTGAGCCTGGGACCATCCACGGAAACACACAGAGATGCTTGTTGCTAGCTCTGTCTATCTTCCACCAATGACATGCTTCATACGAAGAGGCCATCCAGTACCTGAACAAGTCTTCAGAAACAGGGCAGCCCACCAGTGCTGAGGAGACATTCACTACTTCTGTCTCTCTGGCTTGGCTGCACATTGAAGACAAACAGCCAACCAAGCATCAGCAATATTGAATTCCCTTTTACAATCATCGCACGAGACTGAGCAGCGCGGAGTAGTCTACAACATGTTGGCAATTTCTCAAAGGGAAGAAAAACGGCTGAAGGAAGCGTTGAAAAGCTGCCTCACTGCTCTCATGATTCCAGAGGAGACTGTGCTGAAACGAAACCAAGCCCTGGCTCAGGCCAACACTGGCTCTCTGATGCTTAGTTATAAATCTTTCACATTATCCGGACGTTACCTGAGGAAATCCCTCCAGCTCTACTTAGAAATGGACGACTGCACCTCAGACGAGGGTTTTGTGCAGGTTCTTCTCTGGTTAGGGCAATACCACGTAGACAGAGGGATGAGAGAGGATGGGAGGCTCCACTATGAGCTAGCACTTGCGACGGCTATGAGCAGCAATGATATTCACTGTAAGGACGGCACCATAATACACAAGCATATTACACTCACTATTGTTGGACACCTCTCTCCATCTGCCCAGTGACCATGAAAGAACCCAGGGCACAATTCAAATAGAGAAGCGAGTTTCTCACTCACCACCCACCCCCGCCCACCGGGTCCGGCCTGACAAACTCCCGGATAAAATTGGTCATTCACCTCATGGCTGTTTGTGGGACATTGCCGTGTGCAAATTGACTACGAAACACATAGTCACCACTCTTTGTGAAAACCTGTTAAGTGCTTGACGCTATATGTTTCTGCCCCCACCCTCTGGAACTCCATCGAGAGCCCCTATGCCTCACCTGCTCCCTTGTCTTCTTCAAGGCACATCTCAAGATCTTCCTCTTCGACCGCTCCTTCAATTATCTCCCACCTCCACCCTATATAAGGATTATATATTTAATTCCTCTGAAGCACTTTGACATTTGCTGATGTCATAAGTCGCAATATCAAATGCAAGTCTTATTAGTATCATTATTATTTTATTTATTTAGGCCAAATCCAGGCCGTTGAGCTGCTCTGCAACTTCTATGAGATGGTTTTACCCAGTAAATGACAATGCATTGTTTATTATGAGCACTGGCTGAAACTTGTTCCCAATGTGAAGGACAAAGAGCAAGAGTTAAAAATACTCAACACACTTAGTCACCTTTACCTGTGTCTTCACACCAAGAGGTGAGTGTGGATGTAGATCCCAGATTCATTGGCTCCCCATTCCTCAGAAGATCGAGTTCAAGATCCTTGTCCTCACTTTTAAAGCCCTCCACAGTCTTGCTCCTCCTTACTTCTGCAATCTACTAAAACGTTGCAAACCTTCCGCTCCCTCTGCTCAGTGGGCCCTGGCCTACTCCGTGCCCCCTGCCCTGCATGTCCAATCATCATCATTCGGGCCTTCAGACTCTCTGCCCCCACTCTCTAGAAATCCACCCTGGAGCCCCTTCACCTCACCCGCTCCCTAGCCTCCTTCAAGGCCCATCTCAAGAACTTCCTTTTTGATCGATTTTGGTCATTCTCCCTCCTCCACCTCCACACCTTTTGACTCCAACCCACAGCTCAGTTGCAAACATTTCACAGTCCAGCTTCTTGAGACATGTCCCGATGTGAAAGGCGCTATATAAATGTAATTTGTTGTTGTAAAATGGGATCAACCGAGTACAGAAATAGACTGAAACATCAAGTCATGCCATTTACTGTTGAGCCAAGACCGGGTGTGGGCAGTCCAATATGACAATTTACGTTTACATCGAACCCTTCACACAGAATAGCATCTCAGAATGATGTACTGGGTTGGATGCTGACAATTGTTTGGTTGAAGAGATAGGATTTAAGATGGAATTTAAAGATAGTTAAAGGGGGTGGTGGTGGTGGGGAGGGGTGGGGTAGGTGTAGGGTTTGTGGAGGCACCCGGGCTGGGGTTGGGAGTGGTGTCTAAATTTGGGTTGTCTATGACAAGTCATAGCCTGGAGAGGAGTGTGCAGTGGTGACCCCCAGGGGTTGGAATTATGAACCACTGCTCTTATTGATCTACATAAATGACTTGGACTTGAGTATAGGGAGTACAATTTCCAAGTTTGCAGATGACACTAAACTGAGAAAAGTAGTAAACAGTGAGGAGGATAGAATCAGGCTGCAAGAGGACATAGACATACTGGTAAAATGGGCAGACGTGGCAGATGAAGTTTAATGTGGAGAAATGCGAAGTGATATGCATTTTGGGAGGAAGAATGAGGAGAGGCAATATAAGCTGATGGTACAATCTTAAAGGGGGGGGGAAGGAACAGAACGATCTGGGGGTTCTTATAAGTAAATCTTTGAAGGTAGCAGGACAGGTAGATAAAGCTGTTAAAAAGCCTATGGCATACGAGGCTTTATAAATAGGGGCATAGAATACAAAAGTCAGGAAGTTATGATGTATTTTTATAAAACACTGGTTATGCCTCAGCTGTGTTCAATTCTGGGCACCACACTGTAGGAAGGATGTCAAGGCATTGGAGAAGGTTCAAAGGAGATTTACCAAGATGGTACCAGGAATGAGGATGCCTCAGTTATGAGGAGAGACTAGAGAAGCTAGGATTATTCTCCTTGAAGCAGAGAAGGTTAAGGGGAGACGTAATAACCTGACCTAACTGTACAGCGCCTTGGGACGTCCTCCCGACGTGAAAGGCGCTCAATAAATGGAATCTTGTTGTTGTTGTAATAGAAGTTTTCAAAATTATGAGGGGTTTCCATAGGGTGAACAACAACAACAAATTACACTTGTAAAGTGCCCTTCACGTTGGAAAGATGTCCCAGGGCGCTGGACAATCAGGGGTTTTGGACCCGAGCTGGGAGTTCGGGTCAGGAGGGTGGGAGGGCAAAGGTAGTGGGGGTAGGAGGGTGGCCAAAGGCACGGTCGAAAAGGAAGGTCTTCAGATGGGACTTGAAGGAGGCAAGAGAGGGGTGAGGTGGATGGATTGCAGAATCAAGTTCCAGAGTGTGGGGGTAGAGATGCTGAATGCCCGACCGCCAATGGTGAGGCAGGAAGTGTGGGGAACCTGAAGCAGGCTGGTGTCCGATGAGCGGGAGGAGCGAATAGGCTGATTTGGGGTTATGAGGTCGGAGAGGTAGTGAGGAGCAAAACCGTGGAGGGCCTTGAAGGTAAGAACGAGGGTTTTGGATTCAACTTTTTGAGGAATGGGGAGCCAGTGAAGCTGGGCAAGAATGGGGGTGATAAGTTTGCGGAGCCTGGTGCGGGAGAGGACACGAGCTGCAGATTCTGAATAATCTGCAGCTTGTGGAGGGAAGAGTTGGGAAGTCCAATGAGCAGGCAGTTGGTGTAGTCAAGCCGGGACGTGATGAAAGTGTGGATCAGGGTCTTGGCGGCCTGCGGTGAGAGGCAGTAGTGGAGTTGGGTAATGTTGCAGAGATATGAAAAGGTGGAATGGGTCACGGCATGAATGTAGGGTTTGAAGAATAGCTGAGGGACTAAAAGGACACCGAGGTTTTGTATTGGCTCAATGAGGTGAAGAGTGCAGCCATGAATGGTGAAAGTGGCTGAGGTGAGGAGGCGCTCCTGGGTGCCAACCAAGAGTGCCTCTGTCTTGTCAACATTGAGCTGAAGGAAGTTGGCTCTTGTTCAGGCATTGATGTCAGGCAGACAACGGTCCTGGAGTCTAGCGTGGAGGTGGCGAGATAGAGTTAGGTGTCATGGATATACGTGTGAAAATTTACCTCATGCGTGCGGATGACATTGCTGAGCTGGAGCATATATTTCATAGATTAAAGAGAAAGGGACCAAGAACAGAGCCCTGAGGGTCACCACATGTGACAGTGCGGGGACTAGAGGAGAAGCTGTTGGTGGCCACAAAGTGCAGACGGTGGGAAATGTAGGATTGGAACCAGGCAAGAAGTGAACCATTGAGGTGGAGGTGAGAGGCGAGACGGTGTAGAAGAATAACGTGGTCAACAGTATTGAAATTGGCCGAGGGGTCGAGAAGTATTAGGAAACAGAGAGAGCCCTGGTCGCAGGTGGACAGAATGTTATCTATCACTTTGACCAGAGCTCTCTCCATGCTGTGAGCAGCATGATATCCAGATTGGAGGGGTTCATGAAGGGAATGCTGGGAGAGGAAAGAGCAAAGCTGGGAAGCGACGACTCGTTCCATAACCTTTGATAGAAAAGGAAGGTTTGAAATTGGGCAGTAGTTGGAGAGCAGAGATGGGTCAACAGAAGGTTTTTTGAATGGTGATGGTGATGATGGCTGTCTTTAGGGTAAGGTACCAGCCTCCTTCGGTCTCCGAATGGCCTCCTTCTGTGCTGCATAATTCTATGATTCTATAAGTGCAGTTGGACTCTGCTGAAGCACTGAAGGTGAGAGAAACCTTAGTTCTTACAAGTCATCCATAGACTTCACCAAGCAGAGGCTGAAGAGCTTCATTGATCTGGGAATGAAGGAGAAGGAGGCGGGAGTCTGGCTAATGGCTGGAAAAATCTATCACATGAAGCAAAAAGATGAACTGGTTGAGCTGTACCTTCAGGTAAGTCACCAGCTCGGAGGCAATAAATCTCGGCAGAGCTTTGAGTTGAACTCCATGTTTATTAAGCAGCTCATGGGAAAAACTTCCACAATTGATATTGACGAGAAGCCCATTACTCACTTGTCTAATGGCAAGCTGCTGTCAGTTCGAGTCATTCTCCGGTTTCTGAACAGAAAAAATAAGCCTTGAGCAGAGGGGAAGTTTCACGTCATGGCTGTTTGCAAGATACTGCTGTACGCAAATCGCCTGCCTCGATCGCCCTACAAATATACAGTCACCGTGCTTGACCATAAATTCTGTGAAGCATTTTGAGACATTCTCCTGACCTGATAGGTGATTGTCCTCTGGCTGAGTATAGGATAGTTGCAGAGCGGAGTGATCAGTGAGGAAAACTATTTAGAAAGGCACTTAAAACTATAGCAACTGTTCCCAATCAAAGTTACACTTCGCCCCACAACAATAACAACCAATTACATTTGTACAGCGCCTTTCACGTCGCAAGGATGTGCTAAGGCACTGTGCACAGAGTTTAACGAGAAAGGCCGCATTCGGTGCCCACTGAATGTCGACGGGGAGTCTATTTTGCAATATTTCTTTACAGGATTTCTTAACAAGAAACCTTGCCTCAGGGAGTTTCTTGCCTTAGCTAAATCGTCATTCTACTCCAAGACAATCTTGGAGGCCAAGGACAACCCCAGGCTCCTCTGCTCATCCTTTCACACCTCGCCCATCCTCACCTCCAATGCCAACTGCAAGGTGATGATGCACATTCTCAAATCCAAAGTTGAGGTCAAATCCCTCTGTCTCCTCGTCCTCCTCGACCTATTGGCAGCATTCAATACGGTCGACCACGCTATCCTACTCCACCGCTTGTCCTCCCACCTCAACCTTCAAGGCACTGTCCTTGAATGGTTTAGGTCGTACCTTTCTCACCGTCTTCACTTTGTCTCAACGAATGGCTTCTCCTCCACCCCCCGTACTGTCTCATGTGGTGTCCCTCAGGGCTCTGTCCTCGGTCCCCTCCTCTTCACCCTCTATATGCTCCCCCTTGGTGACATCATCCGCAGACATGGAGTTAACTTCCACATGTATGCGGATGACACCCAACTCTACCTTTCCTCCTCTACTCTCAACTCCACGACCACCGATGTCCTGACAGCCTGCCTGTCCGACATCGAGTCCTGGACGAGAGACAACTTTCTTCAGCTCAACGTGCGAAAAACCGAGGCCCTCCTGATTGGCTCGCGTCAGCGCCTCCGCACCTCAGGTGCTGACACCTGATGCTTGGATCAGCATCCAAGGCTGCACTCTCCACCTCTCAAAGCCAGTCAGGAACCTCGGCATTTTGTTCGACCCTGAGCTGTCCTTTCTCCCTCACATCCGCACTACAACTGGCACCGCCTTCCATCACCTTCGGAACATCGCCAGACTACGGCACTACCTCACCCCTCACGCTGCTGAAACCCTGGTCCACGCCTTTGTCACCTCAAGGCTGGACTATGGGAACTCTCTCCTCGCCGGCCTTCCCGCCACCTCCCTCCACAAGCTGCAGGTCATTCAGAACTCTGCAGCTCGTGTACTGTCCCGCACCAGGCTTCGGGACCACATCACTCCCACCCTCGCTCGCCTCCACTGGCTCCCCATCCCCCAGAGGATTGATTTCAAGATCCTCATCCTCACCTACAAGGCCATTCACGGCCTTGCTCCCTCCTACCTCTCCAACCTACTATCCCCCTACCTACCTGCCCGTACCCTCCGTTCCTCTGGCTCTGGTCTGCTCCACGTCCCCCGCCCCAACCGCCCTACCATCGGTGGTCGGGCCTTCAGCCTCTCAGCCCCAGGCTCTGGAACTCCATCCCCCAGTGCCTTCGCCTTGCTTCCTCCCTTTCCTCCTTCAAGGCCGGTCTCAAAACCTTTCTCTTTGACCGTGCCTTCAGCTCCCCTCTCGACTCTCTTCCCCCTCCTCGCTCCCTCCCTTCCCTCCCCTCACCCTGACCATTTCCCCCCTCCTCGCTCCCTCCCTTCCCTCACCCTGACCATTTCCCCCCTGCTCGGGTCATGACCCAACTGTGCAGCGCCTTGGGACGTCCTCCTGACGTGAAAGGCGCTTTATAAATGGAATCTTGTTGTTGTTGTGTTGTTGAGGGGATACGCTCCGCTGCATCTGCCCTCCCATCTACTATCCCTTCCCCATCTCCCCCTCTCACCCTGGCCCCTACCCATCCCTCCCTCCAAACCTGTCTCCCACTCCACTCTCACCACCACTATAACCTGCATGAAACCAACCACCTACTCCCTCAACCCCATCCCTATCCCTCTCCTTACCTTCCAGCTCCACTTCCTTGCCTCTCAACTCACAAACATCATAAGCCTCTCCCTATTCATTGGTACTGTTCCCACCCCATTAAAAACAATGTCATCTAACCTTAAAAAACCACCCTGGACCCATCACTGCTCTCAAACTACCACCCCATCTCCAATTTCCCTTTCCTCTCGAAGGCCATGGAACGAGTTGTTGTTTCGCTCCTTCCTCTCCCACCACTGCCTTCATGAATCCCTCCAATCGAGTTTCCGTGCTGCCCACAAAGTGACATAAGACTTTCCGTCTATCTGAGACCAGTGCTCCCTTTGCCTCCTCATCCTCCTTGACATCTCTGCTGCCTTCAACGCCGTTGACCACTCTATCCTCATCCACCGCCTTTCCTCTCACCTCAACCTTCACGACTCTGTCCTTGTCTGGTTCAGATCGTACTTCTCACTCCACCTCCACTTCATCTCCACAAACGGTTGCTGCACAAACGTCTCATGTGGCATTCCTCAGGGCTCTGTCCTTGGTCCCCTCCTCTTCAATATTTATATGCTCCCTCTTGGTGACATCATCCACAGACATAGGGTCAACTTCCGCATGTATGCGGATGACATCCAACTGTACCTCTCTGCCTCCACCCTTGACTCTAGGACCACTGCTGTTGTGACAGAATGTCAGTCAGACATCAAGTCCTGGATGAGAGCTAACTTTCTTCAGTTGAACGTCAACAAGACTGAGGCCCTCCTGATTGGCTCCCGTCAGCGCCTCCACACCTTAGGCACCGACAGCATCACCATCCATGGATGCACACTCCACTTTACTAAGCCAGTCCAGAACCTTGGCGTCTTGTTTTACCCTCAACTATCCTTTCTACCCCACATCCGCGCCACGACGCGCTCTGCCTTCCCCCATCTCCTCAACATCACCAGGCTCCACCACTGTCTCACACCGCAGGCCACTGAAACCCTCATACATGCATCCATTACATCGAAGGTTGACTATGCAAACTCCTTGTTTGTCGATCTCCCCAACTTCATAGGCTACAGGTCATGTCCTCTCCCACACCAGGCTCCGTGACCCTATCACCCCCATCCTCACCCGACTCCACTGGCTTCCCATCACACAGAGGATACAGTTCAAGATCCTGGTCCTCACTTTCAAAGGCCTTCATGGTCTTGCTCTCCGCACCCCATACCATCCTGCTCACTCCCACCACTCAGTGGGCTCCAGCCTTCTTCACGACACCCGCCTTGCTTGCCCCACCATTGGCAGGTGGGCCTTCTGCCAATCTGCCCCCACCCTCTGGAACTCCAACCCGCAGTCACTCTGCCTCACCCCCTTGGGGCGTCCTCCCAATGTGAAAAGCGCTGTAAAAATGTAATTTTCTTGTTGTTGAAAGAAATGGAAAGATTTCATACTGAGAACGGGAACTCCAGTCTGATGAGCGTGGGACACTGACTGTTTGGCTGATGTAGCTGAGGCTTTCATTGGTGCTGGCTTTTGATTAAATGCTCCACATCACAAGCGGCCATACAGACAGCCAGGAGGACAGAGGACCTGGGCTTTACCATGACAATCTTCGAGGCAGCCAGAGATGTGTATTGCAATTGGTCCAGGAGGCGAGAGAAAGTCACAACGTAAGTGCTGACTGCACAAATGCAGCAACATACAAATTGCGAGAGGCATTAGAAGTAGGTTGATAGTAAGTCCTCCGTCTTCACAGCTCCATTAAGTCTGGCCTTAGTTCTGTTTGGAGAGAATCGGTGGTGCGATATCCCTTGATCCATTGGAGCATTCACCTCACAAGCGAGAGACCTGGGTTTGACTTGGGTTTCTTTTCCACCGCGCCTTTGGTCACCTTCTTCCTCCTCCCCCTGGCTCGGCCCCGGGCTCCGTTACTGTGAAGCGCTCTGAGACGCCGGCAGGGCGAAACTTCGGGAAAGTTTTCTTATTCCACATTCCTCTGTTTACTTAGCAGTAAGTAGGAACCTGGTTGTCAGTCGATTTGCGGATCGCTTTCCGGGTTCACTGTTCACAAAAAAATCACTATTTGTGGTTCACGCTGTGCGCAATTGGCTGCCATGTTTTGCCCGCCCACAAAATACACGGTCAATCTACTTTACAATATATTCTGTGAAGCGCTTTGGGACGTCTTAACAACATGATAAGCCGCTATATGAAATGCAAGGATTATTATTTTTTATTAATGCTGGGCAGCATGCTGTCCTCAGGCAGCAGGCGAGGATCAGTTTGGTGGCCAGTTCAGGACAGAGCGGGGATTGAAGGCACCTTCTGTGTAGCTTAGTTCTTCACTGAATAAAACAGTTGAGTTATGAGGCAAGCTTTGCATGTGACCCTGAAAGAAAACCCCCAGACTGACTTGCAGCTTTGTAAACTGTTCAGGACGGGGCTATAACTCTGGCGAGATTGGTGGGAGACCCTCACACAGAACTGGGACTTCTTAATAAATTAACGCAGTTGAACATGGCAGTGAGACATGCGGCGCTTGCCCTGGAATGCGCGATTGCGGCTGTCAGGCTCAGTGTGAACTTCGGTGAGTAATTACTATCTGCTCACATCTCTGTGTCCTTCAGTCTGCTCAAGAACTGCATTACTTCCAAGGATTATTATTATTATTATTATTTCACATATGAGCTTCTGCAGGGAGAAAGTATGCATTCTATTCCACATACCAGGAAGACTTCACAAGATCACAACATTGGTTCAGATGAAGAAGGCCCTTTGGCCCATCTGATCTCATCCCTCCAAAACACCCATCCTACTATTCTCCCATCACAGCATCATGCTACTCTCCAATTTCTTAGTCTCAGCCACCCTTTCAAGTCTTTGACCAATCTTGTGTTATCTTTCTCCTGGTGTCCTGGCTAACAATCCCCTGATAAAAATCATTCAGTCACTTCGTGGCTGTTTGTGGGATGTTACTATGTGCAAATTGACTGCTGCATTTGCCTTGAAAAGATGCTTTGAGATGTTATCCTGTGTGAAGGGCACTATATAAATACAAGCTGTTGTAAATCCAGTAAGGTACTTTGAAACGTTCTCCTGACAGGTGCTATATCAAATGGAGGATTATTATTTGTTATAATTGGCATTTTTTTTACTGATTATCAGGAGATCAGCTGAAGCAGCAGGTTGCATTTTATCGACTAGCCACAGTGTACTATTCAGCCAAGGAGTACAAGATGGCAGAGAATTATTACCTCAAGTCTCTGTCCCTCTGCTCTCAGCCGCTGCTCTGTGCTGGAGAGAGTAAACCCTATATGAGGGTTTACTGCAGGCTTGGAGAGATCACACTGCACCAACTCGAGGTGAAGCATTTATTGTAGTCAATTTCAACAACTTGTAAAGAGGTGTATCAGTCACAATGCTGCCCTTCAGTACATTGGAAGCATCTGTAGAAGTGATGAGTTTGAAGGGCTGAATGGTGATTTATTGCTAGCCCATGTGAAGGGCCCTATATAAATGCAACTTATGTTTGTGATGGTTGATTTCTCATTCCATGCCTTCTCATGTTTTAAGCTTCAGTAGTTCAAGTTAATGTGAAGGATCCCACGGCAAAAGAAGGGAGTTTCTCCAGGTGTCCTGGCCAACAATTCCCCAGGTAAAATTGGTTGTTCACTTCAAGGCTACTCTGCAGCATCGTGTCCACCACCACACCAAACTCGGTGACCCCATCTCCCCTATTCTCGCCTGACTCCACTGGCTTCCTATCCATCAGAAGATCCAGTTCAAGATCCTGGTCCTCACATACAAAGCCCTCCATTGCCTCGCCCTACCCTACCTCTGCGACCTCCTAACTCACTACCAACCCACCCGCTCCCTCCGCTCAGCCGGCTCCGGCCTGCTCCACGTCCCCTGACCCACCCGCCCCACCATTGGTGGGAGAGCCTTCAGCCACTCTGTCCCCAACCTCTGAAATTCCAACTGCCAGTCACTCCGCCTCGCCCCCTCCTTAGCCTCCTTCAAGTCCCGCCTCAAAACCCTCCTCTTCGAACATGCCATCGGTCTCCCCCTTTCCCTCCCCTCTCTTCTCCCTCCCTGACCTCAGCTCGGGTCTGAAATGCTGTACACTGTCCAGCGCCTTGGGACGTCCTCCTGATGTGAAAGGCGCTATACAAATAGCGCCTTGTTGTTGTTGTCTGTGGACCTTACTGTGTGCCAAATTGTCTGTTGCACTTTCAAAATTACAGTAACTCCTGTGAAGTGCTTTGAGATATCTTCCTGACATGAAAGGTAAGGAATTATCAAATGTAAGTATTATCATAATTATTATTGTTCTGTTCCTTGTTTTCAGGATGCACCTGATGCAGCTGTATATTTCCACATGGCTTTGGCTGCAGCGATGGAACTGGGGAGCAAATGGGGTTTGTTAATATCTGCACTTAGGCTGGACAGTATTTACAGGAACTACCTGAGGGACGAAGCTCTGTATTCGGAGTTCATTAAGAAAGTGACTGCACTCAATACAGGGCTGCACATTAGCAACAAGAGGCAAATTTGATTGATAACTTTTTTTGTGGACTAAAGCTTTGTCTTTGCACTCCCAACACTTGGACGGAGCTGCAGCACCACAAATATTCACTTGGTGACGTTGCTCAGAAGCACAAGTGCAATCTTTAGCAGCTCAGTAGTGCCACCAGAAGGCGTACAGCGGTACTGCAGACATTTTGAAATCCCTGAATTAATTATTGAATTAATTTTGAGAGCCACGTGCCTACTTTTGCTTTTTTAGGACATGGATGATCCCCTAGAAGCTGCTTTATGAACAGCTGTAAATCGGGTGGTATCCTTTCAGGCAACATATACAGCAGAAATTCCACCTATGTCTTGATTTACTCAGTTTTCTTAGGATCCAGAATTTGGCAAATTCTTAAATGCAGCCATAATTTCAGCTGGACGTTTGCAATGGTTTTCACCCCTAATTGTATGCCCACGTTATGACAAAGCGCTTGGTGTACTAGGTGGCCTCTGTATCAGTCCTTTCTCTGTATCGTGCAAGATTCCTCTCTGAGTGAAACTCCACTAATGAGAATATACACATGACGACAGCTAATCACAATGCTTTATAATAATAATAATCCTTGCATTTGATATAGCGCTTTTCACATCCTCTAGACGTCCCAAAGCGCTTCACAGAATATACTGTAAAGTGAATTGACTATATTTGTGGGCGAATGCGGCAGCAGTGTCCCACAAACAGTCATGGATTGAAAATGACCAATTTATTATTGTTTTTTTTTGGAGGGATTATTATTAGGCTCTGTGTGGAGTAAGGAAACTTGCCCAAGGTTTCGCCCTCTGCCTGGAAATGAACTCAGGTCTCTCACTTGCAAAGTGAGTGCTCTAACCACTGAGCTACAGGACTCAACTGCACAACAAAGGGATGCTTTCATCAGTGCCCTTCGCACTACAAAACAGTTGAGTTCAGCAATAACCTGCTTGTGTTTCCTTCCTCCCTCCTTCAATCGCAACGTTAAGAAATAGAAAAACCCTGAAACTGTAACTATGACACTCAGAGCTTTACCCAAGGTTAGACAAAGAAAAAAAGTCTTGACCTGGAGACAAGGCTCTCAGCTCAGGTACATACCTCCTTGATGATACTAAAGGCGAAGAGTGACCCTGAGTTCAGCGAACTCCTTTTATATTTTCCTAATTCCTCTCCTTTCCAATGTATCACACTGATACTTTTTCCCTCCAGCTCCTCCCCTTCCAAAGCTGAGGGTTGGGGTGGGGGAGGGCAGGGGGGGAAGCAGGGAGATCGAAAGCATGTTCGAAGAGGAGTGTCTTGAGGTGGGTCTTGAAGGTGGTGAGGGAGGGTGCGAGATGGAGGCACTGCGGGATGGAGTTCCAGAGGGTGGGTGCAGAGTGGCGGAAGGCCTGCCGCCAATAGTAGGGTGAGCAAAGCGGGGGATGTGAAGCAGGCCGGAGCCCGCTGAGTGGAGGGAGCGAACAGGATGGTAGGGGGTTCGGAAGTCGGAGAGGTTGGGAGGAGCAAGACCATGGAGGGCTTTGAAGGTGAGGACCAGGATCTTGAATTGTATCCTCTGTGTGATGGGAAGCCAGTGGAGTGGATGATCTGCAGCCTATGGGGGGAGGAGTTGGGGAGGCCGACAAGCAGTGAATTTGCATAGTCGAGCCTCGAGCCTCCCTCCTGTCTCTCTGATCTACTATCCCCCTATCTACCTGCCCGTACCCTCCATTCCTCTGGCTCCGGTCTATTCCACATCCCCCACCCCAACCGCCCTACCATCGGTGGCCGGGCCTTCAGCCTCTCAGCCCCGAGGCTCTGGAACTCTATCCCCCAGAGCCTTCGCCGCCTCCTCCCTTTCCTCCTTCAAGGCCGGTCTCAAGACCTTTCTCTTCAACCGTGCCTTCACCTCGTCTCTCGACTCTCTAACCCCTCCTCGCTCCCTCCCTTCCCTCCCCTCACCCTGATCATTTCCCCCCGGCTCTGGTTCTGACCCAACTGTACAGTGCCTTGGGACGTCCTCCCGACGTGAAAGGCACTCTATAAATGGAATCTTGTTGTTGTTGATGTAGTGAGGCATGAATGAGGATTTCAGTAGCCTGCGGTGTGAGGCAGTATCAGAGCCGGGCGACGTTGCAGAGGTGGGGAAGGCAGAACAGGTCATGGCGCGAGAAGCCACTTGAGGAGATGAAGTGCAGGCGGTGTTAGAAGTACGATCTGAACCAATCAAGGACAGCGCCATGGAGGTTGAGGTGAGAGGAGAGGTGGTGGATGAGGATAGAGTGGTCGACAGTGTCAAAAATATCAAGTAAGTCAAGGAGGATGAGGAGGCAGATGGATAGAATGTCATTTATCACTTTAACCAGGGCAATTTCTGTGCTGTGGGCAGCATGGAAGCCTGATTGGAGAGATTCGAGAAAGGAGTGGTGGTAGAGGAAGGAGCAGAGCTGAGAAGCAACAACTCATTCCAGGACCTTGGAGAAGAAGGGGAGGTTGGAGATGGGGTGTTAGTTAGAGAGTAGAGAACAACAACAGTAGCAAAATTACATTTATTGAGCGCCTTTCACGTCGGGAGGACGTCCCAAAGCGCTGAACAGTCAGGTGTCGGGGCCCGAGCATGGGGGAAGGAGACGTGTAGGGGTGAGGGAAGGCAGAGAGGTGGGAGGGCAACCAAAGGAACAATCGAAGAGAAGGATCTTGAGACCGGCCTTGAAGGATGCAAGGGAGGAAGCGAGGTGAAGGGACCGTGGGATGGAGTTCCAGAGTATGGGGGCAGAGAGGCTGAAAGCCCGGCCACCGATGGTAGGGCGGGTCGGGTGGGAGATATGGAGCAGACCGGAGCCGCTGAACGGAGGGAGCGACCAGGTTGGTAGGGAGTCAGCAGGTCAGAGAGGTAGGAGGGGGCAAGGCCATGGATGGCCTTTAAAATGAGGAAGAGGATCTTGAATTCGATCCTCTGAGGGATGCGGAGCAAGTGGAGTCGGGCGAGGGTGGGAGTGATGGGGTCGCGGAGCCTGGTGTGCGAGAGTACACGAGCTGCAGAGTTTTGGATGATCTGCAGCCTGTGATGGGAAGAGTTGGGAAGGCCGCTGAGGAGGGAGTTCCTGTAATCGAGCCTTGATGTGACAAATGCGTGGGTGAGGGTTTTGGCAGCCTGAGGGGTGAGGCAGTGGTGGAGTCTGGCAATGTTGCGGAGGTGGTGGTAGGCAGTGCCGATCATGGCGCAAATGTGTGGGAGAAAGGACCAAATAAGACCCCCAGGTTCCTGACTGGCTTAGTGAGGTTGAATGTGCAGCTGTGGATGCTGATCCTTCCAGTGCCCGAGGTGCGGAGGTGCTGGCGCGAGCCAATCAGGAGGGCCTTGGTCTTGCTAACGTTGAGTTGGAGAAAGTTGTCCCTCGTCCAGGACTTCACATCGATCAGGCAGTCTGTCAAGACGCCAGTAGTCCTGGAGTTGAGGGTGGAGGCAGAGAGATAAGAGTTGGGTGATCCACATACATGTGGAAATTTACCCCATGTCTGCGGATGATGTCACCAAGGGGGAGCATGTAGAGGATAAAGAGGGGGGTACCGAGGACAGAGCACTGAGGAACACCACACGAGACCGTGTGGGGGCTGGAGGAAAAGCTGTTTGCTGCGACGAAGTGGAGGCGGTGTGAAAGGTAGGACCTGAACCAGTCAAGGACAGAACCTTGAAGGTTGAGGTGGGAGGAGAGGCGGTGGAGGAGGATTGAATGGTCCAGGGAGGATCCTTTAAGGATAGGAATGATGACAGTGGTTTTTAAAGGGGTGGAACAGTACCAGAGGCTCCCCATCCCCTAGAAGATCAAACTCAATATCCTCATCATCACTTTTAAAAACTCCATGGCCTCGCTCCATCCTCTCACTGAGATCACCTGTGTCACTATTACTCCAGTTGTTTGCTTCGCTCAGCAAACTCCAGCATGCTTCATGTCTCCACTCGCTCTCTCTGCCTTACTGTCAGTCACTAGGCTTTCAGACATTCTGCCCCAACTCTCTGGAATTCCATGAATCTGGACCAAGATGGAATTTTACCCCATAAAAATCAGACAGTCAATTGGTTTTGCTCCAGAGACAAATTTTGTGATATTAAGGGGTACAGTGACGTGGAACAGGGATTAAAAGATCTGCCAAGAACTAATAAATAGATGGAACAGGTTTGAATGGTTGGGCTAAATTGCCTCCTTTCCTATTTTCCCTGTTGTACTTAAGTCTTTGAAGTTTGGTACATCGGCAAAACCTATTTGAAGACTGAAGACTTAATCTTCACAAACTACTTTGTTGAAGATTGAGGGAATGATTCATTTGGATTATAGCTAATATTTCATAATTTATTGAAAACTAAGAAATTTCCAATGAAAACTTAAAGATTAGATTTTTTGTGTCAAACATAATCTGTCTGCACCTCTGTGGTAAGACTCAGTGTCCATTGGATCTTTTATCAGGTGAATATACTCAACTGAAAGAGGGCTAATTTCAGTGAATTGAAAAGGGATCTAGCCAAGGTGGACTGGAAAGAAGGATAGGCAGGTAAAACAGCTAAAGAGCAATGGGAAGCCCTCAAGGAGGAGATAGTTCGGGTACAAAACAAATACATTCCCACAAAGCGGAAAGTTAGGGCAGCCAAAGCTCCCTAGATGACTAAGGGAATTTGGATTAAAATAAAACAGAAAAAGGAGACTTACGATAAATGTCAGGTGCAAAATACAGAAGATAATCAAACAGAATGTGCAGCTTGTACAAAAAGGGGAGAAGGATAAACCTGGAAACTACAAGCCAGTCAGCCTAATGTCAGTTATGGGAAAACTTCTAGATAATCCAGGATAAAATAAATTTTCACTTAGAAAAATATGGGTTAATAAAGGACAGCCAACACAGAGTTGTTAAAGGAAATCATGTTTAACAAATCTGATAGAATTTTTTGATGAAGTAATAGAGAGAGTGGATGAAGGTAGTGCAGTTGATGTAGTTTATATGGATTTTCAAAAGGCTTTTTTATTAAAGTGCCACACAATAGACTAATTAGAAAAATTTAAGCCCATGGTATTAAATAATAATAATAATCCTTGCATTTGATATAGTGCTTTTCATGTCAGGAGGACGGCCCAAAGTGCTTCACAGAACACACTGTAAAGTGAATTGACTGTATATTTGTGGGCGAACTAAAGTTTAACAAACCAAAACGAGCATAGATACAAAACTGGCTGAGGGACAGAAAGCAGAGAGTAGAGGTGAACGGCTGTTTCTCTGACTGGAGTGAAGTGTAAAGTGGTGTAACCCAAGGGGTCGGTATTAGGACCACTGCTCTTTTTAATCTATATAAATGACCTGGACTTAGGTATAGGGAGCACAATTTCTAAGTTTGCAGATGATACTAGGTTGGGAAAAGAAGTAAACTGTGAGGAGGATGTATCAGTCTGCAAGAGGACATAGGACATTAGACTGGTGAATGGGCCGACACGTGGCAGATGAAATTTAATTTGGAGAAATTCAAAGTGATGCATTTTGGGAGGAAGAATGAGGAGAGGCCATATAAGCTGATGGTACCATCTTAAAGGGGGTGAAAGAACAGAGACTTGGGGCTTCATATAAACAATTCTTGGAAAGTGGAATAAAGCTGTTAAAAAAAGTCTACAGGATACTCAATCTTATAAATAGGGGCATGGAATACAAAAGTCAAGGACTGCAAAGGAGATTTACCAGGATGGTACCAGGAATGAGGGACTTCAGATATCAGGAGAGGCGAGAGAAGCTAGGATTATTCTCCTTGGAGCAGAGAAGGTTAAGGGGAGACTTAATAGAAGTTTTCAAAATTATGAGGGGTTTGATATTTTTTTCGTACAGCGAGTTGTTTGGATCTGGAATGCATTGTCTGAAAGGGTGGTGGAAGTCGATTCTATAATAGCTTTTAAGAGAGAAGTAGATCATTATTTGGGGAGGACAAGTTTACAGGGCTATGGGGAGAGAGCAGGGGAGTGGGATAGAATTGGATAGCTCTTTTGAAAATGGCACAGACATGATGAGCCGAATGGCCTCCATCTGTGCTGTATAATTCTATGATCCTAGAAAGCGGAGAGCTGCAGCCCAGGCAGAGAGGATGGTGATGTGGAGTCCAAGCTGTTACAGCTGGAGGGAGACAATGTGGCCATCCCCATCCCAGCAGTGGACAGGGGTAGAGGAACATCCTTGGTGTCATCATCAACAAAGATATAGACACTGACCAGTACAGGATAGCAGTGAGGGGTCACTATTCCAGGAATTATTATGACCTCTGCCCACAACGATTGTTAAAGTTATTATTATTAACAGAGACCTGCATTCAACCAGGAGGCGTCAGTGTCACTCCGTGTAGATGTCATTGCACAGTCCACTTGTGATGGACAAGGCTTTATGAAGTGTAACTGCAGCAGTCAGAAGAAATATCAGACCAGCCATTGTAAATGCTTCAAACCAAAAATGTATCTCCAGGTGTCATGGAAACCTCATTTGTGCTAACAAATGTACATTAGACTCAGTATGCTATGCTTTACAGAACCAATTTAAATTGTTCACATAGACATGACAAATCCAAGGTTCTGTTTCTTCAGTAAATAAATTTTTCGAGTGAAATTTTTCATCAGTAAATGAAATGTCACACATAAATATTATGATTAATAAAATAGTGATTTGCCTAATGTGTTATTTTTGTTGATAATATTGATAAAGTGTCAACACAAGGTTATTGTTGTGATGAAATGATCATTTTGTCAATTCACGAAATCCCTGAAAATTTCAGCGCTCTCACAAAATTCCTGGTTTCACAATTTTACTTTAATGTATCTACCCACCGTGGCTCCAGGCACTGGCTGTCCTAGAGCAGCAACCCCAAATGTCCCATCGTTCACTCCCTCCGCACAAACCGCCTCCTTAAGGCAAACACAACTTCCCCCTCCCTCATACGTACTCTCCCCAACTCTCCACTCCCTCCACACTCCACAGCCATCTCTCCTGAACACCCTAAAATCCTCTCCGCATCACTCTCTCCTCCCACTAACAAACCCACCCGCATTTCCCTTCAAAATGTCTGTTCCCTCTCTAACACAGTCCTCACCATCCATGACCTCATATTGGATGAGCACCTCGACATTTTTGGGCTCAAAGAAACCTGGCTCTCTCCCAATGACCCCGTCCACTTAGTTGAAGCCTCCCCTTCAGGCTACTCCTTCCACCACACCCCCCCAGCCAAACCAATGTGGCGGTGGGGTGGCTCTCACCTCCAAAACCTCCCTTGGTCTTTACCCCTATTCCTCTGGCTGCTTCTCCTCCCTTGAGCACCTCACCCTTTTCCATCCCTCTCTCCCACTGAAAATTTATCCGGTGTACCGCCCCTAAGCCCCCTGGCTCTTTCCTCTCTGACATCTCTACTCTCCTCTCTGTCCCTCTGCTCCAAACACCTGCTCATAATGGGCGATTTCAACCTCCACTTAAACTCCGCTTGCACCACTTCTTCCGACTTCACTGCCCTCCTCTCCTCCCTAAACCTCACCCTTCACATTAATTCACCGACCCACAACCGTGGTCATGCGCTTGACCTCGTTATCACCCAAAGCTTGACATTTCTGAACTTAGCATAGTGGACAAGACCATCTCGGACCACTTCCTCATCTTCTTCTCTCACATCCCTCCCTCCTCCACCAAGCCCTCAACCATACTCTGCCACCTGTGGAAAAGGCTACCCTCTGAGACCCTCACAAAGGCCCTCACATCCTCAAATATCCTATCCCTCTGACCTTCCGCCCACAGAGATCCTGAAGCAGCCATCCAGCTGCTTCATGATCGCCTCTCCTCCACTTTCAACTCTCTCGTCCCCCTGAATCCAGGACCATCTCCATACCC